>NC_067398.1:5869554-6216638 GCF_016432865.1 Antechinus flavipes
AAAAGAGAAAAAAACACACACACACACATAGCAGTTCTTCCTAACAATTAGAGCTATCCAGACATGCAATGGGTTGCCTTAGGAGCTACAAGGCTTGCCTTCCTTGGAAGTGTTCAAGCAGGGAGGCTGTGGATAGTTCTGTGAGTTCAATCTCACCCTCACTAGCTGGGAAAGTCACTTGACTTGTGTTTTATCTCAAAGGGGGTTGTGAGGAGAGGAAATGTTTAATCCTGGGCCTGACACACAGTAGGCTCTCTATGAAGGCTCATTCCTTTCCCCTGCGCCTGGTTGACCATTTTCCAGCTATGTTATGGAGGGGGTTTCTTTGAAAATGTGCGGGACCCGTTGCCTGACGGGATTCAGATTTGATTTCTGTGATTCTGTGACTTGATGAGCTCCCAGATCTCTTCCAGCTCCAAACCTCTGATCTCACTTTGTTTTTTTCAGCCCGGGAGCTTTCTCTCTTTGCTGGAGCCTTCTTGCCGCTGACTTATCCTAGGAAACTGCTGGCAGCTCTGGCCCGCGCCTGAGAAATCGGGCACAGATTCGCACCCAGAGATTGGGGGGCCGCGGGGGAGGGGGGATTCCAACGGAGGGCTGCTGCGATCCCTGTGCTCGCCCAAGGCTCGGCTTCCCGGGGCTCTGAGGGAAGGGGGGTTTCTGCCGGGAGGGTGGCCCAAGCTCCCGGGGCTCTGAGGGAAGGGGGTTCTGCCGGGAGGGTGGCCCAAGCTCCCGGGGCGCTCTTCCTGGGGAGTTCTGCTTGGAGGGTGGCCCCAAAGTGACAGGCAGCCGGCGGGCCCCCGAGTTTGAGGCGGCCGCCGAGCGGGTGACATCATTCTGGCCGGCGATTGCCCGGTTCCCCGGGCCCAAGTCTCTCTTCCCTCCCCACGGCCCCCTGGTCTCTTTATTCCAGCTCTCTCTCTCAGCGATCTGAGCATTTAAGCATGCAGGCCTTCTAAGGGGTGGGGGGGAACGAGCCGGCACATCCCTCTTGCCCCCATCATTTTGGCTGTGTGCAAGCTCAGAGCTACTTTTCTGGGAAAGACCGATATTCTGACTTGGGTTTTGTAATTTAATGATGGAGAGTTTCCTTAGTAAACCAAATGCAGGGGACGAGAATGCTTATCTTACATCCAGACCTTGCACATAAAAGGCATTTCATGCTATCAATTGTTCACTTAATGAGCAATAGGCGAGTGCAGGCCGGGAAGGGATTGAGCTGCGCGCACCATTATTGCGAGGAGTATTCCGAAATACCAGAAAGAAAACGTAAGCTCTGATCAGGGAGACTGTGAGCACAATTACCTTCTTTTCAAATCCTTCTGTGACACTGCAGGAGGAAAAAGGACTTTGAAACTTGAAAGGCGAGAGCTTGCTTTCAACCTCAAAAGCTCGGAGGAAAGGGTTCTGAAATTTGCTCACTATTCCCAATTCACCATTAGCCTGTTTCTTCCTTTAGCCTCAAGGCATTCTCCGCTTTTTGAAAAGATGTTAAGAAATTCAGTCACAATAGAGAGCCGAGTTTTGAACATGTTTCCCTGGGTCCATTGAGGTCTGGGCCTCAGCCTTTGTGCCGGGTGAATTGAGCTGAGCAGCTCTCTCGTTGGGGAAACGTGAATGAGCAGCCAGGCTCTGTGCACTCACCGAGGCTGGCAAAGAAAAGCCCCCCCCCCTCCCCCGCCCCTCCCGATCTCCCCCGCCCCCACCCTGCCTTTCTTTCCCCAGCGTGCATTCCTATACAAGGCGGCTGGAGTGGCAGGCCGGCCGGGAGACACTGCCCGCTCTTAAGTCAATACAGCCCGCTCGGTTTATATCAACTCTTGTTAAGTTTGTCTTGTAATTGAAACTGCTGTTGACCTTGCTGGGAGACCATTTGTCGTCCCCCCCCCCCCATTTATTTAGCATAAACTGGAATAATAAACCCTCCTTCTCGGGGGCCGATTGTGATAGGGTGACATTAGTTTGATTTAATGATTAGCGGCCTGACCCCGGCTCCTAGAGAGAGGCAGCCTCAATGGGGAGAGTTCACTAGGAAGCCGCACCCCGCCAGAATACTAATGAGCTTGTTAAAGTTAGCAGAGTCCCAGCCGCTCTTAATTCCTCTAATGGGAGCCGCGCAGCCTCTCGGAGGGAGCCGCAGACACAGGCTGAGCACCTCGACCAAGGCGCCGCCGCGGAGCCGCCGCGTCCCGGCCGGGATGAGCCGGCCGAGCGTCCGCGCGCAGCCTGTCTAGCCGGCGGGGCTTGGTGGGACCGAGCTGTAAGTACGGCTGGCCGCCCGGGGGACCCGGGCTTGGGAGGGGCGGGGGGGGGGGGTCGCCCGGTGAGGGTCACGCGGCACAGCTCGCTGAGCCCGGGGCTTGGGGCGGCCCCGAAACGGCGCCCGATGGCCGTGGCTCCGGGGTCGGGAGATGGGCAGCAGGCGGGCTTTGGAAGGCGGGACGGAGCGGTTTCTGCTCCGAGGATGGGCTCCGCTCCCATCATCCAGGTCGAAACTCAGTGACTCATGGAACTTTTTTCTCTTCAAACAACAACAACATCACGTGCTTGAAAGTTTGAAAGAGACATTTTGGAAGAGCGAGGGCTGCCTCCTTTTTGGAACGCTCAGCCAGGTGCTCGGGGGAATGGAGAATGGGGATGAGTCTCCCATACCATGAACCTGGGATGGAGGGATGGAGGGATGGAAGGCTGGAAAGGTGGAGGGGTGGAAGGATGGAGGGAGGGAAGAATGGGATGGAGGGATGGAAAGGTGGAAGGATGGAGGGATGGAGGGATGGAAGGATGGGATTGAGGGAGGGAAGGATGGGATGGAAGGATGGAGGGAGTGAGGGATGGGATGGAGGGATAGAGGGAGGGAGGGATGGGATGGAGGGAGACGGGAACAAGCCTTAAGTGGTTTTTGCCTGAGACGAGGATGCAAAGCGGCGTTTTCTCTTTGGAGTGCAGTCCCTGAGCCCCAGAACAAGGCAGTCCCAGTGGCCCGCCTTGGCACAGGCTGCCGGAGAAGTGGGCTGTTTGCTTACACAGGGCCACTGGCCTCCCACTTGTTGCCATGGTGGACAGTCTGTTTCTGTCAATGATGCCGGCTCGCGGAGCCCGTCCGCGCTCAGCCTGGAACTCGGTGGAACGATTGAACAAGATCAGACAGCTTCGCCCTTTGGCTGGCTGGAGTGGCTGTCGCAGGCTGGAGAGCGGGCAGAATTCCGGCCCAGAAAGCTTCCCTTTGAGCGCGGATAGAGAGGGCTTTCAGTCCGCTGCTGATTTGTATTCCAGAGGGCGAGCTCTGTCAAGTTTTTCCCTCGCGCTTCCATCAAAAACATCTCGGCTCCAGAGCAGCGGGCAAACCGAGCGCCAGCCTTGCCCTCCCCGGCTCGTTGGGCTGCCCCCGAATCTGGAACCCCCGCTTCTTCCTGCCCTAAGTTTATCCCTATAGCCTGACTCCGGAACCCCGGGGGAACGGCCGCCGGGCTGCATTGCCTTTGCCAAAACAAACACCTTCTCTGGTAGACCCCGTATCTTTATTGTTTCTTTTCAGAACTTCCCTCCCCCTTCACACTTTGGATTTCTTTATGGGAACAAGGCAGTTTACCTTTTAAAAAATGAACTTGGGTTTCTTTCTGTCCAGAAGCAATCACGGAATGGGGGAAGGGGGAAGGGGGAAGGGAAGAATGAAAGAAAAGAAAAGGAAAAAAAAATCCTGCCGCCAACTGAAAACAAAAGCTAGAGGTCAGCCTCAAGTGATGAAACTTGATTCCTAATACCCATCTTGAGAGAGGCTGAGTACAGACCTATTCAATTGTCACATAAATATTTACACCTTTGAGGAGCTAAGTTTATGCTTGGACTTCACTTGGGACGTAGGGAAAGTTAATTTTGGAAGCGGGATGAAAATGCTGAAACCCATTTCAAAAGCGGGAGGAGACAAATGTAGCTTGTCCAAAGCTATCCACCCAGCCTGGGAGCTGCTTCTGGGGTCAACTCCCCCCCCTTCTCCATCTGATTCCTTTATTATTTTCTCTAGAAATACACTCCCCCCACACCTCTCTCTTAAGAGATCGGGACCTCGTTGGGGAGGGTTCACTTGAGGTTGAAGGCTGACATAAAAGTCTTGAGCCAGAGAGTAAATGAGTGGAAAATCTGACTCTGGCTGTGTCCCGATTATAGAAGAATTTTTATAAAAGCTAATATAAGTTTGAGTGTGTTAGGCACCCTTTCACTTTTACAGAACTGTAACCCCCCTGACTCTGCAGCTTGTTAAGGCCAAATGTAAACTCATGCCTGGAAGCGTTAACCAGAAGGATGGAAAAGGGGGTGTGGAGATGTCTTTCTTAAAATAAAAAAAGTTAATACAAAGCATTACTTAAAAGAAATCAATATGCTAAAATGGGGGGGGGATTGCTCCCCAATTCCAGACACTCTTTCGAGTTCTTTGACAGATTAAACTAGTAATTTATCCCTTTAATTATTAGGTTTGGAGGAATAGAGAGCTGCCCAAAACAATGGGACAATAATGTTTCACGATTTGTTTGAAGGAGTCAGCAAATCTGCAGCCTCAGATCTGAGCCCAGACCATTGTGCATTCAGAGGCTGTCACCCATTTACCAGGTGAAGGGGGGGAGTCTACAAACTTATTTCTTATTCTTTCACTCCCCCGTCCTGGGAAGACTGGCCAGGATTTCTGTTGATTTCCAATAAGCTTCCTCTCCTGGGCTTTGGGAGTTCAGGGCTCTGAGATGCGACCCAGACTTTCAGGCAATGGATGGAGGGAGGAAGTAGGAGTGGGCTGCAGGAGTTTGTACCTGAAGTTCCCTTAGTGTGTGTCCCAAGTTCTCCTAGACCATGAGAAGATTTTGCTTATGGGGCAAACCCCCTCCATCTCCATTTGATTGGCAGTGTCTTCTCCGTTTGAGATGACATATTAGCCATGACACTCTTTGTAATTTAATAATGATGAAGGTAATAATAAAGAATAACAGTAACAACAATTTGCATTTCTGTAACGCCCAGAGGCTCACAAAACATATTTTGGACATTATTTCATTCGTGTCGTGATAATACTGTCAGGTAAAGATTGAAGGTTTTTTTTTTCTTAATCCACATTAAACAGATGAAGAAACTGAGGTCGGGAAATATTAACTAGTTTGCTTCACAGCTAGGCAGAAATGGAAGCACAATTATTTGAACCTAACTTTTCCTGACTCCAGCCTTAGCCAACTGTGGTAAGGTATTGACTATCCCAGTAGGGAAAAGAAAGGAGTAAATAGTAAGTACCTACTATGTGCCAGGCATTGAGCTAAGTTCTTCGTAGATATTTCTCATTTGTTGAATAGAATGTTAGTTCCTCGAGAACAGTCTCTTGCTTTCATTCCTTCTTTTGATTTTGTTTTGTTCACGATATCTAGCATGGTACCTGGAACATAGCAGGGGTTTAATTATTTTTAGAAATTGAATCGATAGCATGGAGCAGTAGAAATAGACAGGGGCTTTGGGTTCGAATCCATCTTGTATGACCATCGACAAATCATTTCAATTCTGGACTCAGTTTTCTCATCTATAAAATAATGGACTTGGATTATATGACCTTGAATGCCCCTTCCAGCTCTAAATCTTTGATCCAGGGTTACTAGGAATTTCTTGGGGTACTTCTTTGGGGTTTACCATTGGATTTGCCATCGCACACAGTGTTGAATTAGGCATGAAGCCCCATCCAAAGAGCTGAATACTATGGATTTGGACAGGGAGAGAGCATTGATCTCTGGAGGAGACAGATACAAATCCTGTTGGAGAAACTTGTTGGATTAATGAGCCGGGTGGTATGCTCCTGACCCATTTCTCTTTCATCTATGCCAAAGCCGGGTTTGGGGATGGGCGCAGATGTCAGATTTTTGATATTTGTCCAGACACGCCATAACTGTTTTCTCTAGCACAGTTTCCTAGCGCAGCGGGACCCACTGGCTAACTAGTGCCAGGATATGGCGTCCATCTAGGGTGTACCATTAGCGAGCGTTCTGGAGACGAGGGTGGACGGGGTACAATGTTGGCGGCTTTGACTGAACGGGGGCTGGTTTTACCTTCTAAGTCATCTCTCTAATGTGTGGTTGTAATAATGTATCCTGGCCACCTTTGGGGCATGCAGGGACAGGCTGTTGTGGCAGCCGGTTCTTGGTTCAGGGGTGGGATGAGGGGAGGTTCCTTGGCAAGATTTCTGGCTCAGAGGTGATGGAGGGGATAAGATAACCAGAACATCTGGCACATCTGCATTTGTACACATCTTTCACTGCAGGCCTAGCAACTGGAAGCTCTTTGAGGACAGAGACTTTTTCATTTGTGTGTGTTTGGCTTTTTATCCCCAGTGTCTAGTGCATATTTGTGCATGTTACTGAATTGGACCCTAAAGATAAGGGTAGATAAAGATACCCAGCTTCCCATAGTGAAATACAGCCAAGCAGGTGCTTCCTAATACTTGGGGGGATTCAGATCTGAGCCTTATGCTGGCATGTGGGGTAAATCCACGTATCCTGCGTGGTCGGGAAGCTTCGGTGTCTCCCTGTTGCTTCCAAGATAAAACATGGATTCTTTGGAATTTTAACACCTGTTAATTTGGCCCCACCTTCTTTCTAGACAGCACACTCTAGTCCTCTCAGCACTCCATTTCAGCCAACACGTCCTACATGGTATTCCTTGTACAAGATCTTTCTCACTAAGATCTCACAAGATCTTTTCCCGGGAAGCTCATCATCCCCAGCACATTCGCTCTCCTCACCTTTGCCTCTTGGAAGCTCTTTAGGAACAGGCACTATTTCCTTTTTGGGTCTGCACACCAAGCTTAACATCTAATGCTTGGCCCATCAGTCTTGTCATAAAGGGTTGTTGGATTGCTTTGGGTTTTTGTGGTTGTGAAAGGGACAAGCAGGCAGTTTAATGCTGGAAGGGTACACAGAAGGTGCTGCATCGATGTTCCTTTGGGATGAATGTCCATGATCTCCTTTCAGAATATTTAGCCTCTTTGTCCTTCCTTTCTTCCCTCCTTCACTCCCTTCTTCCTCCCTTTTCCCTCCCTCCTTCTCTCCCTCTTTCCCTTCTTTCTTCCCTCCCTTTTCCCTCCCTCCTTCCCTCTCTCTTTCCCTCCCTCTTTCCTTTATCCCTCCCTCCTTTCCTCCCTTCCTCTTTCCCTCCCTCCTTCCCTTCCTCCTTCTCTCCTTTCCTTCCCTCTTTTCTTCCTTCTTTCTCTCCTTCCCTTCTTTTCTTTTCTTTTCTTTCTCTCTCTCTTTCTTTCTCCTTTCTTTCTCTCCCTCTTTCTTTCTCCTTTCTTTCTCTCTCTTTCTCTTTCTTTCTTTCCCTTTCCCTTTCCCTTTCTCTTTCCCTTTCCTTTTCCCTTTCCTTTTCCTTTCCTTTTTCCTCTCTTTTCCCCTTTCCCTTTCTCTTTCCCTTTCCCTTTCTCTTTCCCTTTCCTTTTCCCTTTCCCTCTCTTTCCCCCTTTCCCTTTCTCCCTTTCCCTTTTCCCCTTCCCCTTTCCCTCTCCCTCTTACCCTCCCTTTCCCTTTCCCACTCCCTTTCCCTTTCCTCTTCACAGATACCCCAAATATTACTTACTATATTATCTACAAATTTTTGCTATGGTTGCTTCCTTTGTACCCAGAGCTCCTACTGGGGGATTTTCTTTCCCGATTCCCTCTAATGTTTGCCCTGCTGGCAAGTTACCCAACCAGACTTCTCCCAAGTGAGTGCTGACCATTTTGCAAAATAGGTTTTTATTGATTACCTTAGTTTTTCATTACCTACTTTCCCCAATATATCTCTGTCTCTTTTGAATATCCATCCCTTTACTAAAAAAGAAGAAAAGGAAAAACAATTCAGCACACCGGGCCAACGTATTGATAAAGTATATGTTGGCTTTTCAAAAATGTGGAACTGAGTTACTTTGGAAAGATTCAGCAAGAGCCATGTTTTACTGGAACATTGCCCTTACTTGACTAGCTGTGGACATTTGGAGCTTGGACATGTCGATTTCTTTCCCTAAAGATTTAGTTGAGTGTTCCAAGGTTTTACTGGGGTCCTTCAGGTGATAGGACACACGTGTTTAAACTAGTTTTAACTACTTTGTGACTTACTAACATCTCTTGATAATTCAGTAGTAAAAAGAAAACTTGCCGGACGGCACCCGAATTCTCTGTCCTTTCTGCCCTCTCTGCTGACTTGGTGCTCATTTACAAGCACAGACACACACACGGGTACCCCACTTCTTGCAGCTTCCCATCCCATCCAAAATTGAACAGACAGGACATCAGGACAAGGGGAGGGTCTTGGTTGATTTTTGAGAACAATGCAACCGTAAGTGGATTGATGGAGACTTTAATTGTTTTTTCCCTCCACAGAGGATGAAAGTCCTGTACAGACTTATTCCCGAGAGAGGAGAAACGCAGTGGCCATGCAGCCCCAAAGCGGGCAAGGGCTCGGTAAGATCAGCGAGGAGCCTTCCACGTCCAGCGAGGAGAGGGCCTCGCTGATAAAGAAGGAGATCCATGGATCCCTGCCCCACCTCGCAGAGCCTTCGGTGCCATATCGAGGCACAGTGTTTGCCATGGACCCCAGGAATGGCTACATGGAGCCTCATTACCGTAAGTCACAGATCCCCATCCCCAGGCCTGCAACAAGTGTGAGGGGGATGTCCAAGTGGAAGTGTGCATGACTGTTGGGGTCACCTGTGGGATTACCTTTGAGTGGCTTTCATCTTTAAGCATTTTCTTACTCTTTTTAGCTTCTTCCCTTTCCTAATTCCTCCTCCCCACTTTTTTTTTTTTAAAGGAAGGCATTTCCTTCAGTCTCCAAAACACTGGGGGCCATGTTGGTTTCAGGCTTCGAGAGCCTAGCTCATCTGTTGTTAATTCAAAGTCTTTCCTCTAACGCTAATCAGAATGGCTGTACATATAGGGGAGTTGTGTGTGTGTGTGCAGGAGAGATTGTTAGGGGGCCATCATTAACCAGAGACTTTCCTTTGGAAGAGTTGAGAAAAAATCACTCCCATTGATAACTGGAGCTTTTTAGGATTATGAGAGAGAGGGAGAGGGAGAAAGGAAGGAGGAGGGGGAAAGGAAGTAAAAGAAAATGTTATTTCATGAGGTAGGGAAAAGAGGAAAATAGAGAAATATAGATTTATTCCTGGGAAACGTAGACTATTAGAAATGGAAGGTCACTGATTGTGGGGACGTTTTTCCCCTTTGGAAGCTACTGTCAGAATTGAGAATAGCTTTAAACTTTCTGAGTTCCTTTTCACATATTAATAAAGAGTAAGAAATTCACTACAATCTAAATGCAGATGGATAATTATTTTCTCTCAGGGCAAAATGCAATAAGTAAGATTTTCGTTTGCATTTGTGTGTGTGTGTGTGTGTGTGTGTGTGTGTGTGTGGTGGGAGGGAGGAGGATCTGCTTCTAATTAAAAGGTCTCCATTCATTGGGGGCTAATGGAGTGCACATTGAGGCGTCAAAGCAGGGGCTTGTATATTGCAGATTTATCACCAAGGCTGAGATGAAGCTTTGCCATTTAACCTCCTTGTCGCCGACTCCAGATGCAGCGCCGAGGCCCGCCGAGGCCCGCCGAGAGGGGCTGGCTGGGGTTGGCCTTCCTCCTCGGCATTCAGAAATTTTAGTGTTCTGAGGCAAAAGGTCATTAGCCAGATGACTGATTGGGGAGGACAGCTGATTAGTGCCTGTTTTTTGCTAAAGAAAGTGCCTGGGATAAAAGCTAATTTCATCCCTTCGTTAGTGGACTTGGAACATGCGGGAATGTTCCCTCATCAGGGTGCAGATCAAAGGGTCCGGCACAACCGAAGTGAGGCTCACCAATGGCTCCTTTCCCCTGACAGAGTGGGATTGTTAATAAAGATGGAAGGTCAATTAATTTCTTGTAATAGTGCTAGTTTGGGTGAGAGGAAAAAGCGACGGGGATGATCCCAGCCCCTGAATGCTACCTGCCTGTTCGGGCCAGAGAATCCTGACTCAGTTGGTCTGAGAGTTAGGTCCCGGTTACAGAAGGAATGAAGGAACTTGAATCCAGCCGTAAAATGTTTGAACGGAGGGTTCCCCCTTCCCAGTGCCTTCTTCTTGGTCTAACAGACTGGGGAGTCCTAGAGGAGGCAAAGGCCTTTTCCAGGCTCAGCCAGGAACTGATATAAGGATGGAGGTCTCAGTCCTGGCCCAAAGCTGGCTCTGCTCCAATGGGATCCCTTGCAGCATCCCGGATGCCCTGACCCAGAAGAGCGGCTGAGGGGCTTTCTATGCAACCCGCTCATTGACATGGAGGGGAACGGTAACTTAGGATCGTGGCCCCAGGGCTTCTGGGTTCACATATAGTAGGGTTTCTGTCATGATTCAAATTCGCATTGATAATGGTGATCACAAGTCACGATGAGATGAATTTTCTCGAGTTTGTGGAACGATAGGTTGGGGCCCCAAGTCACCAACAAGGAAGTGAAGGATGTGGGAGTGGAAGCTAAGAGAATAAAGGCAAACTGGGGTCAGGCACCTCTTGGTGCTTCTGGGTGAGTCCCGTGCTCTGGGGACGCCCGATCCTTCCTTGGTGGGACAGGACCTCCGAGAGTTCATGCCCACTTCTGCCAAAAGGAAGCATCAAAGGGAGACTTTAGTAGAAGCAGCATAATATTCTTTAAAATAAGGAAAGAAAGAAAAATCCCAGAAGCACTTGTGTTTTCAGCAATCTTCTCTATGAGGGAGCACAAATATACAGAATTACAGGGATAGAGAAGCCCTTGGCGGGTATGGTTCGCTCCTATGCCCTTCTGGAGGACCCTTGTTAAATAATCCCATGCAGAAAAATCTGATTAGATTGGAATGATTTCTAGAGAAGGAAATTAAGCACCTACTAGGTGGGAAGTGCTGGGAATAACCAGTCCCCGTCTGCAAGGAGCTGATCTCCCACTGGGGTGAGAGTCTGGGAAGGACAGTATATACGCAGATAAGAAGAATCCTGATGTTTGAGGAGGGAGGGAGCCCAGAATTCTATTTCCAAGCAGCATTGATTTCTGGGAGTTCTTCCCTTATACCTAAACAAAACCCATCACAGTTCAATTCCTTTCTTTGTCGACCTCTGTGATATGTAGCTGGTTGGGCAGCCTGCTGGGTTAGCATGTTCCCTTGGACGATACCTTGGACAGGCACGGTAGCCAGGCCCAGAATCCCACAAGAGGAAGAGAATGCTGGCTCACCCTTGAGAAATCAGGAGGCTTCTCTTGATCCCAAGCTGCTATGTGGTTCCCAAACCATCCATTTTCATCCTAGAATCTTCTCAGTGCCATGTGGCTGTAAATTATGGATCACTTTGCATTACTCAAAAGACGTATAATAGCAAGTGATCCCAAAACAATGGAAATTCCCATCATTGATGTGAACAGACTGGAACAAAACCACAGTGTTGACGGCTCAGGAATTTGGCTATAATATTTCTGGGAGTTTTCATTTTGGGATCTCTTTCACAATGTGATTGGATAATTCTTTCAATGTCTATTTTACCCTCTCAATCTAAAATATTGGGGGTGATTTTCCTTTGTAATTTCATGAAATATTATGTTTAAGTGTCCACCCCCTGCCTCTCTCTCTCTCTTTCTCATTCTCTCTTTGATCATGACTTGTGGGTAGTACAATCATTCTTTAAAAAATAATTTAAGAATCTTGATCTATATTCCAGATCAATTGTATTTGATGATATTCCACATATTTTTTCTATTTTTTTTGTTCTTTCAACAATTTTATTGTTTCTTGATATCTCATAGAAATCATTTGCTTCCAGTTGTTCAAATCTAACTTTTAAGAAATGACTTCCTTCAGTGAACTTTTGTATCTTTTTTCCATTTGGCCAATTCTGCTTGTTAATGGGTTCTTTTCTTTAATGGACTTTTCTGATTCTTTATTATATCAATTTTGCTTTTAAGGTATTTTATTCAGTTTGTTTTTACTAAATTGTTAATTTTTTTCATAATTTTCTTGCATCACTTTCATTTTCCCCCATTTTGTATTCTACCACTTCTCTGTCTCTGTGTATTTTTCTCTGTCTTTTTCTGTCTCTCTCTCTCTCTCTCTCTCTCCCTTTCTCTGTTTCTCTCTCTCTTTATCTCTCTCTCTTTCTCTTTCTGTCTCTCTCTGTGTTTTCTTTTTCTCTCTGCCTATCTTTTTCTGTCTCTGTCTTTGTCTCACTTTGTTTCTGTCTCTCTTTCCTTCTCTAAATGTCTCTTTCTGTCTCTCTTTTTCTCTGTCTCTTTCTGTCTTTCTCTGTCTCTGTCTCTTTCTTTCTCTCTCTCTGTCTCTCTGTCTGTCTCTCACTTTCCTCTTCCAAGAATTCTTATTGGACTTGGGTCCAATTAGCATTTTCCTTTCAGGTTTTGATTGTACCATTGTCTGTCTAGTTCGTTCATTTTCCCAGCCTTTTTCTTGGCTTTGAACTTTATAGTAGTGTTGGAACCTACTGGCTTGGTTGATTAGGCACTGTCCAAAACTTCAGGCTTTTTTATTGCTGTCTGTTTTCAGAGCTAGTTCTGGGGTTTTTGGTGCTTCCCAGGTGATGTGATCCAGAAAAGGGATGATCATTGCTCTCCTGGTCTGTGCTCTGGTTTTTACCCAGCAGGATCCCTGCTCATCTGATGAAGTGAAACCAGACCCTTTGCTTTCTTGTGACCAAGCACAAGTATTCTTCTCTTTTCTGAATTGCAACTCAGAGCTAGTGTGGAGAAATGGGATTATCAGTCATCCAGTGCCAGGAGAGGAGCTGCTGTGGTCTCTTTCTGATCGTTATCTGACTCCCTTGATCATCTCTGTTCTGACAGCTCCTGTTATAGCTGCCATGGTGGCAACCTCCAAGGAACTCTGCTGGTTTTGCTGCACTCTGGACTTGGTCTCAATCCAGTGACACAGACCTCTTCTATCCTGTTGACTCTTTAAATTGTCTTAGCCAAAAAATGTCTCACACTGAGCCTTTTTTTTGGTTCTGTCAGTCCAAAATTTGATTTGGGGAATTAGTTTTTAGTTGCTTGAGGGAAATGTTTGGAAGGTTTCTCCCTCTGTCATTTTGGTTCTACCTCCTTGGATTAACTTCCACCATTCAGTGTTAGGCCAGCTAACTTATTTCAATCTGTTATCTTTATTACTTGATGATGTATATGAGGGACGAGGATCTCTTAGAAACTAGAACAACTACATTATAAATTCTAGGGGAGTAATTTTTAGAGATGGACTTCACTGATGTTTTAGACCTTACCCTTTGTCAGTAGGTCAGGGGATTGTCATAGCCACAGTCAGCCTTACGGTGCTGGGGAACTTGGCAGAATTTTTCCTGATATTCTCGGGGACAAGATGGCAAGGTATGATCTCGCGGCAGGGGGAAGATGAGCCTCCTTGACTGTCTAGTAGTGGGCTGGGATCTGGTGATACAGAGAAAACTGTCGCTGGTCACAAGGAGCTTATGTAACACAGCAAAATTAAACAAACATAGGCAGGGTGATTTCCAAGAGGGGAGGAGGACTGGGTGGTCAGGACAGCCATCCTGTAGCAGGGGACAGAGGCCTGGAAAGAATCTTGGGGTTCAGTGAAGTAGAAGGGAAAGAATGAGCACTTGCTGGCTGTGCAAAGTCCTAGAAGTTAGTGAGTGGAGACCATCATAGAGGCTGGGTTGGCTGGCAGAAGGCACAGGGATGTGTAATATGATGGGAAAGGAAGCCTGGAGCCAGATCCCAGAGGGCTGTAAAAATCAAAGAGGAGAATTTATATCTCATACTAGAGAAAGCGGAAGCCATTAGACCTTTTTTGAGCAGGACATCCCTTAGCCTCAGTCTTTTGAATGATCTTATATGAAACTATATTTGTGCATGTGTACATGAGGATCAGATGATATTATCCTTGCAGAACACTTAGCATAGAGTCTGGCATAAAGTCAGCATTATACAGAGTATAGATATGTACACCCATGCCTTAAAAATATGTATCATATACAAATGACATGATTATTTAATTTGGGGTTAACACATTGGGTGTTAGGTTACCCTTCTCTCTCTCTCTTTTTCTCTTTCTCTCTTTTTCTCTCTCTGACACACAGATGTGTCTGCATGAAAGATCCTGTGAATTTGGATATAAATTATTCTTGCAATGATTTTGCAGAGATGAGAAACTAGCACATGGATATGTAGTCATTCATGTCCTCTGGGTTACTTTTTTATAGTAATATTGTGATTTTCCTTAATCATTTTCAATCTTGCTCTCTTGCAGTTATTTTGAGACTTGATTCTCCAGAATCACGCTGAATGCAATCTAGACTTTCTTTGTGTGTGCTTAGTCTTATTAGAGGGCCCAACTAGATTTTCCTTAATATATTTCCAGATGTAAAGCACATGGTACTTGTGAAGTTAGAGTTCAAATGTGGCAGTTCAGTTGTCATTGATAGGGAAGATAGTGTATTAAATAAATGTTGACAGATCTTTGCCTTTTATTTTTGATCTGCATTTTTTCCTCTTCCAGTTGTTAAAACAGCGATGCTATGATTTGACTTAATTAGGTCTCTTGCTAATATTTCTGTAAACTTGCTTTTATTGCTTCTTGTTTTCTGTGCTAACATTGATTATAATCATCTGTCATCCATCTCTGTAAGATTTTTCAAGCACTATTGTATTCTAATCTCGCACTGCTCTTGGATGCCTTTGCTCTCTATCGGGATGGCTCGGTGATCAGGTGTTTGCTGATTTTGTCAGTTTCTGAGCTCTTTGGCCTTCTTGTTGTGGCGATTGGTTCGCATTGGTTAAACTTGCTTTGAAAATGGGGATAAACCATGCTGATGCATGTGATCTCAGCCCTTTTCCACTTATAATTACACGCTGTATCATCTCATCTCTAGTCTTCCTTTTCATTTGGTGTTGATTTATTTCATTATAAGGAGAAATTTCGAAGCAGATCTAGCCCAAAGCAGGATGGACTGCCTCGGGAGGATCCCATCATTGTAGGCCTTTAGATAGAGGGTAATTAATTGGGGTTGGGTCTTAATTCCAGGTGGCCTTTATTATGTGGCCTCTGATATCGCTTATAAATCTAAGCATGATTTTTGGTGAGTTCATTTTCATGGATCGAACTTGAGCCATTCTCTTGTGCTCCAAGGAATATCAGAAATGATTCGAAACCTCTTGAATGACTTGAGGGGATCTTTCCTTGATACTTTCGATGAAAATTGTGCCTGGATACCACGGTTTACCCCTTGAAAATGTCTTGACCAAATACCCATTTGCAACACAAGGGGCACTCTCTGCTCATATTTTGCTACACTAAAGGCTCCAAGGGGAGTAGACGCAGCCATGGCTTCTGGAAATGTGGGCACTCTGGTTTCTCACTCGAAGTTTTTCACATGATGGAAGCAGAGCATTTCTTTGTGCCTAGGATTGATGTGATGCGCAAAATGAAACCGAGGAGAAGGGGGCTCCCCGACTCGATGATACCGGTCCAGACTAGAGACTGTGGCTTTTGAGGAGTTAGATGCATTTCTTAAATTTTTAAAAACGAGAGCTCTGTTCCCGTGAGGGTGAAGCCTGTTCCGTGTCTTGGCCCCATGCGTCCGGTTCAGCCTGCTTGTAGTTACGAGGCACGGCGCACTCACCAGACTGCTGGTCTGTTTGCTTTAGGGTCCTGCCAGCTGTGCTGGGCTCCTCACATCCAGCGGAGCTATCTGTGAACACATGCCGGAATGCCTCCATCTCTCTGTGGTTGGAAAATGAAGACTTTTCAAGATGCCTAATTTGTGTTTCTATATATACTTACTCTGAGTTTCAAAAGTGTGGGAAGACTTCCTGTAACTCAGGAAAAGAGGGGAAAAAAAGTATATATATGTGTGTATGTATACACACACACACACACACACACACACACACACACACACACACACACTGACCTCTGAAGGACATCTGTACATTCTATTTGTTGGAGGAAAATGTTTGTCTTATTGTGGCCAAAATCCTGGATCTTTGCAAGCTGCAGTTACCAAGGCAGGGACTAAACTGTGCAGTTTTGTGTGAAGGAAAGAAAAGGGAGGGGGAAGGAGAAGGGGAAAAGAAAAGAAAGGAAGGTAAAATAAGTTTCAAGGGTGACATACTTTAGACACTGACAACATATGTTTAGCATAAAAACATCATGGCCCTTGGCAGGGAGGTGGAGGGTGGGAGGGTCGAACATTCCCTTGCTGAGAGTAGGCTGGGGATAGATACACATCAGGAAGCCTTTTTGTTTAGCTGATTTCTTCCTCAAATTCTCTTCTTACCATCTTCTCTAGAAAGTCTTTCATCATCCTCCCTCTGATCATGTTCATCCTCCCAAATTTGCCTGATATTTATCTTGGCTATTTTTGCTTATAAATATATAATTTTTTGTCTAAATTTACCTATAAGTATATACATATGTCCACATTGTGCTCCCCAGTTGAAGATAAGCTCTTCGAGGCCAGAGGCTGTTCCACCTTATCCTAAAATCTCTGGGGTCTAGCCCTGTCCTGGCACATGGTAGGTGTTTAATAAATGGTTTCTGATTGGCTGTTTTTTAAGAAAGGACTTCCCTCACATTTATCTGAAACAGAAGATGATTTTCTTTTTTTTTTTCCTTTTTTGAATGAAGAAGCAGAAATTCAGAAAAAAACTAAAGTCTTAACCAAAATCACAACTTGAACTTGAACCTCACCCACTAACTTCTCAACTAATATTCTTGCATCATGATGGGCGGCCTCCACAAACAGGTCATCCCCTTAATTGGTCATCACTTCATAGATCCCTGACACTTCAGGGTTGGCCTGGAGCACTTGAGGGAATCTACTCTTGGAACCTCATTTGTTCTGCTACCTCCATCTCTTATTCAACAGGGGACTTTGGAAAGATCACCCAATCTCACCGAGCTTTGTTTTTCTCATCTGAAAAATGGGGGTAAAAATGGCTCTCACCAGTGTTAAATGACATATTCTGGATGAAGCACTTTGTAGCCTGTGAATGGTCCTAGGGTTCTGAAGAGCCTGGGATGGGCTCCTCCTTCTCATCATTTTTGATGGTTTTCAGATAGAGAGCATTGGTTCAAGGACAAGTTGTTATCCTCTGTCTTTTACATTTAGTGTTTTGTGGACCATAGTGTGGGTTAAATTTGTTATTATTGCTAGTGGCTATTACATACATGTTTTACATATATCTGTTATTATTTATAATGGCTGTTATTATCACTTCATCACCGGCATCCTTGACCATGATGATCTTCTCCATCATTTAGGAGAGGAGGGGATGAAAACTCGTTCTAAGGAGTGGTCAGACATTCTCCCCTCCTCCCATCCCCAGCTTTTTTAGTCTGAGATTTGGGCCTGCTGTGAAGCCAGGCTCATTCAGCAAATATTTAACAAATGCCTCCTATTTTCAGAGCCTTATTCTCGGTGTCTAGCTACAAAGACAACAGGAAAATAAAATCCAGTCCTCGGAGTTCCATTGTCCTAATTTCCTAAAAGAGCTCTATTGAAGCTGGAAGAGATCATGCAGTTCAGTGGAAACTGAGGCCCAACGAGTGAGGAAATTTGTGCAGGCTCATCCAAGAGGTCATCAGCAGAAGCCACATCTCCCGGCTCGGGGGCTTTCTCCCGTATCATGGTCCCCCGGAGATCCGCTTTAGTAGGCCCCAGGGACAGTGGACAGAACCTTCCCTAACCCCTCTGCCCTCTCTTTATTGTGAAAACCCTTGTTTTCTCAGTGGTTCCAGAGAGGATTTGGGGTCAAGTCCCTCTGCTCTGAGCTTCCTGTTCCCTTGAGGGGCATGGGCTTTACCCCCAAATCCCCGCTGATGTTTGCAGTCGTATTGGCAGGAACTGGCTGCCCTTCCCCCTATCTCTTCCGCCCCCAGCCTCTCCCAAATTCCTCATGGAAAATATGATTCATTTCCCATGCAAATATGCGGTGATTGAAAACATACCCCTGGTCCGCTTCCTCATGCCGCTCGGCTCCGAGGAGGACTAATAGTTGCTAATTAGCAAAACCTGAAGAATTGGCTTTAAGAAAGAGCAAGACTGGATTTTTAATTGGCTTGCATCTGAGTTTCTGGGCAAGGGGGCTGAGGAAATGTCTCCTGATTTGCTCATGCCGAGCGATGGGAGGCGTGGAGGTTTTTAATGTCTTTTTTCCTACCTGTCTGTCTTTCCTTGGGTTGCTTGTTCCTTCTGACTCTGAAGCCCCTTAGAATTAAAATAAAGCCTTTTGAGTGGGGAGAGAAGATGCCTCTTCTGCATAGTTAATGGGTGCACCTGTTCCCCTCTCTCCGGCTGGTGGATGCCATCTTGGGGATGCCCCGGAGGCAGGATGCCAGTTTGGTGTGGACCAGGCTGAAAGGCAGTGACAGCTCCCGGCGTCTTTGGGCTCCTGGCCCGCTCTTGGTGGGGAACGGGGGCTCGAAGCGGGAAGCTGGTGCTGTGCCTCTCTCCCCCTTGTCCCCCCAGCTTCTGCAGGGAAGGCAGAGTTTTGTATTCATTTGCACGCCCCTCGGCCGGGTGTGTTCGGTTCCAGGTGATGGGGTGAGAGCTGAGAAGTTGGAGCGTTATCCAGCCTGCTTGGCGAGCAGCTTTGAGGTTCTGCTCTCAGAGGATTGCTCGAAGGACTTGAGCACGTTTAGTCTGAAGAGGAGAGGGCTTAGGAGGGTCTTGTTAGGCCTGTTCTAGTGTGGCTGGAAGAATCGGCTTCTGTTTGGCCCTAAGGGAAGAGCTAAGAACTAGGAGGGAAAAGCCAATTTAGGCTTCCTGTCGGACCATCTTCCTAAGAGTGCGAGCTGCGGCCTTCCAACTGAGATTCTGTCTGTGGATGGGTACGGAGCCAGCTGGGGCTCCCGACTTCGGGGGCTCCGCCTCGGGGGTCGAGGGCTTGGGCCCGTAGCTACGTGCCCGTTGCCTTAATTCCACTCCACTTTGCCCATGGTCTGGCTTCTCTGGAAAAAGGAGTTTTGACCTGTGCAGGCCGAGAGCTGAGGACAAACCGCTGTATTAGTGAACATAAACCCGGCCTTCCTGCCCTTCCTTCTCCTTCTCAGAGATCCACGAGGGAGACAACGGTGATATTGCTTGTTTCCGAATGAAAGCCATGCTCTGGAAGGTCGTTGACTGACTGTTTATTTGGTGTGTCAGGGACTGTGCTAAGCAATGAGGGAGGAGCACAAAGGCAGCGACTGCTTCTGAATCTCCTGGTCTTAGCCGAGAGTTTCCAACGTGGAATAGCCAGTGGGGATTCCAGCTGGAGAAGAGCCCCTCCTTCACTTGGGAGGTGCTTCGCCTGCGCCTACAACCAGCTAACTCTGGGTGACCTGGACTGAAGTCCCCCCGATCCCCGGCTGCTGGAAGGCCATGGCAGAGGGCCTTGGTCCTCACGGGCCCTACCAAGCCCAGGAGACTTGGAGGACAATAAAGACTTTTTTTTTTTTTTTTGAGAGGCTTTAGGCTCTGAAATGACGGGATGTCCATGTCTTCCATTTTAGAGGTCAGATGTGTTGTCTGGATCGTTCTTAATGGTGAACGTAATTTGTCATAAAAACATTTGCAGATTTTTCTTTTATTTGGTTTCCCTTTTCTAGCCTTTGCTTCCCCACATATAAAACATAGCCCGGTACCTAGTAATAAATGTTTGTTGATTGATTAGAAGCCATCGAATGGCCAGAAATAGATCTTCCTCAGATGGGAAGACGACACATTTTTTTGTTGGTAGAAGATGGGACAAATCCTAGCTCTTGAAAAGATTGCGGTAGGACCGGGCTCAGAACTCGTGCCCTCGGCTCTGGGGATGCAGGAGGAGTAAGATGCTGACCTCAAGCTTCCAATCTAATGGAAGCTCCGAGAGCCGTTTCAGGAACTACACAAGTTGGGGGTTTCTAGGCAGGTGCTCACAGACACTGAGTCCCTTCCCCTGCCAGTCTCACGTGTTTAATCACAGGGTAGGGAACGGAAAGGAAAAAAAACACCATCATCCCGGAGCATGGGGACAGTCAGTCAGTCTAAGCAAACGAGACCCTCCGTCCATTGTGGTGTGATGTAGACGACCCACTGTGTGCTAGGAGCGAGGACCCTGAGGTAGGTTCTTTCTTGCCTCTGGGTTCGGGTCGATGTTGTCAGAGCGGGATCTGGAGCTTGCTCTGCCCTGAGCCAAGTGTGCCCTATGGCCATGCACAGGGTATTTGGGGCATGGCAGGCCAGGCTGCCCATCGCGATTTGGTTGAGATTCTGGCTCCCGGGAAGAGCTGGAGGAGGAATTCTGAGGCTTCAGGCGGCGGCTGAGGGCTGGGTCTTGCTGAACTTGCCTATTCATTGGCTCACTAGGATAAGGCAGGTTTGGGGAAACTCCTAAATTCTATTTTCTGGCTTTCTCTTGAAAGCTTTGGCTTAGATTTGCTCCTCTCTGACTGTTCCCCTGTCACTTTCTCTCTACCTCCCTACATGTGTGTGTTCGTTGGGGGGGGGGTCTACTTGCATCCTGCCTCCGTAGTTCAATTTTGGAACTGAAGTGGGGGAGACAAGGAGGAGGAATCCTGCTTTCTCCCCCTTCCCCCAAGAAGTTTAGCCTCTTCTCTAGGGCTGGAAACTTGAGCAATCTTCTCACCTGTTCAAGTTCGGCCCATCTCTCCATAAATCTTATTTCCACTTTCTTGGAATGAGTGACTCTGCTCTCTGCCCATCTCTAAGGAAGCTTCCAGAAATCTCTAGGAACTTGGCGGGTGGGAGGGCTGGCACTCTGGAGTCTCTAGGATGGAAGGTGCCCGCCCCGGGGGGCACCATGGAGTTGGCCAGGAGGGTGCAAGCATTTCGGACTCTCCTTCCCGCTTCGACTCCCTCCCCGCTCCCATCCTGAACGGCCCTTCTTGCAGATAATTATTCCTAGTCAGTGTGATTGGAATGAGTCCAGGTGGGAGGAGGGAAGGGCTTGACTCCCTTACCTTCCTTTTTCCTAGCTGTCTGATAATTGCTGTCTCTTCAATTCTCTAACTAGAAACAACGTTTTCCTGGGCTTCCTTCTTTTTCTTGTATAATTAAAGAATGGTCCTTTGAAGTCTCTCGAAAATAGCGTTTCCTCTTCTGCTCGAGTGTTTCCGATCCTGTCAATGGGAAAGCCCCCTACTTCTCTGTCCCTCTCCACATGTTCAACTTAATTCAAGGGCACACGAGCCGGAGCCGGGAACGCCGCCTTGGGCACTGCCGAGTTTGGGTGCCTAAGGAACCATCGAAAGAGGATCCGAGTTTCTGGGCTTGATTTTTCTGTGAAAGGTGATTCCCCGAGGGGAAGGAAGGCTTGGGCGGGGAGACAGAGGCTCCTAGCTGGGGGGCCTTCGTTCCTGTCCTCGAGGAGGGTACGCTCCGCGGGAAGGAGACCGCAAGAACAAGGTAGATGGATCGATCTGTAGACAGATAAATTTACATGCAAATGTAAAGTGCGTTTTTAAGGACGAGGGAAACACTCATTACCGATGGGAATCCAGCGTGACCTCATCTATCGAATTTGTTTTATGATCTGGAAAATCCCCATATAACAAATCCTGCTGAAAATATGAACCCAAAGATCTATTGATAAAAGATCCGTACTCAAAACCTACCTTGTCAAGATAAAGAAAAGTCTCGTTTCCCCCCTTTTATTTTGTCCGAGTTGCTTTGAGAAGCTCCTTTCTAGCACCTCACATAACCTCATGGGTGTGGGGCCACGGACTTGCTTATATTGTGGCATTCAGGAAGAATACATGTTTCCACGTGTTTCGGAACCTGCCCACCAGGTGGATGTGCTGATAGATACACTTCAGATCCGTTGCCCGAAGCCTCCCTCGCTGGGGTGGATTTCATTTTGTTGGGTGTTCGGTGAACTGGTCTTGTCCTGCGTTACCCAACAGATTTCTGCCCACTAAGTGGATTGTTCTGAGTAAAAAAAAATTCCCCTGAGTTTTAGTTATTGGAGAATGTTCAAATCCCTGAATGTGAGTCAAGCTAGAAGAAATTGTGCAAAGGGACCGTGGAGAGGTTGGAGATGGAGGCCAGAAATAACAAAGTGAAATTCGGCTTGAAAATTCAGTAGCTAATACATTGAGTGAAACCTAAGCCCCGTGGCTTTCTTTGGCAAGAGCAAACCTGCCGTGGAGTCACAGGGAAGAGGGAGGCCTTGGGGGACCTGGGGCTCGGAGGAGTGGGGGGGACAGCCTGGCGTGGCTTGGCGTAGCACTGGACCTGGTCCCGGCTCCCCGGGGTTTGACTGGATCAGTTGAGAAGGCAACGCCAGCCTTCCTAAGAAACCCGATTCCCAGGCGGGAAGCTGCTCCGGACGGAGGTCCGCCAGGGATGAGCGGCGGGACGCGCCGCTTCTCCTTTGATTCGGTCCCACCTACTGCCCCGAGCCCTCCTGGTCCCCCCTCCTGTTCCCTGCCAGGAGCTCAGGTGACCAGAACCTCCTCCTTCCCCCTCCCTTGTATCTGATGAGCTGCCAAAGTCGTTGTTTCTGTCCCACGCTCTGCCCTTCTCTTCCCTCAGAGTCATCCCGCCGCTTCAGCCCTTCTCTCCCCGCCATTATCTTAGCCTCCCCTGGGCTCCCATTCCCGCCCTTCTCCAATCTTTCCTCACACAGACTGATCGTTGGAGTGGACCTGACCACGTGGCCAGCCCACCCAAAACTTCGGGGGTTCCCATTGCCTCTTGGGCAAAGTCCAAGCTCCTCCGACCCGAGTCCTCGCCCATCTTGTGGTGACCGCTGCCCTCTCCTCGTCTTCCGGTCTCTTCAAAATCCCTTGTAGGCTGTTCTCCCTGCGGGTAGTCCCTCTCGTTCCCTCTCTTTCCCTCTCTTCCTCTGCGCCTTGGAACAGGCGCGATCCTGTTCTTGGGATGCTCTCGGGACCTTCCCGTGGGTGAATAGTGACTCAAGAAGTGAATCCTGGGAACAAAGAGGAATCACACGGGGCAGAGACACCCGTGGGCTGTCGGGCACAGACTTAAGTTCTAGTCAGGGAGGCTTGGGTTCAAACCCTGCCCGGGGCTTTCTTAATGGGCGAGTCCCTCTGCTTTTCCTAGCCTCAGTCCCTTCATCTGTCGAGTGGGGCTAATAAGGCAAAGTCTGATCTGTATTTTACAAGGCTCAAATGAGAGGAAGCATTGAAAATGATGAGGGTGAGAAGGGAATGAACTGGTCCCTCCTTAGGGGTGTGTGTGTATGTGTGTGAAAGTGTGAGTGAGTGTGTTTGTGTGTATGTGTGAGAGAGAGAGAGAGAGAGTGTGTGTGTGTGTGTGTGTGTGTGTGTAACAGATCTAGGAATATTGATTGTCTGTTGGACTGGCCCACATGTAACTACGTACACACACACACATGCATCTATATATTTTAGCGATCACCTGCAAATGATCGATAGCTTTTCATGTATTAACAAAAAGCTCATGTGCCGTGTTCAGGATCAAAAGAACCCTAACTGCGCCATTCCAGGTGACCAATGGTGAGGGGAAAAGATTGGAGGGTGTGATTTATGAGGGAAAAAGACAAGGATTGGAACAGTCACCTGAGGTAAAATTGAGATGGTTTCACAGGGTCATGGAGGCCGACTCTCACCAGACACTGAAAAGTGATCCTGAAGGAGGCCCGGTGCAAGGGCCCGAAGGGGGTCCGGTGCAAGGGCCAGAAGGGGGTCCGGTGCAAGGGCCAGAAGGGGGTCCGGTGCAAGGGCCCAAAGGAGGCCCGGTGCAAGGGCCCGAAGGAGGTCCGGTGCAAGGGCCTGATGGATCAGGGGCGGGAAGGGAGCCTGGAAGGACATTATGGACCGGAACTCCAGGCGGAGGACTTCCTGAGTGATCTGGCCCTTCCCCGGCCAGGCTGCCATCCGCTCGTCCTACAGCAGCCTCTTGGGCATGAACTTAGTGCCCGGGCCGTGTGCTTTAAATGGAGACAGATCTGGATCCGCATCCTAATAGCCACGGGAACCGCATGTGTCAGGAACCGCCCCTAAGACGGAGGCGTGGTGAGCCTTCCTTCTCTCCCAGAGTCCCTTGCAACTCCGCGGAGCTCCCAGTGATCCCAACGAGGGGAGGGGGTCTCCAGGGGAGCCAGACCCTCAGTCTGGCGGGTGGGCGTGCTGCCCCACAGGGGCTCCCAGAGCCTGAATAAAAGTCCGGCCCCTTGAGCTTCTTTTATTAGCGCACCTGGAGCCGGGAGAGAGCACGTGGCAATGGCACACGCGGACACATGCCCCGAAATGTGCAGAGCTCCAAGGTCACAGGGCTCTTGTGTGCTTAGAGGCAAGATCTGAAAGCGCCTCCCGGAGTCCAGCGCCAGGTGCTCGTCCCCTCCTCTCCTCCTGGTGTCCTGTGAAGTCGCACAACAACAATAACTCTGAGGCTGGATCAGAACACCATGGAAGGGGGGGGGCGGCTTCCTGATCCCCATGTGTTTTTCTAAGAAAGCCTTGACTCTGAGTCCCTCTAAATCCAGGTGAAATGACCCCTACTTTCCCTCTCTGCTCCCGGAGCCTGGATTTAGACTTCAGACCTTGGCGTGTTTTTGATGAGCCCCTGACTTTCTGCTTAATCAGTTCCAGCTGCCCTTGACTTTAACGGCCCACTTTCATTATTTATGAGGCGTCCTCAAAGGCTGGCTGCGATGCCCCCTGAATCTCAGATTTGGGGTGAGCTTCTCTTCATTTGATCCTGGCCTCCGCCAACCTTTCATGCACACAGGGGTCAGTATCTGGGGCCGCCGTCTTTCCGGGCCCTTCCCTCCCACCTCTCCCCATTTGCCATCACTCCCGGGGCTGGGCAGGGGGTCCCGCTGAGCTGGTGCTGATTGTCTGGCACTTCTGAGCAGCGCCCACTGATCCCGTGCGGGGATAATGTATCAGAGGCCCCTGGCCCTGGCCGCAGGGTCTCACAGGTTAGAAACCTGGGGAGACCCGAGCCCTTCTGGCCCAGGCTGGGCCTTTGGGCCCCCGGGCCTGTTTATGGGCCTGTCTGATAGGCTTCCTGCCCTTCCCGTGTCCTTTCCCCTAGAAGTTCACCCTGAAGTCAGAAATGCTCAGGCTCAGAAAGCTGCCCCCGGACCCTCGCCCCCAGACCCAGGGGCAGCCTGGCTTCCTCTGCTGGGCGAGGCTGAAGTCCCTGATTCTCTCGGGGGCCCAGATCAGCCCCTCAGACCAGCGGCTGCAGAGCCATTTCTGGGCTTTTACATCCGAGCAGACCCTGGGGGGGGACTTTTTAAAAAGAAGATCACACGTACGCAATCTCACACGGACGCGCAGTTATATGTGCACACGCACTCACGCACACTTCGCTCCTCTCAGCAGGGCCGCGGGGTAAGTGGGGGGAGACATCACCATTCCCTTTTGAGAGGGGAAAGATCCAGCTTCTCCCTGGGCCCGGTTCCTTCTCCCCAAACTCTGTCCCCAGCCCAGGCTCTTGCAACATTGGACTAGCCAGGAGACCATCAAGGCCCTCTGGGAGGGCATCCTGGCAAATCCTTCGCCTCTGGCCCACACAGAGGTAGGAGAAGGATTAGAATTCGAATCCAGCCCCTCTGGCTCCCAGTTCATTCCTCTTGCTCCTACACTGTGCTGTTGGCTCTGCCCGACCTGGAGTCAGCCCCAGGAGAATGCAGGGAGGCGACTTCGGTACCTCCCAGTAATCCCTGACCCCTTTATTCCCACTGCCTGCCGGGGACTGGCCTTTAGCTGAGAGTCACCAAGGATGGCGAGTCATAGCCAACCATTCAAAGTTTAATCTTTAAGAAAAGGTTTGAATCGATGGCAGATGAGGTCAGCGAGGGACAGCCGGGCTGCAGCCCAGTGCGTGGAGCGCCAAGTCAGGAAGAGCTGAGTTCGAATTCAGCCTCAGTCACTTCCAAGCTGTGTGGCCCTGGACAAGTCGTTTTACTCTGTCTCACTTTTCTGAGCTGGAGAAGAATCAATGATTTCGGTATCTCTGCCAAGGACGCCCCAAACGGGGCCGCGAGGAGTTGGAGCAACAATGACGGGGAACGCTTATTGATGCCCCACTGAGCACGAGACAGGAGTCAGCCAGGGAAGGGCGTGTGAAACGTAGGGACGCCCCGTGAGGAGATTCGAAGAAAGGGAGCAGTCGCTTCTCTGCAGAGGAGCCGAGGGAAGCGCCTGAAGGGGACGGCCTCCAGGTGGGCCTGGAAGGAGAGGGAGAAATTTCACTGCTACCACTGGAGCTGGGAGTGATTGATGAGCCCGTCCCCCCATCCCAGAAGGGCCTGAGGCATCTAGGAAGCCGTGACTGTGCCTCCTGCAGCCATGGAAACGCTGCTCTTGTGGGAGAGCGGCCCATGAGTGACATTCAGCTCATTCACTCAACATCTCTTAAGCACCTACTATGTGCCAGACACTGTGCTAAGCACCGGGGAAGCAGAGAGCGTCAAGCCCAGCCCCCGTCCTCCAGGAGCTTCCACTTTAGCGGAGGAAGCTCATGGCTGCCGAACAGGACAGCAAAGTGAGCTTCTTTAGAGTGTTTCTGACTCACCATCCATTGAGAAAGGCGGAGTCTGCTCAGGCCCGGTCCCTGCCCTTCGAGTCCAGGGTCTGCTTGGGAGCTGAGTTTTCTCATCTGTTACCTGAACTTGACTCGATAATCACCAAGGTCCCCCTCCTCCCCCCCCCCCCCCCCCCTGCCGAAGCCTCTGAGCTTCTGAAAGTCAGGGAGGACATATTTCATCCGGACATCATGGAGGCTTCAAGAAATCATCTCCTTCTCCACTCCGGGGGACGCCTGTCAGATGCTATCAGCAGGCCCGGGGGAAGGCCCGCGGTGTGCAGGATCTCCCGGACATGCTTATATAAACGTACTTCCGAGGCACACACGGAGGGCCGGGCCTGGGGGCAGGAACGCCGGGTTTAGAGCCCACTGGCTGGGGGAGTCACTCAGGGACTCCGCTTCTCAGGTTCTTCATCTATAAGATGAGGCTGTTGGACGAGTGGCCACGCTGGTATTGCCGTCCTTTTTATCTTGAAGCTCAGATCTCCTTCCTTGGAGGATAATGATGGAAATGGGCACCCTCCCTCTGGGAGACCGTCTGGGATTGATGTCATAGATATTTGATATTTGCTTATGTGTTCATGTGGTTTCTGTAAGCTCCTTGAGGATGGGGCTCTTTTGTTTCTATATCCTTAGTATCTAGATAGTTCACAATCAGAACTTAATCATTTTTGAATGAATTAATGAATAATTATTTAAACTAGATCCTAATTACAGCCTCTTCTTACTGCCTGTAGCTAGGCGGCACATTGGTGAGAGCACTGGACTTGGAATCAGGAAGACCGAGTTTAAATATAGCCTTAGATGCTTACTAGGTGGCCACACCCGGGCAAGTTGCTTAACCTATTCCTTCCTCAGTTTCCTCATCTGTAAAATGAGGATAATAATAGTACTGACTTCCCGAAATTTTTAGTAGGATCAAATGAATCCGTATACATAAGTTGCTTTGCAAACTGTAAGGTTATATATCAATGCATTATTCCCAGACTGATCACTGATGTTAGCATAGAACTAAGTATGTTACGTTCTCACTCTCTCTCTGAGTCTTCGGTTAAAGTATTTTGCAATTGGACTCCCCCTGATGCTCCCGTGGGCCCTTCTCCAGTGGCATTGAGGCACGCTTGGGGCACCTCAGGCGCCTTTAGCTTTTGATGAAACATGCTGGAAGCCAATACGTACCCCGTAGTCTCACTACCTAAGAACAACCTCATGGTTTCACTCAGAAAGCTCTATCTTCATTTCTTTGCTCTGCTCCTGAGGCAGCTCAGTGCCACGCGCATGGTGTGTTAAAATGGGACGTCCAGACCTCCAGGTAGTTTGTCTTCCCCTGAGTGATGGGAATTATGAAATATGGACATCAGTGAGTGACGGGGATGGGACTAATAAACACAATCTCCCACATGCCTTTATTCACAACCATTGGCCAGACTTTCCCCAGAGACCATGAGCTGAGCAATTGGACGGGCAACCGCCACTCACTTTCCATGGTCTGAAGGCATTCTTTCAGAGCTTAGAGACATGGGCACAGTTAGCTTGTGCCTCTGGCCACTGCCCAATGACCTGGAGATGCTGGGCAGAACTGCTGGTCAGCTAACTGGGGGAGAGAGTGAGATAGGTTCCTCCTATTCCTACTCTTTCACCTGCTTCCGTTCTGGCTGGGTCTGATGACTTAATCCAGACTGGGAGAACAGTGTTCTGCCCATTTTGGGTCAGTTATGGAACTTCAGAGTGAGGCTCTGTTGATGATTTGGGTCAATGAGTATATTTTCTGCCATTTTCAGTGCTCAGTCTAAAATGCTCAGAACCACCTTGAGTCACAGATCCTAGAGACAAAGACTCAGGTCTTGCCTCTTCTGCTGGACAAAGAGGACAGCAGCTTTGGTACCTGAAAGGCTTTCACTTTGTTTTTTAAATATATATTTTTAATTATTTCATTAAATATTCCCCAGTTACATTTTAAAACCTTTTTAACATTGAAACAAGTTGAGTTCCAACTTCTCTTCCCCACTCCTTGAGAAGACAAGCAATATGATATTGTCTTCAATAGAGTGAGGATGTATGAAGAACCTGTTATGTTTATGAGAGGGGATTGGCCACTTGGGATACAAAGACAATAAACTAACACTCAAGTAACAGTCTCCTGGAGGGAGTATTTTTTTTAATTAATTAATTATCAATATGAGGCATAGAGTCATAGACCTGAAATGATCTATAGGAATCCTTGATTCCAACTTTCTTGTTGGAAATAAACTGAACCCTAGAGAGACTGAGTTACTCAAAGTCACATAGCTCATTGAATATATTGTGTAGCTCCTTAGGAAATATGGAAGCTTCACGAGAGCAAAGACTGATATTGTGGATTGTGTGATTTCTTAAGCATAAACTTAATGACCAAAAAATGCATCTCTGCTTTGCACTTTTGATGACAGCTCTGTTTCCTGGACCAGAGGCAATTGGTTCTTTAAAATTATATATATAATATACTTATATATGATCCATATCATGGGGTACATGAAAGCTGAGATGACTTTTTGGAATTCCCATTCAAGAGGTGACCCATGGAAACCAAAGGGAAGAACAAATAGGATCTTGAGAAATCTTGGGTCTCTTGGCACTGGTTCCTTCTCTTCCCCTTCTCCCCATGGTAGACTTGGTATGGAAATGATATGACCTGTCACTTCCCCCATGTGCCCAAGCACTGGGCACATAATCCATCTCTTGGGGATCTGTGAAAGGACCCATCGAGGGAGGATCTTTGCAAACCTTAAAGAGCCACGTGAAGATGATGAGGAGGCTGTTTTTGGTGGGTGGCCCTTTGTGGTCGTTCCATGACCCGGACTCTGCCGGAAGCTCTTTCTCAGCGACATCGTGTCTCGGTTTTTTTGCTCGCAGTTGTAAGCACATTTCACAAGATTGCTTCCATCTTCTTTCCGATGGGATCCGGTTAAATGCCATTGCCCGCCATCCCCAAATCCCAGGACGGAGTGACTCGGTGAGCCCGTCTTGAAAAGCTTCCTGTTGTCCTGGATTGTTGCTTCTCATCTTCCCAATGTGATTATGAATATACTTCTCTATTCCACGGCTTTGTGTTTGGGAGCTATCGCAGATGTGCAGCTTTCCTATCTGGGCTCTCAGCATCGTCGAACCCCATTGTCCAAGCCCTCTGTGGAAAAGCCACCGAGTTCTAACTCTCAAAAATAAGAGGCTTGTCCCTGGAGAACGACTCCAGATTGCGGGTGGAGTCTAATCCCCAACATTGTTTTTTTTTTTTTTTTCCCTTCCTCCCCTTCTTCTTTTCAATAGCGGGGGATGGTGAGTCCAGAGTGAGAACCCCCTTTGTTCCGTGGAGTGTGCATGGCAGGGAGAGAATGTAGCCGAGCAGAAAATGAAGACAGACATAAAAGCATCAGCTCAAGGAGGTCAGATCTATCACAGGCTTAGCGTTGCCTTCAAAGATGTCTGGGACAGGTGGCAGTCGGAGACAATCGGAGCAGAAGCATCCGCGGGCGAGGAGATAAGGGATTCTCTCAGAATCGCACTATCTGGTCCCCGTTGGCTTTGATGTAACTCGGCAGCCGATGGAGACTTTGGGGAGCTCACGGCCGCTGCTCTCCGTGCTAGGCTGCTGCTGTTCAGCTTTTTAAGGTCTCATTACTCCGGTCCTTGAGGATTAATCCTCTTTAAGGTTTACACGGGATGGTTTTGTCCCAAGACCCGGCCAGGGACCCTGTTGCCACCTGTAGGAAGCATGGCAGCCATTGTTCCTCCCCTTCGCCTCGGCTTCTGGGTGACGGAGCTTGACGGGAAGCCAGTGCCAGAGCTGCGGCAGGCTTCTTCCCGCGCCCCCGACGGTCCCAGAGCATCCACCTCGCTCAGCTGGAGCAGCTCTGGGAGATCCTGGGCCCCAGGACCGGCCCACAGCCCGAGCATGGGCCGTCCAGAAAACAAAGAAAGTTTTCTCAGAGTGTGTGCACTTTCGTATGCGTATTTTAATTCTTATTTTACCTTGTCGCATTTTAGGTGCTTTGGATTGTGTTTGGGTCTAGTGTCAGAGGATGAGCTTCTTTATTTCTAAATTATTTTTCAGAATCAGACTCTTCAGGTACGATGGGAAGAATGTTCCCCATCCCCTCGGTCTCTTGGAATCCCTGTCTTTGGCCAACTATTGCACCACTTCCTATGGGCAGCATTTTCACATTCGTTAGGAGGCCTGTCTCTCCCCTTTCCTTCCCTGAACTTCCCATTCCTCTTCATTCTCATTTGCAGAAATGCTCTAATCCTTCCTGTCCCAGGGGAGCATAACCTTTCTGTGGGCAGGAACTCTGAAAGTTTACTTTTATTGGGGGAAGGGGGAAGGAGTTTGATAAAATTATTTTTATTTTTGTCTTTTTACTCCTAAAGACCAGCACAGGACTTGGCATACAGTAGGTGATTAATAAATGTGTTATGTTGGAATATGAAAATAGTCTATACTATTTCACTGGCAAGGCATGACATCGGAGCGCTAAGTTGCCTAATTTAAATGGATTTGAGAGTTTTCAAGAGTACAGTGAGTTCAAAATTAAGGAAGCTCTTGATTTTATTTCTGATTTTTTTATAACTGAGAAAGGAGAAAAAGCAATGCTCCCAGCACATTTGTTGGAAAGCCTTGGCTCTTTTCATTGAGTAAAACATTTTAGCATTTTTTGAAAAAACAAACAAACAGATGCACATTTTAGTGGAGAAAGAAAGAAACTCAGAGTTTAGGTGGAAATATGGAAAAGGGGATTCTTCAATCCAATGAAACCAGGTTTGTCTCATTGTTTTTAAAGCAATGAGGGAAAAAAGAAAGAAAAGAAAAGAAAAGGCAAAGAAAAGTTCCATAGAGAAGACAAAATGAATGACTGGAAATTCAGGATGAGCTGGGGGAATTTTCCCCCCTCCATTAAGTTTCCCCTGGAAATTGTAGGAGTTGTGGTCACTAGTGACCAAAGGTAGCCTATAGGGAAGCTCAAATAAGACCTTCAGGGAGGCTTTCAGTAGCCCTAATCATGTGCTCAGCCGAAGTCTATAGATATGAGCAATGTCCATTATTAAGCCCCCTGGTCTAACTGGGCAACGCTCACTGACATCATTGATCTTGCCCAAATATATGGCATCTCCAAACCTGTGGGGCAACTTTAAATTGTTAGCGCTGTCCTTACACATTGCCTGGCACACAGTTGCTTGTTGACTGACCCTCTGAATGGCCTACATGATTAGTTTCTGCCTGTCCAATACTTAAATTTTTGTTCTTTATTAAAGCTTTGTTTTTTCCAAAACATAGGCATGGATGATTCTTCAACATTAGCCCTTGCAAAACCTTGTGTTCAGTTTTCCCCCTTTCCCCCCACCTTCTCCCCTAGATGGCAAGTAGTCCAATATATGTTAAACATGGTAGAAATGTATGTTAAATCCAATATGTGCATAATATTTATACAGTTATATTGATGCACAAGAAAAATCAGATCAAAAAGAAAAAAAATGAGAAAGAAAATAAAATTCAAGTGAACAACAACACAAAGAATGAAAATACTATGTGGTGAACCACCCTCGGTTCCCACAGTCCTCTCTCTGGGTGTAGATGGCTCTCTTCATCACTGAACAATTGGAACTGGACTTAATCTTCTCTCGATACTTAAATTTTATCGATACAGATAACACACACACAGAGACACACACACACACACCCTCAACACACACAAATTACATGCACACATTTGGGGGGGATTGGTCTATTCTTTCTTGACACCATCAACTTCAAGAAATAGTTTGTTTGGGATGGGTTTTGTAGATCACTTAAAGCCCTTTCTTTAGTCTCTATAGGTAGATAGTGTAAGGAATTATCTGGTTGAATTTCAGTTATTTCAAGCAGATGGCTTGGAGACAATATCAGAGTAGTTTTGTAATATTGAATTTTCCAAAACAGGAAAACTGAGTCTCCAGGGATTCTGGTTATCAAGTCAGCATAATCTCTTTAATTATTTAACAATAAAACACTAAAATGTTCGGGTTTTTTAAAAATTATCTTGCTTATTTTACTTCCCCAGAGAGCTGTCTTTTCCTAAGGGAACTTTGACTTCTTGATAGTCAGCTGATAGTCCAAAAGATTGGTCAGGTGGCTCTCACCTGTTTTGAGAATTTTTTAAAATTACCTGCCAAATGCCAAGATGCTGGGGCATATTTTATTTTTGGTTCCTCATTTCCAAGTACTTGATATGTGCCCGATTCACGGCAGCCAGCGATGCTTGTACCCTTCTCAAACCCCAAACTCTTCTTATCTGTACTTTGTCCATCATTGAAGTTAGTATCTACCACATATGTACCAGGCTTAAATTTCACTAAGATTTTTGGATCATTTCACTAATTTCACATAAATTTCAGTAAGATTTTGGGTCATTCTGTTTACTTGTATGAATGTTGTGGCTAACTGCCAAAACAAAGCAAGTATGTATAGTTACCAAAAGTTGAGAAACTTTATAGATTATTTTACTTGACCCTTTTTTATCAAATCAAATGATCCACCGACCCGATCAAGCACAATTCGTCAGCGAGCACTTATTAAGCACTTACTGCATGTCAGTGAAAGACAATGGGGACAAAAACAGTGACAGTCTCTGAACCCAAAAAGCATTTGAATAGGTTGAGGTTGAATCTTAATTTATCCTGAGGTGTGAAAAATCACAGAATAAAGAAATGTTTGAGCTAGAGGGGACCTTGGAGATCATCTGGACAAAACTGAGCCCCCAAGAGGGGAATAAAGCAGACCCAAGGTAGAGAGGGGACTAGAGGCAAAATGAGATCTGTGATCCAAGTCCCTTGACCCGAGGTCAATGTAGCCTCAATCACCCCTATGAGAATCAAGCAGGGTTCATTTATGACCAGCTAGCAAAATGGCCCCATCATGGCGACATCGATTACTTAAGCGACTAGCTTTGTAAATAGAAACAGAAGCAGAAATATAATTAATGTGCTACTTCCCGTGCTCAGGTTTATGCCATACGTTCGGTTTGTGTTTGTTATCAGCAGCTCCAGGCATGAAATACCAAGTGGGTGATACACACCTTTCTGAGATGCCTCTCCCCATGACGCATTTGGAATAACTGTTGTTCAACTGGAGAGATATGGAAGAAAATTAGAAATGAGAAACAGGGTGGGGGGAAGACATTTGGCAGCTTAAACGCCGAGATTGTTTTCTTTCTCATTTCTTATCTTAAGCCTGAAAACATTTTTTTTAGTAGCAAAAATATTATAAACCCCTTTCACCCCAAATCAGATTTCAGGGTCTCCTGTTCTTTGTAAGGGGTTATGATACCGTTCAGATTTTCCTCATTTAACAATGAAACACTTTAAATCCAGGATTTATGAGGTTTTAAAGTTGATCATCTTTTAAAATATTCTAGTTTTTCTCTTTCCCCTCCCATAGCGATGAAAAGACAAAGCCGTGATGGATATGAACAAATCCCAGGGAGGTTTAGGGTTTAAAACTCCAGAGCGTTTGTCTGTCTGTGGCTCTAGGCTCAGATGCTACCGTGGGAACGAAGAAGTCGCTTTTTGTCCTTTTAGCATTCCTCCAGGGTCACCTTGTACCGACTTCCAAAGATCTTACTCTCGTCAGTTCATTTTTGAGAGATGCTTTGGCTAAAACTTCCGTGACTCTGTGATCAAATTATTGTTGAAGCTCTTGAAATAACCGTGCTGGGCCTTGGGTGACAGAGAAGCCATCGCTGGGTCTGCATTTGCACCCTGTCTATGTGGCTGTGCTGGGGAGCCTCCAGGAACTCAGGCTCACCTTCATGCCATGGTAAGGATGCTAATGGGTAGCCTCCACTCTGGTGAGCTATCTCCCTTCCTTTCCAGACACGCAATATTGCGATGGAGAAACCATGTGCCTTTGGCACATATTCCTGTGAGACCCCGGGCAAGTAACTTAATCTCTCTAGGTCACTCTATAAAAAGTTCAGTCCGAAAGAGTTGCTACCTTGGCAGAGGAAGTCCTCCCACTGTTGTTCTCTATAGGAGTTTCCTAATCTGTACCTGCCATTGTCCAAACAACAAAAAGAAAACTTCCTGCCCTCGAGGGGCTGACATTCTATAAGATTATTTAGTCAATGGCATTGGGAGTTTATGTTCCTAGATCAGTTGCCGAGAGTTGATTTGGAATACATGTGACAACTAGAACTTCTAAAAAAGTAACTTAAAGAAGCCTTCTGATTTTCCTGTGAACAGTCCTTCTTTTAGGATTGCACATTCCTATATTCTTCTACAGTCACGAATTCACTTTTCTTCATGTCACCAAACTTTGGGGAATTGAGTGGGTCTTAAGTGTGCAGTAGGCAGTTTCTGGGGCTCACAATCCAATGATGTAACAAAACATGGACAGAAGGAGCCCCAAGCCAAGAGAGTTGTTCCATGCAACTTGTGGTGACCCAGTTTGGTCCTTTTTATTTTATAGCTTAGGTCTAGTTTTGTGGAAAACTGGACCTAAGCTATAAAAGAGAGGGATGGGGACTAAGGGATGGAACATAAGTAGAAAAAACTGGATTCTGCCTCTCTTTGAAGGCCCATGTTGGTGAGCCAGACTCTGGAGAGTAGCGGAGTGCAGGAGGCAGGCCTGGTGAGGGTTGTTGGTGTGGGAAAGCATGTTCTGTTTAAGGGACAGGAGAAATTAGAACCTCTGTTTTAAGGCTACCCTATCTCCTATGAGAAATGAAGGACCTGGAACCTCACCATGAGACAAGTGTGGCAGGACCATGATCAGACTAGACTTAGAAGACCACTGTGCTAGACTAGTGGCCCGAGTACTCTTTCTCTGTTGTTTGAAGAAGCTTGGTGGGATCATCTGTTGAGGAGAGGGTTTGTTCTGCTGTTTGGTCGCTGATTGGGATAGAGGAGGAGCAAGATAGGAAAGGTTGGAGAGGTGTATGGTGGAGATTATTTTGGGGTTCAGCCTAGAGTCACCAAAGCCTCTCTCTGTGCTGAAATTTTAAGATTTGAAAGTTATATTTGAAATGTTTGGTAATAGTACTTTCTTATCCCCCTTTTCTATTCTCTTCGCATCCTTTCCTCTTTGAGTTGGTTTAAAAATTTATCTGTGATTGCTTTTAAGAGTCGTCACCTTTGGCAAAATCTTCTGATGTTTATTGAGCCACATCCAACCCCTCTTCTCTTTGTTGTCTTGTCAGTGCTGTTCAAGAAATGGTTATTAAACCTATTCTGTAACTCGGTTATTAGTAACTGGGATACAAAGATTAAAACAAAGAAGTCTCTGCCCTCAAAGAGCTTATATTTTACTTGGGGACACGAACTCCCAGATCAGTAAATGCCATATATGTGCCAAGTGGTGGCAAGGCTCTTGGAGGGCCTCTTGAGTGAACCCTCAGGCAGCCCGGTGGTCAGCTGCCGAGCTTTCTGAGAAAACATTGGCCTGTCATTGGCCAACCTGTGGAGATCAGTAATACCAGTGTCAGTCCATGTGTTCCATCGACATCTGGATGGCATCTCTCCTTGGGAGTGATCTGGGGCTTCTTCAGCTCATTGTTCTTTCTCTCTTCCTTCATTGCAGTCGCCATTTTGGAGGTAGATGATATGGCTCCTAACTTTATCCTTCATTCATTCCCTTTCCATCAGAGAAGAACAGCCACAAAAAAGCAAAAAGGAAATCCATCAGAAAACAGCGTCCCCGTAGCCACGACTCCCACTTTAAGGGAACTTGTAGCTCCTAAAGGCTTCTGGATGTTAAACCTGACCAGTGTCATTGACTGTCACCTATATGTGTGGATTGTCTGTTCTGTTTTCTCCCCATAGCGATCGCCCAGGAACAGAAACCTGTTAACCGCAGTCAGAAGGGTCATTTTAACCCCGTTAGTTTAGGAGAAGCAGCAGCAAACTGAGGCTCTCTTCCCTCCCCGTACCGGGAGCTGCCCGAGAGGAGGGAATAATACAACCGGGCCTTGCTGGTGTCTGTGTAGAAACGGGAGTTTACCACATCCCGGAGCAGCAAGCAAATACACACAATTACTTGCAAATTTCTCCAGTGTTTGGACTTATAAATCTCTGCCTAAACCTCGCCAACTGGGAGTTGGGTCTGCCTTCCTGCAGCCGGGGAGCCGGGCCTTTGTTCTCTGCTCAGCTCGGCTCAGCCTGGAATAATTCAGAAACACATTAGATAGATCGCTGGTCCCCAAAGGCACCGTGGAATAACCTTCACTCCCTGCCGTAGGGAAATAAGCCCAATCAGAGTTCAGGCAGATTTCTCGATTAAACAAAGGCCTAACTGTGCACAAATTGAACCTCACAATTTGTAAAGAGCCCACCTTAGAAATGTCTTGCAGATGCAGAGCTGGCTTTAAAAGTCAGGGCAGCAGAGCTCCAAGTGTCAGAATGTCGCTGGGGTTTTCCCAGATCTCGGCAATTAGCATCCCCGAAAAATCAAGCTGAAAGTTGCCCGGCTTAGCTCGGGAAGACCCCGAGGAAGCGCCCCTTTCTCCGCTCCGGGTCGATCTCGGGCCAGCTGGCACCTGTTCAGAGGGCCCAGTCATCTCCTTGGGGCCTTCGCGTGCTTCTCAGTCAGGTCATTGAATCCGTCAGCGGTGGCCGGGGTGCGGCCCCCGCTATCGGCAGCTAGCGTGCCTTCCGACCCGGGGCTCGGGGAGACTTCTTGTGGCTCTATTGATTGAACACAACACTCACGCCAAGCCCGGGGGGGGAGGAGACGTCATATTTTGATGAATGGTTGTATTAGGTGGCAGGGCCGGGGACAGCGGGACCTTGGGCCACGTTTTACTCTCGGTTATTTTGAAGCCGAAGCTTCTGTGGCCAGACGTCTCCCCCCTGACCCCGGCTGAGGGACCGGTCACCTTTAGGGGAGTTTTCCTTTCATGTGGAGAACATTTCTCTCTCCTGAAGCCGAGAATCCCTCTCCTTGGGCCTGAGCCGGTGACCTCACTCCCCAGCTAATTAGCCGGCTCTTCCTCCGAAGCTTAGCCAGCCACACAAGGATGCTATTATGCACGCCGGAGACACTGGAGAATTTCGGATTCTGTTTTCATGAAAAGAGATGACAGCCCCCATACCAAGACCTCTCTGGTCACAGCCCCACTTTGATGTGCCCAGAAATCAATCGAAGCAATCATGGGGAGTTTGGGCTGGATTTAAAACCGGTTTTTCTTTGTCTTTCCTTCCTTTGAGATCTCAAGGCCCCCGTTTATGGGAAAAGGAGAGACATGATGGAGTTAGCTCCTGGCTGTTGCCTAAATCCCCCCGAATGAGGCCCTCTCAGGGTGCTCTGCTCTGGTGGTAGAAATGGCAGCATCCTCCTGCCCGGGTGATGGCAGAATACTAGCGGGCCCTCTGGGGGACCGGGAGCCGACCCGCTTCCTCCAGTCGCTGGTGGGAGAGAAACCGAGGCTGGGCACGTGGCCTGGGGTGGGGGGAGCTGGCGATAGGGCTCGTGGGGGAAGAATCAGAGGGGGCTGGCAGAGAGACGGCATCAGCTGGGAGCAGCCCTCCTCAGCACCCGTGGGCATTAACTGGAGCAGGAGTATGTCCAAACAGCATGTTGGGTTTTAAACTAAAAGGAGGAGGAGTTAGAGAAGGAGGAAAAGAATGAGGAGGAGGAAGAGGAGGAGGAAGAGGAGGAAAGCTCAATTAAAGGAGAATTCATCTTATCTTTTATGCTATTTTATATTTGACAGAAATTTCCCCCAGTCTTGGGTGTCCATGGGACATTTCCCCCCAATGGCATAGTTGGGGAGAGATCTCTTCACTTAGAGTTTACACTTAAGTGCTGACTCCTGCTCTGGCCAAGACCCGGTGACCCCGGGGGAGTGACCCGAGGGGTGACTGAGAGTGAGCAGGGGTGACTATGAGGCTGGTGATCCCGGAGAAACGGGGGCACTGAGATTCCTGGGGTATCCCAGAGCATGAGCGGGGAAAACGGGGCTCGGAGGGCATGGGAAGTGATGGTGACGTCAGGCGCGAGGTGCGAGCAGGGACATCGACTAGCAGTAGGGGAGAGTTGTGAGTGGAGGCAGCGAGACCTGAGTTCCAGTTCTAACTCATCCTTGTGCCTGCCATGTGACCCTGGGCAAGTCACTCTTAATTTCTTATCTATAAACTGGAGGTAATCAAGTAGCATTTACTCCAAGTATTCTCGTCAGGAGCCAAGGAGACAGATCACACGTGCAAAGTTCTGACCCCAAAGCGCTGTATGCGCGCTAGTTGTCATGGATAATCATCCACTCTTTTTATGAAAGCTTTCCTGTCAGGTGGATGGGTGTAAAATAGAAGCCTTTTATTCTTCTAGAGACGAGACGAGACGGAAACCTTTACTAAACGTTTCAGAACGTGTTCGTGGGATCAAAAAATGCCCCTCCCTCCTTGTTCCCTCCCTTCTTTCCTCCCTCCCTACTTTCCCCTCTTCCCTTCCTCCTTTCTCCCCTCTCTCCCTCCTTTCCCGTTCTTCCCTCCCCTTCTCTCATTTCTTCTCTCCCTCCCTCCCTTTTTTCCTCCTCCTTTCTCTCTCCCTCCCCTCCTTCCCTCTCCTTCCCTCCCTTCCTCCTTTCTTCTTCTTCCTTCCCTTTCCCGCCTTTCCTCTCTCCCCTTACTTGCTCCTTCTCTCCCTTTCTTCTTCCTTTCTGTCTCCCTCCCCTCTTCTCCTTCTCCCTCTCTTTCACCATTACTTCCTGGTTTCCACAGCTCTATCCCAAGAAATTTATGTTCCCTGTGAGGTGTTTCTGATCTTACCCTAGATTTGCAGGTAAAGTACTTTTCAAAGAATTCAGAGAAGTATTGGGAGGATCCCGTGACCTCAGATTTTAAAAAGGAATTAACCCCAAATTTGTGGAATCATTCTCAGGAATTATATGCTGGAGACCCTAACAGGATCGATTTTGATGAGCAAGAAAAGGGAGTTGTCTAAAGAGAAAGATATTGATGCACAGGGATACATGGACAGACTTGGATTTAAAAAACCTATAATATTTGAGATCTGGGTCAAAGAGCCATGTATGGACTGATGACTTAGGGCCTAATTCCCAATTGGTTCCTGGAATGGTTGGGTCAGTTCAGCAGCCCCTCCAATAATTGTTGTTTTGTTATCATTATGTGTCAGGTGGCTGTAAAGTGGAACCTGACCATGGTTCTCACCTTCATTTCTTTAATCTTGAGTCATTTGCAATGTTTGTTCTTCTTGTTGTTTTGTATTTCTTCCAGGAAATGCCTGTTCCTATCTGGAAAGGCTCCCATCCTCACCTTCATTTCTTTAATCCCGAGTCATTTGCAATGTTTGTTCTTCTTGTTGTTTTGTATTTCTTCCAGGAAATACCTGTTCCTCTCTGGAAAGACTCCCCTCTTTGCATCACTTATGTGAAGGGGAGTGACTTTTGTTCTTGTATGTCGGTATCAAGTTTTCATATATTTTTTACTTGAGACCTTTGTCAGAGAAAGTTGCTATGTAGATTTCCCCCAGTTATTTCCCTTATGACTTTAGAGAAGCATAAATCATAGCTGCAGAAATCCCACCCCTTTTGTAGATGAGCAAAGGGAAGTCTAATGATAACCTAAGACTTATTTAAGATCACAGAGATAGTACATGATTTTATCTCATGTCCAATGACTCTCTGTTTAGCAGAGAAGTCCTTTCCTGTGTCCACTGCCCTAGAGCCATGAGGGGCCCTTAGAAATCCTCTGTTCTACCCTCTCCTTTCACAGATGAGCACACTTGAGGTCCACAGAGACCAAGTTACTTGGACAGGGTAGATTTGAACCCAGATCTTCTGGCTTCAAGTTCAGCTCCCTTTCTGTTCACTACTGAGCCTCCAGGTATTTGAAAATATCTTAAAACAAATACATTAAGAACTGTTGGTGATAGATGATAGGTAGGTAGGTAAACAGATAGATGAAAAGGTGACAGGTAGAAAGATGGATGGATGGATGGATAGATGGACAGACATAGATGGATGAATAGATAGATGGGAAAACAGACAGTTAAGTGGATAGATGAATGGATAGATAGATGAAAAGATACAGACAAGTAGATGGATAGATGAAAAGAAAGACACAGAGGGATGGATACATGAGATGGATAGATGAGATGGATGAATAGATAGATGGGAAAACAGACAGTTTAAGTAGATACATGGATAGATAGATAGATGGAAATAAAGACACATAGATGGATGGATACGTGATGAATAGATAGATGGAAAGATAGACAAATGGATGGATGGATGAATAGATGATAGATGGATGCATGAGCAAGTGAGCATTTCTTAGGTGTTTGTTGTTGACCTGAACTCTGTAAAGCAGGGATTATCCTTTGCCTTTCTTTGTAGCCTTAGTGTTTGACCTAGTGACTGGCACATGGCAGGTGTTAAATAGTTATTTATTTATTCTTTACTGCCAGACACTGGCCAGAGTTCTAAGATCATCACTGATAGTAAGTACCCTAGCCCTTGTCCTCGAGGGCTTTTATTCAGATTGGAGATAGTACAAGGAGGGGAGCAGGGAAGGAGGATGGAAAGGTCACTGGCAGGAAGGCCAGATAATGTAGTCAAGAGTGAGATAAATCAAGGCTGGGAAGCTCCTTGAAATAGTGAGACACTGAAGAGTAATTTCTAAAATGGAAAGAAGCCCATCTCTGGTACAGTAACAGTATTAATAATGAGGATTCATTTGTATGTGTGCACACTCACATTCGGGGCACAGTTTCAGGAGCTCCTTTGTTATAGGGGACAAGAGCCCCTGAATACATTATAGGGGACAAGAGCCCCTGAATTCCACTGGTACGTGGCCAATGGCAAACACACACGGAAGGCCCAGCTGCGGATCTCCTGTCCCTAGGGGGATACACTTTACCTTGGTTGCTTTGACATAAGGATGCTTCTTGGTATCTCGGCCCCCACTGGCCAAAGTGACGTCTGCCTGATTTGGTTTTTAGTTTAAATGCATTTAACTTTGACCTTGTGGATTGTGTTCGGGGCACCCAGCAGTCTTGCATCTTGAGACTCACATATCTTTCCCTGGGGGAAACATTCACATGATGAGAGAGGCTTTTAATCGATCGACTGTGGCCGTGGCTCTGTTGGGATCGGATGCCCAGGGAGGTGCCAGGTACCAGCTGCCGGACAGCATGGATCGTAGGAGACTCAAAAGAGGCTCCAGCTGGAAGGGAATGGACATCCTGTCTTGTCCGGTTCCCTCCTTTGGCTGATGTGGAAGCTGAAGTCCAGGGAGACAAAAGCAACCTTTCCCTTATCACACATGTAATAAGTGTAGGTTTGAATCCGTGTCCCCCATTCTCCTGACGCTTGCCTCTGGGACTCCTTTCTGCTACTCTAGATGGACTAAATGAACTCTTTGCCAAAATGGCTGCTATTGGCTTAGCCGGTTTAACTCAGAGGACTCAGAACAGATTGTAGTTAGCTCCTCAACATTTACTTTTGGGAAAAATACAAAGTTAATTTTCGTCCTGGTATCATTAAACAAGACCTGACTTTTACATGTAGAGGAGCCTGAACTCTTGTTACAGAAATTGGGGGGGGGGAATCACTGTGAAATGTGTGAACCCCTTCTCGTGTCTCCAAGTATTCACAAGTCCTTTCTTTCATGTAGTCAGCTTTCTTGTGTTTGCTACACCCAGAGATTAACCACGCATTTCCCCAGAATCCCGCTTCCCTTCTAGATGCTGGAAACCTTTGTTCTTTTGCCAAATGTTCCAAATGTCATCTGGCTCACTTTACAGATGGAAAAACTGAGACCTAGAGAAGACCAAGATCACACATGTTGTAGGTTATCAGCGGTGAGACTGCATCCAGGTTCAAGGTCTGGAAAGTCAAACATATTTCCCGGTCATCTCTACTTTAAAACTTAAAATATACTTCCACAGCAGGGAATGGGGAGCCCTAAGAATCTCCACCAGCTTTGGTGAGCAGTGGAATTGGAGGCTCTTTAGGCCCATAGCATCCTGGGCCGAAGGGGCTCCAGTCGCCTGGTCCAATCCTGCTTTTTTGTCGTCATCCGTTTTTGTTGTTGTGGCAACCGCATCCTAACGATTTGGCTGTTTCTGTAAACGAATTTATTTTTCCCTTCAGCTTTCAAGTTTCCCTTCTTCCCTCAGACCATTAGTAAAGGGCTGTAAGAGCGAGGGAGTTTTCTGCAGGGAAGGGCAAAAGGAAGGGAACGTCCATTTGTTTGGAAGCCACTCCGTGTCAGATGCTGCGCCAAACGTTTTACAAACCTCAACTCGTTTTCTCCTCACAACAGCCCTTTTGTTGGCTGGGTCGGGCGCGTTTGGGGCGGGATACTGGGGCGGTGGTCATCTTCAGGGACTGGCCTTGGCAACTGAGGAAAGTCTTGCACAGATCCAAAGAAGAGCTGGTATTCTTGCTTGTGCTGGATTTCCCGGCCCACGTAGCTCTCTGCTCCGGGACAGGGAGCTAGTGGGCTTTCTTTATTGGCAGGAACCCCTTTATTTGCTCCCCCAAGTCTCTTGTCTGACGGAATTATCGCAGGCTGCTATTTCTCCCTGCTAGGCCCACTTCAGGCCTGCTCCTTGTTGTTCACCTCATCTTGCTGTTGCCTCGGGAGAGCTTCCTATAAAATGCTGACACATTGTTGGACTTGGAACTGTCACTGTCTCTGTGTCTAATTTAGGGGCTTCAAAATAACAGCATCTCATCATCTGATTCATGTAATCTGTCCGGGAAATATACCTCCTGGGGAGTGTTGCTCGGTTGGTTCCCTGACTTGTAATCAGCCAAAACATTAATTATAACTTCATCATCATTATGATGCCCATTATACAGATGAACAGGGAGAAGAGAAGGGACTGGATTGCCTTTGGAAAAATTCTGAAGGCCGTTTAATGAGCCCGGGACTCTGCTTGAAACTAGTAGGCCTGTGCTTTTAACACTAATGTTCTTCGGGTGTGATCGCAGCCCAGAGTGCAGGAGCAAGGCAGTCTCTGAAGAAATGAAATCGCGGATGAAATCGGGGATCACTGGGAGGCAAAGTGGAGACTTATACGAGAAAAATGGGGGCAAAATGGGGGGAAGGTCATCAAAGACCCAGGACACTGGTGGGGAGTCATTGAGGTGGAGGAAGACATGGTAATGGAGAGTCCTTGGCTTCTGGCAGCTATCTTGCTGTACCAAGCACAGGTGAAGGCCTCTTGCCTGTTAAATGACTAATTGATAGCACATCATCGGTGTGACTTGTGGGGTCGGGGATCGCCCTCTCTGGAGGAAAAGCTCCCATAGAAGAGACCGAAGAGCCAGTGGGCTAATGAGTGTTAAGGTGTATGAACAAGCCCCGGGGATATTTTGATATTCCTTGGGCACATGACAGAGAACTTGCTTCCCAACCAACAGCTGCTGAGGGAGGCCCCCTGTGTGTGTGAGGGGACATCACTGCCTTGGGGGGAGCTTTTCTGTTCGTGGATAGGGCCGGTGTTTGAGGCGACTGTCCCACGGAAGACCGGTTAAAATCTCCAAGGGGAACCAGGACCAAGGAAAGGAAAGGGAATAAGCATTTATAAAGAGCCTGCTATGTACCAGACACCTTGCTCAACTCTTTACAAATATGATCTCATTTTATGGGCAGCTAGTGAGATGATGGGTAGTTAGTATAATAGTTAGAGCTCTGAGTATAGAGTCCAAATCATGCCTCAGGGCAAGCCATTTTACTTCTGTCTGCCTCGGTTTTCACAGTGCCAAACAGGGCTGTTAGGAGCATCTCCTCTCAGGAGTGTTTTGAGAATCAAATATACTATTTATGAAATGCTTAGTATACAGTAGGTGCTTATTAAATAGCATTTCCTTCCCTTCCCTATTGGTAAAGACCTCAATCCCTCTTTCCACGTTTTATTTTTTTTTTTAATTAAGGGATTTTTCATTGAACAAAATCATTTTTTCCCTTGCCTCTCTCTTCCTCCCCCCAATCGGGGAACACAAGAGGGCAAACAAATGCCTACATTGGCCATCCCCCCCAAATGTGTTTCATGGATAGACCCACCTGAGCACATCCTTCTCACTCTCTCCCCCGTGAGCTTCCGAAGGGGCTGCTGGACGAGGGAGCTGGTGTTGGGATTGGTCCCCCTGTGGATTTTCTTTCTTCTGCATTTTCCCCACTTTCCCGGTCTTGCTTCTTTTGGTCACTCGACTCCCTGACTGTGACAGGTCTCATCGCTCCCTGGGCTTATTTCTAAGTGGCCACAGATCATTCCTCCGGGGTCCTCCCATCCCTCCCAGGCTGCCTCTGGAGTGGGTTTCTGAAATCGTGGGCTGGGAGCGTCCAGGGCAGTTCTGCAGACCCTCCAGAGAAGATCGGGGTGATAGACATTCTGAGGTTAGGCTCATTAAAAGCCTCCACCATTTCCCAAGCTCAGGCTAGCCCTGCTTCCTCCTCCTGGTTTAATCTTTTTTTGGCTCACTCTTCATTCATGGGCTGTTCACACACCTGGTGGACAGAGAAGTCTAATCTGCTTTCCGATGCTGGCCCCGAGGACATTGCGTACACTCTTGCTGCCCCAGGAAACTCCCCAAGACTAGAACTTGGAGGAGAGTTACCTACCTTCATCAGTAGAGGGCGTTTCCTCCCTGAGACCTCCTAGACCAGGGAGATCATCCCACATGTGGGTCTCTGATGGTGCTTTCAAGTTCGCAAAGCACTTTACATGTATGATTATTACCATTACCATCACGTGAAAACACGCTCTTGTATTTGTGTGTGCAAACATGCAATAAGGTGCCTGGTCATCTTCATGGTATTATCCGAGTCCTGTTTTTGTCATCCACTTGGCTTTGTGTGTGTGGATGGTTAAATCTTGCATTGAGAAGCTCTAGCATAAACGTGGGCAGTGTGGTCAGGGCATCTTCCTTAGGATACACAAACCTGAGAAAACCTGCAGTCTCAGTGGGGTTTCGGGGCCTATCAGAGGAGGTAAACCGAGTCTCTGCCAAAGTGACCGCGGGCTTTCTCGAGAACTCTTCTCCAGCAACACTCTACTTTCCACTTGCTCAGGCAAAAACTTCGGCAACAAGGCTGTCCCGTTGAGGTGAAAACCGTCGGTCACCGGGACAGAGATCCCTTTCCTTCTCCAGAGCCCGTCCCGCTCCACCGAAGTTTGGGTCTCGGCTCACCGGCTCTGTTGTTTTTCTCGGCAAAAATGAGAACACCCAGAGATCTGGAAACATCTGGAGGGTTGACTGAGGTTTTTTCCTCAATTTTTATTTTTATTTTTTGCCTTTTTATCTGAATGTTTGGCAGCATGTTGACACAGTCTGTTTACAATTACTCTCAGGGCCTGTGAGCTTCCACGCCCCTGTGCCGCTCAACTCCAGTGTGTTGGGGTTCAACTACAGTATGATGGGGTTCAACTCCTTGTGTCAGGGTTCAACTCTAGTGTGTTGGGGTTCAACTACAGTATGATGGGGTTCAACTCCTTGTGTTGGGGTTCAACTCTAGTGTCGGGATTCAACTCTAGTGTGTTGGGGTTCAACTACAGTATGATGGGGTTCAACTCCTTGTGTTGGGGTTCAACTCCTTGTGTCGGGATTCAACTCTAGTATGTTGGGGTTCAACTACAGTATGATAGGGTTCAACTCCTTGTGTCAGGGTTCAACTCCAGTGTGTTGGGGTTCAACTACAGTATGATGGGGTTCAACTCCTTGTGTCTGGGTTCAACTCTAGTGTGTTGGGGTTCAACTACAGTATGATGGGGTTCAACTCCTTGTGTTGGGGTTCAACTCCTTGTGTCTGGGTTCAACTCTAGTATGTTGGGGTTCAACTATAGTATGATGGGGTTCAACTCCTTGTGTTGGGATTCTAAATACTGCGAGAGAATTTACAGAGTGCCGCCCCCTAAAGCTGTGGTGGATTCCTGATCTTATTCTTGCTGGATGAACGAGGTGTGCAGATGAGAAGAGGAGCGAGGTTTTATCTAATTAATAGTCCAGCGCTCTGTGGACTATGCTGATTATTGAAAGCCAATCCTGGTCAAACCTTAGGCCGGAGCAGCCGGCGGAGTGCGGAGCTTGATGGCTCTGCACATTTCGGCCCCTTCCGGGGCGGGATCGTTCCCTGCAGCCGTTTCCCACCCTCCAAGTTGGGGCTTCCTTGCCCCCGGGAGTCAGGAGGTCAGTCCCCCACCCCCACCCATCCACCCTACCATGGGGCGGGCTCCAGCTTCCCCCGTTTTTCTCCTCTGCCAGACCCGCTGTGCCTCGGCCTGCTCCCCCGCGGGGTCTCCCCAGCCTTCCCTCCCCCGGTGGTTGCTGGGCTCGGACATGGGCAGCGGGATCTGCGGCTTTGCTTCCAGGTTCTCATTAGGGCCCTGAGGGCGCTTGCGTGGCGCTTCCTGGCTCTAAAGCCTCGGGCCCGCGCGCCGGGCCGCTGGATGGGCACCACATGTTTGCGGCTGGGGCTGCTGCCGCCCTCCTTGTCTGTGCCTCGAACATCACCAATAAAAGGTTAAAAAAGGGAAATAACAGAGGAAAACTCTTGGCTGCTCTTAATGACTGGGTAAAGATGCCGGCTCCTGCTGGGGCAGGGGGAGAATGAGCCAGGGGAAAGCGGAAGGGGCTCCATCCTTGGCTGCCCCAGAAGCTGGCGGCCTTTGCCCTCATCTCGGCCTGTTTATCCGCGAGTCCTGGGGCTGGTGCCCAAGTCCCGAGGCCCAGGCGGCTCCTCATGGTTCTGGGTGTGGAGAAAGCCCGGGTGCCGAGAGCCCATGGTGGGCAGTCCGGAGAAGGGCAGGCCCTGGCTTTGCTACTGGGAAGGCCCCCACTCGTTGGGGCCGGGAGGGAATGTTAGGGTCGGGTCCAACTCCTTCCTCCAAGAACGACGGCTGTCCGGCCACGGGCTGCAGGGGAGCCCGGGGAAGCCGCCTCGGCAGGGCCAGCTCAGGGAGACCGGGCCCACGGGCCATACCCGCCCCGGCCTCCTAAGGTCTGCTGGACTTCAAGCTCCGACACTGGAAGCTTCGGGGACCAAAATCCACGTCCGAGTCGGGATCGTCCCAGAAAAGCAGCTCCCCCGTCTCGGGGAGTTTCTGGAGTCCCGTGCGGGAGCCCCCTCTTGGAGAGTCCCCATCGTGGGGCCGGAACTGAGAAGGACCAAGGAGAAGCCCCTTCTGGGGCGGGCGGAAGCCCCATAGAGCGTGTGACCTCAAAGGACTGAGCAACGTGCCTCTGGTCATACTCCCGCAGCGCCCGCGGCAGCGGTGGGACCGTACAGCGCACTGGGGTCACGTGGTGCCCGCGTCGGGACCATACAGGGCCCGCGGCAGCAGCGCTGGGATCACGTGGTGCCCGCGTTGGGACCATACAGGGCCTGTGGTGGCAGCGCTGGGATCACGTGGTGCCCGCGTTGGGACCGTACAGAGCCCGCGGCAGCGCTGGGATCACGTGGTATCTACGGCTCAGCGTTAGAACGCAGATCTCTCACCTCGGTGCCCCTGTCCTGGGGTAAGGACCGGGCCGATCAGCGCCTCGGAGCTGGAAGGAGCTTCGCAGGCTGGCGGGTTCTCCTTGCAGGGGCCAGTCCGAGGCCGAGGGGCCGTCACCTGCTCAGATTACCCGGCCGGTAATGGCCCGGCTCGGGCGCTTCCTCCCACTGGGGGGGGCTGGGCCGCTCTCCGGGTTTGCTTCATCTTCTCGGTCTCCTGAGCATTCACCCATTTCCCCACCAAAACAAGGACAGGCTGTTCCTTCTTCCAAGAAGTCCCCGACTCCCCAACTAGAAAAGAGGGTCCGAGCCTCCGCCGCGCGGCTCCTTGTCCGTCGGCCTCCTTCCCTTTCTCTCATCCAGCCTTGCCCTTTGTCTCTCTTCCCTCCCCAGTCCTTGCCACATGCTCTGGGTCAGACTGTAAATAAAGACACAATCTGGGGAAATTGGGGGGTAAACCTGAGCACCGCTCTCGTTAATCCATTGGCCGCCCGAGTCTCTGGTTTGCCTCTTACTTCCGGCCTGCCCCGCCCCTCCCGCCCTCCCCCTTCCCTCTGGGTCCTCAGACCCCCAGGGCCCATCTCGGGATCAGGAAAGCCCTGTCTCGTATGTCCCACCGTCAAGACCGGGCTGGAGGAGGCCCCTGGGAGCCAGCGCGTCCCCAGGCGGGGGCTCCGGTCTCTGGAGGGGGCTTTTACTGTTGATCTGGCTTCTTTCTGTTGCCCTGCCCGCTGACCATGGCTGCGTGATGGGGGGAGGGGGATCATCAATCTTCCGGCGGGGAGCCGGGGCTGATGGGAAAGACGGGAAAATTCCAAGTTGTGGAATCTGGGAAGAGAAAGTGGCCCTTTCAGGCTCCCTCCCCCTCCCCTGGCTCCAGCCACCGGGCTACCCTAGGTCACAGCCCTGGAGCCCACCTCTCCCCTCCTCTCCCTGTTCCGGGGGCCTCAGTGAAAGTCTCCCAGGCCCCGAGCCCCGGGAAGCAGGGAAGGGGCCCCAACTTAAAATGGTACCTTGGGGTTTATGGCCCTGCTCCGCCAGGGCTTAATTAGAGCCTGCGTCCCAATAAATGCTTACATTCACCTTTCATATAGCTTTAATTAGGGGTTTGCCCCCGGAGAGGGGTGGGGGCCACTTCTTCCAAGCCGCGAGTTCTCAGAGGCCCTCGGTGACTGCCCAGCGTTCCGCAGGTACCCAGGGGGAAGCACAGCGTCCGGGGGGGCCCGACTCCCTGCGCCAGCTCTGACCGAGGCCCTTACTTCGGAAGCCCCCGTCCAGGAGCCGGAATAGAACAGGAGGATGGAGGAGCAATTACCGGAGCATCCTTCTTAGGCTGCAAATGTGGACCTTGCTCTGTGTCCGGAGAAAACGGAGGCTGCCGGGGAGGGAGGCTCAGGGGCTGAAGCTGAGCTGGCTGAGAGGCGGGCTCCAGGTCCTGAGAGGTGACTCCTCCTCCCTCATCCGGGAGTGTAGGCACTGGCCTGGCTTCTGGCTCCGAGGCCGGGACGGCTGCCGGGGCCCCGGCCCCTGAGCCAAGGTCACCCTCACGCCCGGCCCGCTTGGTCCCCATGGTCCCCTTGCTCGCACCTCCAAGTTTGGGTCAACCCAACTGCAGCTCGTCGCCCTGGCTTTAAAGGCCATGTTCGCTTCAGGACCGAAGCTCCGCAAAACGTGAAATCCCATCTTGTTTGGGTCCCACAGGGGGCGCTCGTTATGGGGAGACCCTGAGGCCAGGGGAGGACGGGTTTCAAATCCCGCCTCTGAAACGGGGCTGCCGGGTCATCCTGGGCAAATCAGTTCTGTGCCTCAGTTTCCTCCCCTGTAAAATGGGATCCCAGCGGGCTTTCCCCCAAGGGCGCCGCACTCCAGAATCACCTTCAGTTCTCTCTATTCCTGGCCTCCTTTTTCCCGGAGCTGCTCAGGGGCCTGGCGGTTGTCACTCTGCAAAGCCAAAGGAGTGGGTCCCTCATTCAAAGGAAGGTTATCAGCCAGAATAAGGGGTTTCCTACTCTTCACCAGTGGCCCTCGCACCAGGAGGACTTCAGTAGCTCTGGCCGGGCCGGGACTGAACCGGGGACCCCCCTCCTGGTGGGACCTGGGGGGAGGAAAAGGTCCTTCCTGGCTGGGAGCCTCCCTCCAAGGTTATCTGCTCCCCCCTTACATGTGAAGGTGTGCAGTACGTGGGAAAGGGGCTTGGGGGGGGCAGCAACTGCTGCTGCCCCCAGGCCAAGGCAAAGAGGTGGCTGAGTGTGAGAGTGTTTGTGTAACTGAGTGTGTGTGTGTATGTATGTGTGTAACTGAGTGTGTGTGTGAGTGTATGTGTGAGTGGGTGTGGGTGTGCATGTATGTGTGTAACTGAGTGTGAATGTGTGGGTGTGTGGGTGTGCATGTATGTGTGTAACTGAGTGTGAGTGAGTGTGTGTGTGAGTGGGTGTGTGTGTATGTATGTATGTGTGTAACTGAGTGTGTGTGCACATGTATGTGTAACTGTGAGTGTGTATGTATGTGTAACTGAGTATGTGTGTGCATCTATGTGTGTAACTGAGTGTGTTTGTGTATGTATGCGTGTAACTGTGAGTGTGAGTGGGTGTGTGTGTGCATGTATGTATGTAACTGAGTGTGAGTGAGTGTGTGTGTGCTGTTTGTACAGGGCCCAGGCCCAGGTCCCGGCCCCTCTGCCGGAGTGTGAGGCTCCCAGGGCAGAGCCCTTCGTTCTCCTTTCTAATGAAGTGGCCGCTGTTTGAAACGGGCCCTCAGAAGTATTTAAACAAGGGCTAAAGTAAACTGCGGCCGCCTCGAAACACACCCGTGCATCTGCTCCGGGAGGAGGGGAGAGAAATCTGGCCGGGGCCGCTACCTCTGGGAGGAGGAGGGAGGGAGGGGCTGCGCTGTTTAAATAATCAGGATGCTGGAACGGAGCCCGGGAGCCTCTGGGGGTGGCTCCCTGTCCCCGCTTTGCTGGGGCTCTGGCAGCCTGGGGAGCCGGGATGGCGGAGGGGAACCGGGATGGCGGAGGGAGGCCGGGATGGCGGAGGGAGGCCAGGGCGGCGGAGGGAGGCCGGGGCAGTGGAGGGAGGCCGGGGCGGCGGAGGGGAGCCGGGGCGGCGGAGGGAGGCCGGGGCGGCGGAGGGAGGCCGGGGCGGCGGCCCCGATTCCGAGCAGGACGGGCATTGGGCAGGCCCATCCTGGGACGGGGCCAGAGGCACCGGGCCCGCGGTCTCCCCCGTTTGTGATTAGCGGAGCGCCAGCACAGCCCAGGCTGGGGATCCCCCCCCAGACACGGGTGTCAGGAGCTCGCGCTGCTGAGGGCGAGGCCGGACCCGGGGCCCCCAATCGCGGCCACAAGCGCCCACTTCTCCAAACCCAGCTTTGGGCCGTGGAGGCCCCGGCAGCCTGGAGCCGGCCTGGCTTGTGCAGGAAGGATGGCCCAGAGCCTGGGCCCGGGAGCCGGGAAGAACGGGACTTAGGGGGCCTCGGTCGGGGATTCGAATTCTCACTTCGCCGAGGCAAAGGAGCGGCCGCTGGACACGCGGGGCTCGGGTTTGCTAATGGAACGAATCTGCTGGGTGTGAGGGAAGCGTCGCAGGTGCTCAGGGCCCTGGTTTCCTCAGGAGAGAGCTCGGCGGGTAGGCGGGTGGTAAGGGTGGGACTGGGAGGGAGGAAAGGAGATTTATAATGGAGAAAACATGGCGGGGAAATCACTGGCTCCTTCATTTAGCGCTGAAAGGGATGCTCAGGTGCCCTCCCAGCCCTTCGTGTTACAGAGAGCCAAAGGGCCTTGAACCCACCCGTGGCACTTACTGCCCCAGCTATAAGGCATCGTTAGGTTTTCATATATTTTATGTTTATATATAATATATGTTCATCTTTATTTTTGTTTATTTTATATATTATAGAAATATAAAATACATTTTATTATATAAATATATTATTTATATTGTAAATTATATATCATAACTATATCTTCCCTTAGGTAGGTATTAAATATTTACAATTATTTTATAAAATATATTTTATTATATTAAATATATATTAAATATGTTATTACATATGTATTATGTGTTTATATAATACATATATATTTATACCTGTTAGAAGACTTTCAGCTCTGATCCTAGGAAGGCTATTTCTGTTTTCAGTTACTTCAGTGGCATCTTTCCATGGCCCCATTTGAGCTTTTCTTGGCAGAGATACCAGAGTGGTCGACCATTTCCTTCTCCAGCTCATTTTACAGATGAGGAAACTGAGGCAAATAGAGTGAAGTGATTTGCCCAGAATCCCTCAACTAATAAGTGCCTGGTGCTACATTTGTGCTCAGGAAGGAGTCTTCCTGCCTCTAGGTTCAGTGCTTTGTGACTCCCCAGGATCTTGCCCATGATCATATAGTCGGGAGAGCTGGGATTTGCCCCAGGGTCTCTGTTTGCATATGCATGGTCTGCCCTCTGTGACATCCTGACCTTTATGGGCACTCTCTTCCCCTAGCTCTCTCCTTTCTTCCCCCACCCTCCCCTGGTCCTCCCTCCTTTCTTCCCCCACCCTCCCCTGGTCCTCCCTCCTTTCTTCCCCCACCCTCCCCTGGTCCTCCCTCCTTTCTTCCCCCACCCTCCCTTGGTCCTCCCTCCTTTCTTCCCCCACCCTCCCTTGGTCCTCCCTCCTTTCTTCCCCCACCTCCCATGATCCAACCTCCTCTCCCTCAGACACAGAGCTCAGTGGATTGAGATCACAGTCTCGCACTGAGTAGGTGATGGATTTCTCCTGAGCGCCCTCACCTGGGTTCAGGGTTGGATCTTGTAGGTCAGCCAATTACAATAGGAGACAAGTGACCTTCCCTCCCACCTGCAGCCCGGGCGATGCCAAGGAGAAAATCCATCAAACGGAGCTGACTCAAAGCCCGTAACCCCTCACACCTGAAAAATGCTCCTGCTGATGTTTGGCCCTTGAGGAGAAGGCTCCACATCTGCAGTTCATTTTCCCAGATAACTCTCCATTTATCAAAGGGGGAGAACCAGGAGAAACGCGCGTATATGTCGCTGACTCCGTTCTCTCGTTCTTACTCAGAAATGGATCTTTTCCAAGATCAGATTCATGTTGTGTGTATTTTGAATCTTACGCGCACTTATTAAACACCTGCTGTATTCTAAACACAGATTGTGTCCTAATGCAGGATTACTAAGACAAGCACAGCCCCCGTCTCTGGGGAGTTTGCATTCTAATAGTGGGCGTGGGGAGGCACGTCCACAAATGGTACACACGAGCGTGTGGGAGGTAATGGCATTAGCGGCTGGATACAGACTCTCTGCTGTGTCCCAGCAGTGTCGTCCTGTGGCTCGGGGACTCTTCTTCCTCACCCCAAAGTGGGGCAGGGGATGTGGCCCCCACAGTCCTTCCCGGTTATTTACGGAGTGACTTTGAATATAGCAGGATGATGAGTTTGTATTAAATGCCAGCCACAAGGAGGAGATGTTCTAGACTTCTGATTGGGGATCTTAAGGTTCTAGACTTCTGAGTGGGGAACTTGAGGTTCTGGACTTCTGGGTGGAGGATTTGAGGTTCTGAACTTCCGAGTGGGGAACTCGAGGTTCTGGACTTCTGGGTGGGAGATTTGAGGTTCTGAACTGAGTGGGGAACTCGAGGTTCTGGACTTCTGAGTGGGGGAGCTCCAGTGGTAAACCTCGGCTCAGGAAGAATGTTTCAGCAGTTGCTTGGAGGCCAATTAGAAGGCATTTCACTAGTCTCCTTGAGAGGTGATCAGTTTGATCTCAATGGTAGATCATGGGTAGATAAATGTAGGGGTAAAATAGACAAGAATAGGTGGGGCAGTAGTTAGAGTTCCAGACCTGGAGTCAGGAGGAACCGAGTTCCTCCTCAGACACTTACTAGCTGTGTGATCCTGAGCCGGTCACATTATCTCGTAGCCCTCAGTTTCCTTATCTGTAAAAGGAGCTGGGGAAGAAAATGGCCAACCACTCCAGCGTCTGCCAAGAAAACCCCAACTCACAAAAAGTTGCGTGCGATTAATGATGGCCCCCAAAATACTGGACAAAAGCTGCCAACTGATTGTGGGAGAGGGAGCCGTCAGGGGTGACTTGACGGCTAAGAACTGGGGTGATTGCAAAGATGCTGAAAGTCCTTGGTAAAAATTTCCAGCCTGGAGAGCATTATTAGCGAAATAAGAACATTCTCTATTGAAAATGGTGTCAGCAGGAGGAGCCTCTGTTGGCTCAGTGCCGGGCCGTCCCCCGTTAGCCGTCCCTCAAGCTGCATTTATCTCACCGACGGGTTCTGTCAGGATTCCCTTCTGCACTCACATTTTGTCAGCTGGGGATGACCCCAGATGCGGCCCTCACTACTACAGCCCCTGCTCCCAGTGTAGACTTGGAATGGCGCACATCCCCAGGGACGGAGGGATTGGGGCCCTCCATCACGGGCTAACTTGTCTCCACTGTCCTTAACTTCAAGCCCCTTTCTCTGACACTTTGGAAGATCTAACCCATGGCTTCCCGAGGCCACTTTTCCTTCCTCACCGCTCTCCGTTTGACCTGGCCAGTCAGCCCTCACTAACCTCGTGGACTATCTGGGCCTTGAACGTGGGACCCCGTGCTCCTTCCAATCGGAGGCAGTGTGTCCTGCTCACCTGGTCGGTCTTTCCCACCTCCTCATCACCGCCTCCAGTGGCTTCGTGGTGTCAGGGAGAATAGCTGGGATTTGGCTTAGGATGGTCCCCGTCTGGCCCACATCAGGCCCTCGTTAGCCCTGCAGCCATGGCCAAATCTCGGACTCCAATCTTTTGAATGTCAGAAGATGCTCTCGCATGGCTCCCAGGGTAGCTGTGAGGGATCATTGCTAATGTTTGCAAGAGAGAGAGAATCCTTTAGTTCTTACAGGTACAGAGTGGCCCCTCCCTCCGCCCTCCGGTCCCCGAGTTCTGATTTATATTTAATACAAAGTTATTCTCACCCCTAGTCTGCCTCCGGCGGGGAGGTCGGCGGGTTTTCCCTCCGTTCCTCGGGCCCTTGAACCACATCCTGCGTGTGGACGTCAGAGCCCTCTGCCTGGGATCAGCCTCGGCTCTGCCCCGCTCTGGATGTTCTCAGGCTCCCACGGCAGAGGTCTGGGGGTCCGATCGCCTCGGTTCTCTCTGAGGGAACTGGCCACTTTCTGCCCCAGAGCCTCTGAGAGCCTTCTCTGGGTGACCCCATGGAGTGGCCACCACAAGTGCGGGGGAGGAGAAACGGAGCCCTTTGAGAGGAGCGAGGAGAAAGTTCCCCGGACCCTCCCCTCACACGAGGATGGTTGGAGACTTGGAGACCGTCCAACTGTCACTATTCATGGACTCGGCTCCCAGGCCATTCTTGAAAATGAACTCGGCTTGGGTGTTTGTTCCTTTTTTATTCCCGAGAAACAATCCCAGTTAAAGAAGCACTTGACACAGATGCTCCGCTCCTGCATGCTCTGTGGCTACTTCTCCTTTCCCCTCCCCCCCTCCTGCCTAGATGCTGGGAAAGATGGTGGACGGGGAGGCAGCCGGACTCTGGCCTGCAATAAGCCAGCTGGACGTCCCCCGGCTGCCGGAGGCCGAGCTCCGGGAGCCCAAAGGCCGGCCTCGTCCTTTGATGTCCTGCCCCCAAAAACACGCGAGGAGAGAAGGGGCCCTGTCGTTTCTGGCGGGGCCTGCACATTTTGACCTCCAACCTCCTGTGCCAAATGGCTTTTCCATGTGAGCATGGAGATGTCTCAAGTATCCCCCATTCATCAGAGCCCGGGAGGTTTTCAGCGGGAAACTCCTGTTGAGCGTTTGGGAATGCCCCGAGAGGGGGAGGCAGTGCTCCCTGCCCGTCCTGGTGGGGCTCTCGAGGAGGGCTGGGAGCAGCGGGGGGGGTCCCCTCACCCCCCCAGAGTGTCAGGGGCCGCCGGCGGTTAGCTCCGGCCTTGGCGGGGAAGCTCAGAAGTCACAGACTCCCGGTGCTCGCTGGGGTCGTGTCTACAACTGGCCGGCTTGTTTATCTCTTGGCCAGGAGGCCTGGCACGGGTGCCAAGAGGGCAGTTAAGCAGCCGATGATTTCACGGGGCGGTTAGAAAGAGCAGAAACCCACGGCAGAGAGAGATGCGCTTGCCCAACTCGGGAGGGAGGGGCCGGACACTTAAACAAAGGAGATGTCCGTAATGTCTGCTTCTGACATCATGGGAATGACTCAAAACACTCCTTCAGGAGGCGATCTCATGGGAAACTAGTATTTCAGAGAGGGAAAAAGTCAGCAGAAGCGGGCAGTGCGCTGAAAAAGTCTAAAATCAGGCAAAGCGGGGCCCTGTGGGTCTCCCCTCCACCCAAGGGTAGATTCTCATCTCTTCTCCGAGTCCTGCTAATCTTTGTAATTTTGTTGCATTTGCTTTTGATCGTTTCTGCATTGTTCTTTTCATTGACATTGCTGCAGTCACTGCACATGTGATTCCCTTTGTTTTTGTTGGCTTTACTCTGCAGTGCTTCATGTAGATCTTTTCAGGCTCTTCTATAGTCATTACTCGTCATTTCTTGCAATAATTTAACATTCATCCACAGATTTTTTAGCCATTTACCAAGTGATGAGTATTAGCTTCATTTCCAAATCTTTGTTATCACAAAAAGTAATGCTGTGGATCTTTTATAGTTTACAGGGTCTTTCTGCTTATTGATGTCATCCATGAGGTATGAGTCCAGTAAAGGGGTGGCTAGTTCAAAGGATTTGGTGGTTTTAATAACTTTATTTGCTTAATTTCAAAGTGCTTCCCAAAGTGGTTGGACCATATCATAGATTGGTGAATCCCTTCCTCCCCCCTTTCTTCCCTCCTTCTTCCTTCCTTCCTTCCTTCCTTCCTTCCTTCCTTCCTTCCTTCCTTCCTTCCTTCCTTCCTTCCTTCCTTCCTTCCTTCCTTCTTCCCTTCCTCCCTTCCTACCTTCCTTCCTTCCTTCCTTCCTTCTTCCCTTCCTCCCTTCCTACCTTCCTTCCTTCCTTCCTTCTTTCCTTCCTTTGTCAATTTGCAGGATATGAAACAAAACTTCAGGATTGTTTTGATATGTATTTCTCTTATTATTAGCGAATCATAGAAAGCTTTTAATAATTATAATAAGTTGTTAATTTCTTATTTTGAGCATTGTTTGTTCTTACCCCTTAATCACTTTATTGAAGAATGGCTATTAATCATATACACACATACATACATATATGTATTTCTGTTTCCTTAACAAAGATTAAGGTAATCTGAAAAAAAAAACATAGACTTTGTTTACAGCAGAAAAGGGAAAAAGTTATGACTTGAAAAAAATATTATGGATAAATGGAGGAAAATATAAACCAGATCTAGTAACTATAAATGTGAATGGATTAAACAATCCCATAAAATGAAAAAGAGATTGATGACTTGGATAAGAGAACAAACTCCTACAATCTGTTGTTTACAAGATACACATTTAGAAACAAGAATAAACACAAAATAAAATGGGATTTAAAAAATTCTCAGCATCAAGTGAATTTAAAAAAGCAGGATTTGTAATTATGCTGTCTGACAAAGCAAAGACAAACATTCAAAAAATAAAAATAGATGAACAGGGAAATTATATTATACTGCTAGAAACCACAAAAACCAGACCAATTTTAGTAATAAACTTATATATTCCAAATGTTTTACCATCCAAATCATAAAGGATTCTGAGCTACAAGAAGAACTAATGACTAATACAATAGTGACAGAAGATTCCAACAGCCCTCTCTCAATTTTAAATAAGTTTAACAGAGTTAAAAAAAGTGAAAAGATGGATTTGGACAAATCACTAGAGAAAGTAAAGTTCAAACTTGTGGCATCTTCTAAATCAGACAGCAAAAGAATGTACGTAATACTCGGCATTGTCTGAACTTTTATGAGAGCGACCATGTATTTGACATGGAAATATTACAAACAAACATGAAAAGGAAGTTAATATATCTTTTATGAACTATATCACATGCGTGTGCATGCACCCCCACACACAATTGTTTCGGGGACCACAAACAAAAAATAGAGATACCAAATGGAGACTTAACATTGAAATAATGATGAATAGCTCAAAGGACAAATCATAGAAATGATTAACAATTATGTAAAATAAAACAATAATTATAAAAAATATACCAAGATTTCTGGGATGCAGCTAAGCAGTCCTCAGGGATAAAAATATAGCCTTATACACATGCATTAACAAAATAGAAAGAAAGGACTAATGACTTGAATATACTTTGAAAAAAAATTAGAAAGCCAAACCAATCAAAAAACCTAAAATAAACACAAAAGAGGAAATGTCAAAACTTAGGGAGGCAAAAGGTTTAAAATTATTGTTTTTTGTTTTTCTTCTCAATTGTCATTCTGTGTATTTGGGAACTAGTGCTCTCTCTTGCATTTCTTTGGTGAGGCTTCTCAGGGCATAATCCAGTTTCTGTCTTCTGCCCATTGTTTTTGCTTTGCAGGCCATCAATTCTGCCCCCATGATTCTCTTTTGTACGGCTCTGGAACGGTCTATTGTCCTAACATTCCACAGAGTCCTTGGTCCCATCAAGTGTTGAGTCATTTTTTGTTGTTGTTTTGTTTTGACAGCCTTTATTCTAGATGACTGAACTCATTTACTAGATCTGGGAGCCACATTTCCTCCTCTTCTTAATGATTTCCTTGTGGATTTATCTGCTCATGTTCAAGGTCTTTGAATTTTCTTGAGATCTTTGGTGATTTCAATCTTTTCTTTTGATTTCCCCCACTTACTTTTGGACTTTGTTCCCTCTGGGGGTGTTTTCTCTGGGAGCTTAATCTCAAAGCATCACAGCCTCCTCCCCCTTGGGATGATTCCTGTTTCACCCATTTATGTCTCTCCCCCAAGTGACATTTGGATAGTCAAACCTCCTGGCACGTCTCTCCCATCCAGTGATTCAGACAAACCGTCCTTCTCTCTCGTCTCCCATCTCTGGGCCTTTGTACCCGACATCCCCTGTTTGCCTCTTCCTGGTGAATGGAGCCTTTACTGATTCCCTCCAGCACTAGGACCCTCTCTCCCAAGCTACTTAATCTACAACTGTTTTCTACTTACTTGTATGTGAATATGTTTGCCTATTATCCCCCTCATTGGAATATAAGCTGCTTTAGAGTAGGGATTATTCCCTCCTTTGTACCTAGTGCCTGGTGTTTAATGAATGCTCTCTGATAAATAAACTTTGTTGGCCAGATCCCATCATAACAGCCCCGTGAAGTAAGTGGTTTTATTATTCTGTAGATGTAGAAACTGAAGCTTAGGGGTTAAAAGACTCACACAGTCTCTTAAGGATTTGAACTCTTAACTTCAGGCCCCGAGTCTATCCACTGCTGTCGTTCAATGATTTTGGCCTTGCCCAATTCTCCATGACCCCATCCGGGGTTTCCTTTGAGACCTAACTGTGGTTTTCCTGTTCTAAGAAGCCTTCTTTGCTCACCCTCCTCCTTCCCTTCTCCATGTCCATCCATATAAGGGTTCTTGGTGATCTACCTTTGGCCCTCCTTGACTCTTACATCTGGATGTCGATTCCCACACAATTTCTCGCTGGCTCTGGCCAGACTTCTCACCTTTGCAGCAGGTTTCACAAAGTGGATCCCTCTGCTTTCTCCCCTTCTCGGTGCCTCAGGCTTTGAAGGAGTCATCAAACCAAGGATTAGGGGCCCGACCTCCTGTATCTGGAACAATATTTGAGGCTGGGAGTGGTTCCCTTGTCACATTTTCCCCTCTCCCCAGGATACTCCCTGGATAATATGATAAGGATAAAGCTCGTTCCCAAGTGATCAGCATTGTCAGGTTTGAATGCAGCCAGAGCCTCCCCGTTGATCCGTCCAGGCTTTCCTGGGAGAGTTCTGGAGCTGACTTGGAACAGATGCTCATTCTCTGCGTTGCTATTTGCTGGCTCCTAAAAGCCGCCTTTCCTCTGTTTAGTTTTACTCTGTCATCTCACTCGGAGGGATGGAAACCTAGCAAATGTCAGTGATTCATCCGCTGATGGCGTCCCGGGACTCAGGAGGGGCCGCATCTGTGCCTGGAGCCGGCTGGCCCAGAGGAAGACAGGTTGGGATTCGGGCAGGAGTCCTGTGGGCAAAGCCTGCTTGGAATGGGCGTGCTGTCCAACCACGGGTGAGGCATTTAGGAGCCTGGAAAATGGGAAGACCGATTGTTTTCTCACCACCCGGGCACGTGGTTCCAGACAGAGGTTCCTTTTGTCAGGTCCCTGGCGCAGGGCGATTTGTCATCTTCTCGGGGAGAGCACGTAATTAAGTTTGTTAAGGAGTGTTGCCGGGATCCAGCTGTTGGGAAAAGGATGAGCTGCGGTGGAATGGGGGCAAGGCCAAGTGCCAGGGACCCTCTTGGACCATTCTATTAATTAATGAGACACAGAAATAGCCCTGCGGGTCCTCAGCGGCTCTGAGGGCCATCTTCATACGAGAGGAGGGAAGGAGGCTGGAGCTTCGTCCCACTGCCCCCGAGGAAGAAAGAATTGGGTTCTAGGAGCAGCTGAGTGATCGTTCTGTTGGACAAAGTCCTTCCCCAAATCTGGGCTTCAGGATTACGGATAAGGGCATTCTTTTGGTTCAGAAGTGTGATTTTGTTGGGATGGAGAACTCCGGGCGTGGAAGCATCCTCCTCCGAGGCAGAACAATGGCTTTCCCTTCACTGAGACTCTTGGGAGCTGCCTGGGGCTCCGCGTGTGAGATGCCATAGAGTCAGCACACAGCTGGTAGGTTTGGGGAGGGATTGGACCCTCGTCTCCTGCTTGCGCTTCCAGTGCTCTACTTATCACACCATGTTCACTGTGATGGAGATTTTTCAAGAGGCAGCCTTTATAGTGGGTGGGTCACTGGGCACAGGGATCAAAAGATTCAAGTTCTGTCTAAAACTGTGTGACTCTGGGCTGGCTGGCTGAGTTCTCTGAGCCTCAGGCAATGGGCTGATCATCACAGATTCAATGATCGGGCCCTGATAACCTTGGAGCCATGAGCAGTACCTAAATAACCATGGCGGCTGGGTCAATTTGCCAGATCCCGTCAGTGAATAAGTGGTTTTATTATCACCATTTCTACAGATGTAGACACTGAGGCTGATGGTTAAGAGACTTCCACAGCTAAGGAAGCGTCCGAGAAGGATCTGGACTTAGCTTCAGGACCTGGACTCTGTTCACCGCTGTCGTCAAGATGGTGTTCAGTGGTTTCAGCCTCGTCCAATTCTCCGTGACCCCATGGCTCGCCCAGAGTCACACAGGTGGTAAAGCGTCTTTCCGATCCCAGATCTGGCGTGCGATTTATTGCGCCCTTCGCTGTTCCTAGACCTGCCATTTTGTTATCCCATGTCATCCTTGTTCCAAGCCGACGTTCAGATTTTTGGCTGAAATTCTGGCTGACCGCTTGTTTTCCATATGATGAAGTCTGGCTTTCAGTCATTTCCTCGCTGTCCACTTTATGCGGGTCAGGAAGGGCTGGAAATCACGACACCACGACTTTGTGACCGGAGCTCACCTTGGGTGTTTTTTGGGATGGACCGTTTCTGCAATGCTCTCTGCTTAGGTTAAGCTTATCCCTTACACGGGGCCTCCACCTTGGCCTGTTCATGCATGTGCACGTGTGTGTGTGTGTGACAGTACATGTGTGTGACAGTACATATGTGTGTGTTTGTGTGAGGATTCTTATCTCCACTGCATAAACAGGGAACTGGAGGCTGAGGCTCATTAAGGGAGCTGTCCAGGCTCACCTGTGAGGCGGGCTCCCGACTCCAGGCTGGACACTACACCAAGGGGCTTCCCAAATAATGTTCACTTTACTGACGGCAAGAACAAAACTTCTCAAGTCAGAGAGAGGGATGGGGATTAGCTGTGCTGCTACTGCCGGTAGCAGACTGGAAGTCAGAATCCCAGAGCACAGAGAGTCTGAGGGACTAGCCCACCACCACACAGTAAGGGTCTCTCAGAGACAGGATTTGAACCTTGCTCCCAAGCTGGTTCTCTCTTCACTTTGTCCAGGCTGCCCCCCAGTTAAAGCCACTCGGACCTTTAAAATAAGCCTCCAGACCAGACCCCCAGTGCCCCCTCCTGGGGGGAGAGGCTCCCAGGAGTGTCCGTGAGGGGACCCCTTTGTTTATAACTAAATATGAAACCTTGGCTGACTGGCCTCTCATCCCGGAGCTCTGCTGGCCCAAGTGAGCCCAGTGATTTCCTGGGAGGAGGATGCAAGACTCGGGGTCTCCAGCCAGGCCCCAGATCTGCGGCCTTCGGAAGGAAGAGGGCCCACAATCGGGGCCACCCCGAGCCGAGCCGGGCTGGGGGGGCCCGGGACGGAGTGGGGGCAGTCGTGGCCGGAAGCCTGGGTGGATGGTCTCATTCAAATCAGCACAGGGCCAATTGCATATTTATAGCGCGGGCCTGGTCCACGTGGAGTGTCTAGATAATCAGAAGTGCTCTTCCCGGGCTGTTCTGGGTGAGAGGGGTGGGAGGTGATAGGCAGAGCCTTTCCTGGAGGGTAATAAATCATCTGCGGAGCCTCGGCACGTCGGTCCCCGCTCCGCGGCGGCCTCGGCCCCTGGCCCGCCAGAATTTTAATTCCCCGGCAAAATTGATTCCCCTCGTTCTGTGCGTTCTCCTCCTGTCTCCTATTTAGCCTGTTAGTTTGCTGACAGTAGAGTACACAGCACTTAGCAGCTGGTTTGTGCAACCATCAGTCAGGACACCGTATGATAAATAGAAGCTCGCGGCCTCGCCGGCTTTAGCCTGCCTCAGCACTTTCGGCCTGACTTTGGGAAAGTCAACCTGAGCTCTTTTGTCAAGACTCCAGCTGGACGCGGCTGCCCGCGGGGGTGACTTATGGGGCCCGCGCTGATGGACGCCCAGGGAGGGTGGATGCTCTGGGGAGGGGTCTTTCCCCAGTGAGCGGTTCTTCCGAGGCCGGGGGGGGAAGGATGGATCCCACACTTAATGGACTAGACTCCTGAGAACCCCGAGGATGCCGGCCATTCTCCTTGGTTCTATTCTTCAAGCACTTATTAAGCACTTACTGAGTACAGCAGGCCAGGAGGCGAAGACCGGGCTGAAAAGTAGCCCGTGGGTCGGGAGGTTTCCTTGGAGATTTCTGTTGTGCAGTGTTTGGGGACTAGACAAGAGCCAGACCTTCATGCTCCACCTGTGAGTCATGGCAGATTGTGATCTATGTGGAAAGCCGCGTTCCAGAACATCGGTTCAGTGAGCATTTGTGGTGGTGGTTCAGGCCTTTTTCAGTCGGTGAAACTCTCCTGACCCCAGTTAGGGTTTCTAGGCAAAGGTCCTGGAGTGGAAACGAAAGGCCGTTTCTTCCAAACGGCAACCGAGGCAAACAGGGTTAGATAAATTGGCTAGGAAGTGTCTGAGGCTGGTTCTCAACTCGAGGTGACTCTTCCTGACTCCAGGCCCTGCTCTCTATCCGCTGGGCCAATAAGTACTCATTATGCACCTACTGTGTGCATGGCCACTAGGATAAGTGTTATAGATGCGAAAGAAGGTAAATGATGCCTGTCTGCAAAGAGCCTACGTTCTATGGGGGATACAGCCTTTAAACAGAGGAAAATAGAGAGAATCAACAACTAGACAGCTTAGGGAAGATTTCCCAAAGGAAGTGGCTCTTTAGCTTCAAAGGAAGCAAGGAGTGAATGCCTTCCAGACACAGAATACAGCCTAGGCAAAGGCATGGAGGCAAGAGATGAGACGGTGAGTTTGGGGGGCAACAAATCGGCCAAATTGACTGAGGGCATTCTTTTTTTTTTAATACATCTTTTTTATTTTCAGAACACATACATAGTCTCCAACATTCACCCTCGCAAATCCTTGTATTCCAAACTTTTTTCCTCCCTCTCTCCCCCCACCCCCTCTCCTAGATGGCGAGCAATCCAGTATATGTTAAACGTGCAATTCCTCTATCTCCACAATTATCACATCGCACAGAAAAGATCAGATTAAAAAGGGGAAAAATGAGAAACAAAACAAAGCACAAGCAAACAGCAATAATAAAAAAATGAAAATACCGTGTTGTGATCCACACTCGGTCCCCACAGTCTGCCCCCGGATGCTGATGGCTCTCTCCATCCCAAGACCATTGGAACTGGCCTGAATTGGCTCATTGTTAAAAGAGTCAAGTCTGTCACAATTGCTCATCACCTAATCTTTCTGATACTGTGCACAATATTCTCTTGGTCCTGCTTCCTTCACTCAGCATCAGTTCCTGTAAGTCTCCCCAGGTCTCTCTGAAATCATCCTGCTGATCGTTTCCTACAGAACAATAATATTCCATAACATTCACGTACCGTCACTCATTCAGCCATTCTCCAACGGATGGCCATCCACCCAGTTTCCAGTCCCTTGCCACTACAACAAAGGGCCGCTACCCACATTTGTGCACACGTGGGTTCTTTCCCTGTTTTGTGACGTCTGAGGGCTTTTTAAAGAAGCTTTATGTTTTCTAATTCAGAAATTATAAGCCCCACACAACCGTGTTGTAGTCTACCGGAATCTGCCCGTACGGATGAGATTTCCCGCTTACCACCAGAAACTTATTTTCATGGACACGGCATCACAGTAAATAGTCCCAGAAAGGTTGTATTAAAGTGAAGCAAGAGGGAGAAGAATGCTTAAAACTTCCAGCAGAAAACGAGAAGGGATTATTGAATTCCCCAAATACTTGAACCTTCTGACCTTCCCAGCTCCTTCCTTTCCTGCCCCCCTCCCCCTTTGTTCTCTCACATTCTTACAAGGGTTTGAAAGTTTCCTATTTCATTCATGGAGAGAGTGTGCTCAAGAGCTGTCAGAATAATCTTTGGGAAATAAAAAAAAGAAGGCAATAGCACTTAAATGTCAGTGATATCATTTCTCTGTTCAGGAGGGGAAGTAAAAATTTCCTCGGGGAAGGCATTTTTATTCTTCCTTCCCCTTCCTCATCTCCCCCTTCCCCCGCACTTATCTTTCAGAACTAAGGTCTCATCTTGGACATGACCCACACAATCATAAGCTATAGCATCATTATGTAGAGAACCATATAAAATAATGACTCGTTTCCAGCCGTGAAAAGGGTGCTGTTGGGAAGGGATAGAAATACGCCCATTTAAAGTTCTGACAAGGTTTCAGTATGTAGTCAAGATTCACAGCAGAGCCAGACAGAACAATATCCCCAATTATGGAGGGGTTGGATTAATAACAGCCCAAGACGCACAAGATCTGGTGTGACTTAACACTGGGGTGCTCCCTGCACCCCCAGATTATCAAAGGACTTTTTTCTCTTAGTTTACCGGCTGGATATATGAACCCTAACAATATGGATTAGCAAATCAGAGGCAGGCATGGGGAGGGGAACAGTCAGGAAGGAAATAGGACAACTACTGTCATAGCCAATGTCAAAAATGACCCCAAGTCATCGAGAAAAGATTATTTTTTATGTTCTTATAAGAAGGGTTTCCATTCAAAGCAGTTAAATGTTTGTGAAGTCCTATCTGTCACTTGAGAAGGTTATATTTCTGAAAAGCGTGTCTGATGGAAAAGCTTCATTCAGAATGGAACCTTCAGACTGGGAAGGGATGTCAAGGGCCATTTGGTCAAATCCTTAGCACCAGAAGAAGTCCCAGCCAATAATCATCTGATGCTGTGTGAAGAGCTCAGTGCTGGAAAACTCACCACCTTCTACGGTGGGAAACTCGGCACCTTTCAGGGAAGCTAGCCCACTTTGCTAGGGTTAGGGCATGTTTCTTTAATGTGAGGCTTACATTTGCCACTTTGCCACTTTACCTCTGCCCTCGATGACCAAACAGAGCAAATGTCATTCCTCTTCTACTTGACAGACTTTCAAGTATTTGAAAACATACATCATGTTCTTTCCCGCCTCCAGCCCTTTTTCCCAACAGGGACAGAACCTTCTCTTCTGTAGAATAAACAGGACCGTGCCTCGTCACCCATTTGACCTCTTCTGGACGCTCTCTGTTGATATGTTTCCCAAACTCCGTGGCCAGAACCACAAACAATATTCCAAATATAGTCTGACCGGAGCAGAATGCTTGAGGATGATGATCATCACCTCCTCATTCCTAGAAATCAACACTATCTTAGAGCCGCCTGAGCTTTCCTAATTGTTTTTATGCGCCAAATCATAAAGTGCTTCCAAAAAATTGAAAACACTCAGACTTCTCTTTTCCAAACTAAAGATTATGTCAATATCCAGCTGACGCATATATGTTAACTCTTTGGCAAAACTAGCTGGAGAGCTCCAGCTCTAAGGAACACATTATTGCTTCTATCATTTCATTTACATAGCTAATATGTAAATAAATGCTTATGATGTATGTGTATATCATATATATGCATATGAATATATAAGCATATCCATTATGAATTATCCATTAAACATATATATCACACGCTTATATATGATATAGACATAGATGCATATGATACATATTTGATGGATAATCTTAGAGAAGGTCCTAATCTCTTCTTCTCATGGAAACCATATTTAATAACGGATAGCATATTGTTTCATGAACACAAAGAACTTGACTAGCTTTCTCTTTGATTCACACTGTGTCCTTTATTTCTTAACAGAAGGAATCATATATTTAATACCCAGAGATGAGGGGAAAGCACCCCTTTCAAATAAAAACCAATTAGTGTTTATTTAATTTATGTAAAACAATGATAAGTTATACCACTTAAAAGTCCACCACAACTTGAAGGAAAACAGGGTATTGGATGAAGAGGAAAAAACATGCCGAAAAAGTCACAGGAAATGTAAAAAATTCAATTTGGTTTCCATTAACTAAGCCACCTACAAGTGCCATAACATTAGGGTACCTTGATTAAGGATCACAAAGTCTTGACTCAACTCTGCATTAATGACCATCAATATGCTGGAAATACTAAGATAAATTTAAGCATGGTGAAGATGCTCATTTAAGCTGACATTTACATGGAAAATGATTCTGTATTTAAAACATGTTACCAGCACAAAAATGTCAAGGAAAATTGATAGAAAGTTGGCGTGTTCCAAGGAGACGCATTAAACTCATTTCTGAACTGGATGGAATATAGTTTTTAAGACAGAGGGAGTTGTAAAGTAACTTTGTAGTAATTATTTGTATGTGGAGGACATCAAGTTCATCGAACTCTTTTTGAAAATATACTAAATAGTTGATGTGCATTTATTGAGTGTTTACTACATACCAATCAGTGCTAAGTGCTAGGGATACAAAGAAGGGGGAAAAAACCAATATCTGCACCCAAGGAATGGACATTCTCATAGGAAGATGAAGTGAAAAGAAAGTGATGCAAGATATATAGCAAGAAGGGAAGGGAGCAGACTATCTCTGATAGCAAACTTTTAGGTTCAATGGGTCCAATGTTTTATGGACTCAAAGGAAGAATAGAAACTGAAATGTTTGAATTTGAATTTGGAGGTCAACTTGAATCAGTGTATGCAGGTGATAACTACAAATACCTTGGTTTTCTTCAAGCAAGACAATGAGCATGAGGCTCTTGAGCACCAAGCCAGGATTCTGTGAATGGAAGCTGGCCGATATTCAAAAGTCAAAGCTTATCAGAAAGAGCACATTTACTCCAATTAGTACCTATCTAGCATCAGTCTTAATGGAGACTTTTGGCACAGGAAAACAGACAGTAGTCTAGAAAGCATCATATTTATTAACAAACCTGGGCTCATCTCCCTAAGGCAACCAGAAAAAAAATCACCAATTCTTCACTAAAAAAAGAGGGTGAAGAGAGGAAAAGTCTCTCCGACAATACAACAAACAGGATGAAAATACAGAAATAATTCTGGAACAAAGAGATCTCGTCTCACTTCATGGTAGACAGTAGATGCTCACAAGTATACACTATTAATTTGTCAAATGTAGACAAAAGTGGTTCATTTCCATGTGGAGCTTTACAAATAATTATGGCCTCAGAGTAGAATCAAAAGGTGGCTTCCTTGGCGATATCCACATCAACTCAAGTATCAGTGTGTTAGAAAGAAATACAACAAATGACTGTGACATATGGATTTGTTCATAGAAATATAGGAGCATCTATTTGGATTTGGGATTTGGCCAAAAAACTTATTCTTAAGGAGCCAGAGTATATTGATCAATACCTGTTATGCAATAAAGTGAAAGGGACTGTGCGGAAGATCACTAGAGGCTGCAGAAAATTAGCCAGGAAATTTTACCCATAACCCCGGAAAGACACACCTATATGGATAGAATTATATACCAGAAGCTCCCTGTCTTTTATAAACTAAAAGATGGCAAAACTCTGCTCTTCAAATACAAACTATTCTAGGAAACTCAACAAATAAAATCTCTGAAGATTGGAGCATCAATTGAATTGTTGCCTGTGACCTTTTCCCTGCAGTAATATTAATTCATAAGAATTAAAAAGGGCATTTAAAAACTTTTTTATATGAAATACTCATAATCTCATTTTAACAGCATAAAGTTAAAATATTTCAAAATGTAGACACCTGGTAGGAGAAATGAACCTCATGGAAGGACAGGAAGAAGCACGTGCACAAATATCTTGGTCTTTTTCAAGCAAGACAATGAGCGTGAGGCTCTTGAGAATGAAATTGAGATTGTGTGAGTTGAGGCTGGCTGGTGTTCAAAAGTTAAAGCTTATCAGAAAGAACACATTTACACCAATTAATAGCCACCCCAGACTATTGGACTGATCTAGAACATTTCCCCTCAAACTCTTAAATTATCTCTTGTTTTGTTCTCCCCAGATTCCCCCTTTCCCAATTACTGATACTACTTGTGGGGTAAATATGGCTATTCAACCCACTGTTGTCCTCTCTGCTCATGAATTCTAGGGTTTAGGTCTCAGCATGCTTTCTTTCCTGTATGCAAAACTATCTCCCAATTAAAACTTGCTGTTCTTGAGAGTAGGGGCTATCTGACTTTCACTCCTTAGCTCAATGTTTGGTTTGTAGTGGGCATTTAAAAATCCCTTCTTTTCCCAGTCCCCTTGGCCATCCTCTCTGCTCCTGGGGTTTCTCAAAGAGCCTGCTGGAGATGCGTTTGTGAGCTAATTAGCTTAAGCTGACTACCTTTTCCTCTCTGCAGAATGTTAAATACATGAAAAGAAGAGCAGGTTGGTGACTTATCCCAGGATTTTCTCCCTCTGAATTCTCTCCAAACAATTGGAGTGGTTTACACTTCCATAGCTCACTAAGGTTTGCTGCCCTTTATGCACACAGTATTTGACTAGATTCTTGGAGGGGGAGTAGATGGTACTAGGGTGCCCAATTTAAAGAGGAAAAAACAGAGAGTGTGAGTTATTTGCCTCATTGAAGAGGACCAAAAAAATGACATCACTGTGTTGTCTGTTCGTGGAGCATCGGACCAATACTATCTCTTAGCTAACTAATATTGGACTCCCAGTTGCTCCAGACTCTAAGTCTAATCTCTCCCTAATCTAATCCCGGCAGAAGGAGCAGAGGGCGATTCTTTGAATGTTGGAGCACTGAATGTTGAAGATGATTTGAAATCTCCCTACCATATTATATTGTCATCCAGCAATGGCATTGAATTAACGCATCATGGCAGGCACTCACTGGTACTGTAGCTTGGCTTTATTCCCCTTCCTCTGTCTTCCTCCTGCTGCTGCCATGCCCACTGGCTTCATGGGGGTAAATCCCAATGGAGTCTTGGACTTTTTCTGAAAGCCTTGGCTGCCAGCCTCTGCTCTTGGGTACCGTGATCTATCTCTGGGTAGCTCTGAAAGCCCCCTTGGGTAGGGAGAAGACCCAGAACTGACTCAGATGGCCAGGCCAAACAGTGTCTTGCTGTGTATGAAAACCGAAGGACTGGTACCAGGACCTGCAGTCTGCTAGGGAATTCATCATAAAGCAACTTTTTTTTTCCCCATCATGCTTTATGTTTTACTCATTCTTCTTTCCAGATTCAAAGGGTCATTGATTTTTATAGGAAAGTTTTTTCTTTCATTTTTAACTGCTTTAACCTCCTCATTTTTCAAATTAGGAAACTGAGGCCCTGAGAAATTAGATCATTTGTTCAAGGTCACTAAGATAGTAAGCGACTGAAAAATGGATTCTCTGGCTCCAAGTTGAGAGTTCATAGGACCGAGCTATAGGAGGATCATCAGAGGCTATTGATTCCCCTCCCTTAATTTTACTAATGAGAAAGCAGGCCTCTGGAGATTAACTTTCTAATGACCAGAAAGGTGTCCCATCCCATCAAATCCAGAACTTTCCCTGGGTTCCCTGGATTTGAACCCACAAACTCTCACTCTAAGTGTCATACTCTTTATACCAATTTCCACCACCCCCCTTGCCTTCCCACTTCATTCAAGATTGCCTTGATCTCTCATGCTTTGAATTTCTGTATGGAGTCTGACTAGCCATTATGTTTGTCTTTTTAAAAATCTAACTCTAGCCATAGCTTCCTTCAAAGTCCTCCGCTCTGGAGACAGAGACTCCTCTTTGGAAATTGCCCTTAGGACCAGTGATTCTTGCCTGAGGGCCTGTGGTTATTCCCCTGAATGGTGACCTACATCTTTATGGGGAGAGTGGTTTTGATTTGAGGAAATGCTCAGAATCATTTGGGACCAAGGTTAGAAAATATCGTAGATGAATTGCCTCATAAGGCTTTGGGCCCCCGTCAAATTGCGGTTGATCGTTTTTGTTTTTTTGGCCCGTCGATCCAAGGAAATTCCTGAAAAGTTGCTCCCCAAATGACTTCAAGCCAGAAGTTTTGGGGAGGGCGTTTTTGGATGAGATCTATATAGAAAAGCACTAGCTAGGACACGTGGGACCAGAAACAATGGCGGTGGGAGTCTCTGTGTGAGAATGAATGAGCCATGACTGACATCCTGAGCGCTGTCCTGGTGTGTGTGAAACTTTACAAGAACTCGGGGAAAGACTCTTGGTGACTGATCTTCTCTCAAGGGTTTCTGGGAAGGCTTGAATAAGTCAGAGCAGGTATAGAGGGGCTGTAATCTGATCCAATGCAGCGATCGTAGATCCGGCAAAGGACTCTTAAATGGAAAAATATGAGAACGTGTTCCTCATCTTGTCTGACATTAGGTCATAAAAATTCAGTTAACCTTTTGAGTTTTCTCAAATAAATGAATTAAAAGGTCTGTATTCATTCCTTTTGCATTTGTGACCGCTTCCTTTTTTTTTTTTTTTTTCCTCTCTGGGCTTCTACCATTGCCCCTTGAGGGATACAGGGAGAGGGTTGGTGGGAGGACCAAACTCTACCCTTAGTCTCCTTACACTCACAGGCATGGAAGAGCAGATCTCCTAGAGGATGTTTTCCTTTGTTTCATCCTGTCTCCCTTTCTTTCTTAAGCACAATAGGAGCTCAGCCATTCTCATCAGGATTTGCCATTCTCTGCTGTCACAATAAAGGAGTTTCTTCAAAGTTTTGGATTCTATCTCCCGAACCCCAAGAATTTCATTTTTTTGGTGCCATTAAGTTTCCCAGACTTAGAGGGGAAAGGAGGCTCCCGCATGTATGTGTGCATGCGTGTGTGCGATGGTCGGGGTGGAAATTCACCAACTGGAATCCTTTTCAACAGTCTTGAAAACCCTTGTTTCTTTTTCAGACCCTCCTCATCTTTTCCCAGCATTCCACCCTCCGGTCCCGATCGATGCGAGACATCATGAGGGACGTTACCATTACGACCCGTCTCCCATCCCTCCACTGCACGTGTAAGTAACTGCTTTGCACACTAAAGAGATGAGTTTCCTACCTCCGATGACTCGAGACACACAGTCTTGGTTCTCTGCGGTACACGCCGGGAGCTCGGAGGGCCTAATAGAAGGGGAAGATTTACTTTTGAAACACAGTGAGTTTATCTGCTAGGGGATTCACTGGAGCAGAGAGCCCCGCTGTCTCCTTAGGAATGACCGGGATAATAGGTAGCCGGCAAGCGTTCCCTATATATTCCGCTGACGTGTATTCTGGAGGCTGCCATTCTCTAAATACTAAATTTTAAGAGGAGCCAGCCCGGAGAAAGAGCCGACGACAAAATATGGACTTTGTCTGCAATTCTCCTTTGTGAAAATTCGGTCCAACGCGAGCTCTCTCCTTGGGCCTGCTCTGCAATGTAATCACATTTTTATGGTAAATTTTCATATTCCCCATTGTGCATATACCAGGCCGGTGTGATTGATGGGGATGTCACCCAAACAAAATGGTAAATGAGATAGAGCCTGTGGTTTACACAAAGATAAAAGGAAAGAATAGAGGTGATAACATACATTAAGAAAGGAGAAAAAAGGGGAAAATAAATATTATCTTCCTCGAGTTAAGGGAGGATAAAGGAATTGTGGGATGACAAACTAAAATGCTATCTCTTCGAGTCCTGCCCAAAAGCTGTCACAACCTCAGGGAACCGAAAGGGGGAGGGCTCCCGGGGAAGGAGAAAAGGAGGGTCCTTCCTGCGCTAAAAGACTTGATCTGTGTGTTTAATCATATCTAATAATCATCCACCATCTTGAGACAATAAAGGAGAGGAGCCCACAGAATACTTTGAAGAATTGTGCCAGTTATTTCGATGGTAGATTACATCTCCCTGACTATTAGTTACAGCTGCATAATTACATACGGGCGGAAGAAAAATGAAGTTGTTTTAAAACAAGTCCTCCTCTGTGAACAGAATTAATTGATATTAACAATCCTAACTACATGCCCAAGTACACATATAATATTTTACCCACTGCCTTTTTCCCCTTCTGGAGCCATCTCCCATTACAGAATTGTAATTTCAGAGCAAATTTGCCTGGAGGGAGGTAATAAATCTGTGTGGCTAGCTCCCTTGAGCATTAAGGAAAAGTGGGTATTTATAGAGAGGGACTAGGAATTTGTGATTTATCCTCCAGAAGGCCCCTGATACATGAGGAAGCATTTAGAGGGTTCGGAAGCAAACTAAAAATACATTGAGCTCCAGAGAGGTCTTCTATACAAAGGGAAGGAAATTCCAAATTAAGGCCCAAATGGGACACACCATTCACCCCGTTCCAGAGTTTTTACGGTGCGGACGGGACCGCGGTTCTATTCTCAGATGGGAATGTGGCTCATGGGGCCCTGGAGCTGGTCTCTTCCTTAAGAGACCAAAATATCTGGATCTAGGCAGGGTTCAGTCGGTGACATGCCCAGGGCTGGCTGCGGAAGCTTGGGCTTCCGACGCTTGGATGGGTTTTCATGTAGATTTTGAGTGTGTTTGGTGAGAGAAGGGCTCTTGGATTTTTTTATGATCTTACTGGAATACTAAAAACTCGACTGTGGAAGGAGTAGGTTCCCATAGTTCCCATTGGCCCACCGTCATCTTATTTACTTCCAGTCCATAGGAACTGAGGAGAAAAAGCTTTTGTTCTTTGCAGCAGGGATGTGCAGCACAGACCATTGTTGTTAAAGACAGTATGGAAAAACGCATCGGGAGACCCGAGTGGGAAGGAAAGTCCTTGCCGCCTCTAACCATTTGTCTAACCCGCAAGATTCCTTGCCCTCCCCTGTTTCTTCAAAGTCTTTAAAAATGTCAATTGACCTTAAAAAAAAAAAAAAACTAGTTTAAAAAGTTAAATTTCCTATTTTTTTGTTCTCATTTCGAGTGCTGTCCCTAAAAAGAGATGCTCATGTAAGTTCTACTAGAGCTGGGTTTATGGGAGTCCTTCACCGATGGGTTGGAAGGAGGCTGCTGGGCCCCCCCTCAGGAGCCGCCCTTCGCGTGACCAGAGTTTGCTGCCATTATGTTCTCTGGGCCACCCAGGGAGGGTCCTAGCCTCTCTCCAGTGGACTGGGAGCTCCTTGGGGGCGGGATCGTCTCATTTCTGCCTCTGTATGGTCAGTGCCCAGGAGGAGACACTGGCACGAGGAGGAGCTGGGGAAGGTTTCCATTCAAAGGAGGGATTTTAAGTGGGATTTGAAGGTCGGGAAGTCAACAGGCAGGATGGAGGATGGAGAGCAGCCAGAGACGGGCCGGGCACTGTGCAGGGAACAGCCAGGAAGGCCGGATTGAAGGGGAGAAAGAAAACTGGAACGGAAAGAGGGCCAGCTGAGCAAGGGCTTCCAATGTCAGTGTTTTGTCTTTGCTCCTGAAGGTGATAGGGAGCCACTGGAGTTTATTGAGCTGGAGAGGGGTTAGTGGCTGAATGGAAGATGCTCTGGAGCAGGGAGACTTGAGGAAGAGAGACTGACTGGCAGCAGCGATGGCAATAGTCCAGTCATGGGTGGATGAGGGGCTGCCCCTGGGGGTGGCCCAGGGTGGATTCGAGAGATGCTGCAAAGATGAGGATTCTAAGGCACTTGTAAGGTCGGGAATTGTTTCCAGGGGAGCCGAGTCCTAAGATCAGAGACTCAGAGCTGGATGGACCTGGGAAGTCCTTGAATCCACTCCCCCATGTTATAGCTGAAAACAACTGAGTCCCAATGAAAGCCCCCATAACTTGTATAGAGCAGCATGGAGCTGGGACGTACCCTCTGGCCTCCCTGACTCCGAAGGCCTTCTTCTACCTTCTACAACGTGCCCCCTGCCCCCAGTGTGTGAGAGTGTGTGTGTGAGTGTGTGAGTGTGTGAGTGTGTGTGTGTGTGTATACAGCTGTATTCATATCCATCAATTTGTCATCTAGCCATTTTTCTCTTTTCTTTTCCCCATTGGTCCTCCCTTCCCCTCTTCCTTTCTTCCTCTCCTCTCCCCTCCCCTCTTCCTTGTTCCTCCTCTCCTCTCTTCCTCCCTCCCTTCCCTTTTCCTTTCTTCTCCTCTTTCCCCTCCCTCTCCCCTTCTCTTCCTCTTTCCTTCCCCTCCCCCTTCCTCTTTCCTTCCCCTTGCTTCTCTCTCCTTCTCTCCAACCTTCCCCTTCCTCATTCTTACTTCCCATCTCCCTCTTCCTCCTCCTCCTCCTCCTCTTCCTCCTCCTTCTCCTCCTCCTCCTCCTCCCCCCTTTCCTCCTCCCCTCCTCCTCCTCCTCCTCCTCCCCCCTTTCCTCCTCCCCTCCTCCCCTCCTCCTCCTCTCCTCCTCCTCCTCCTCTCCTCCTCTCCTCCTCCTTCTCCTCCTCCCCTCCTCCCCCCTTTTCTCCTCCCCTCCTTTTCCCCTTCCTCCCTTTCCTCCTCCCCTCCTTTTCCCCTTCCTCCCTTTTCTCCTCCCCTCCTCCTCCTCCTCCCCTCCTTCTCCTCCTCCTCCTTTTCCTCCTCCTCCCTTTCCTCCTCCCCTCCTTTCCCCCTTCCTCCCTTTTCCTGTCTCTCCGAGGAGGGGAAGCGGGTGAGACACAAGCAGAGAGTTTCCATCCGAGCCCTGGTCCTTTCAGCGCCTCGCTGGGTGACAGTCCCTCGGCCCCCGGGCCGGATTGGCCCCCAGACGGCGGGCGCTCCTGGGTGTCCGCTCCTCCCCCGCTCCCCAGGAGCGGGCGCGGGGACAGGCCCTAGCGGGGTCCCCGAAGCGCCGAGAGCCCCAGGAGCCCGCCTCGGTTTCTTTGTCCCAGGGCCCTCCTGCGCCCACGGTCTTCCTTCTGACCGGAGCTGGCTCCGCAGGGCCCCTAACTCTGGAGACGCGCCCAGCCCAGAATTCCTGATACTACGGCTTAGGAAACCGAGGCGCGCCGACATTAGGGAGGAGCCCAGGGTCACCCGACTGGAACCTGCGGAAAGGGGGGGGTTCTGAGCTTCCGGACACCGTGCTCCTCCCTCCCCCTCCCAGGAGGCGGCCTGGGCACCCACCGAGCCCCGGCGCTGCTGGGGGGAGGACAGGCTTTCATGCCGGGAAATCCCGGGGCCTTTATTAAATGGCAGGGCCCGGCCATTGGAGCCGAGGGGGGGGGGGGCGCCCGCCCAGTGCGGACTTCCGGGAGGAGGAGTCCGTTCTCAGGCTGGCACAGAGACCCAGGGCCTCACGCCGGGCCTTAGGGGGCGCACTTCGGGCCGTGGCCTGGGCCCTTGGGTGTGTGGGGGGGGGAGGGGGAGGGGTGGCTCCGCAGCCACTTTTTCTCCCCGGCCAATGAGGCGCTCCGGAGCGGAGGCGGACGGCCCGGGTGCCCGGATGCAGAGGGCGCCAGCCGGGCGCAGGGCGGCCGCGGTAATTACGCTCTCCCAAGCCATCGTTAAGGATCGGGAAAGGGGCTTATAAATGGCTCCTCGCCTTAGATAAACCACCGGCATTAAGGCGTCCACACCGGGCGCGGAATTAAATTAAAACCTCATAAAATGAAAGATGTTCCGTATTAGCTGCTTGACACTTCATTTGCCTCTGAATGAGGAGAGGAAATCACAAATTAACCTGCCTTTGTTTTTCGGAGCGCGGCTTATTAGGTGTTAGAACAACTGCAATTATAGGCTAATAATAAGCATCCAGCCTTATAAATATGCACTGAGGCCTGTCCCTTGGGCTTCCCGAGGGCCGTTTGTTAAGGGCTGCCAGCGCTTGGCCGCCGGCTTGGGCTGGCCTGCCCTCCCTCGGGTCTGGAGAAGGGGCGGGGCAGCGCAGGGAGCCGGCCCTCCCACCCGGATCTGGGGCCTCAGACCCAACGGGACTCAGGCCGCCGAGCCAACTCTCCCATTTCACAGATGGAGAAACTGAGACTCCGAGAGATGAGCTTTGCCCGAGGTCTCGGAAGGAGGCTGAGGAGGGAGGGTCCGAACTGGGGTCTTCCTACTTCCAATCTCGCTCCGCACAGGGGCCAGCTCCTGAAAGGACCCCGAGTCCAAGGCATTTGTTTTACAGAGGAGGAAATCGAGGCTCTCTGACAAGGGAAGTGAATAGGGTGGAACGCGAACCCAGTTGGGGAGAGGGCGCTTTCCGCAGCGTCCCCTGCCGGCCACTAACTGCAGGGGCAAACGTCATCTCCAGCAGCGAGGTCGGGAGACCCCCATTTGGGAAAGTGGGCTCAATCTCTTCCGTGGGAAGGGTTCGGGGACTTTCCTCCCAGCCGGGAAGTCTAACTTCCCTCCGGGCTCGCACGTTGTCCCTCGAGATGCTCCAGGGTCAGAGCGGGGAAGGTGGGGCTGGCTGGGGATGCTTTTGTGGTCCCAGAGTCCGGAGGACCAAGGTCCAAGCGTCCTCGAGGACTCTGGTAGCTGCGGCTCTGGGAAAGCCCCTCCCCTGGTCCTGCCTCAGTTTCCCCCGCTACCGTGGGCATCTCCCGCCAGGGTCGTTGGATGACAAAATGAAGCTCCTAGTGCGGTGGGGGCAGGGCGGCCGGCATTGGATATTCCGGGAGGATCCCCTGGAAGAGCCCGGGGACAAGGGAGACACGGGCGTGCCCAGAATAAGGGGGCTTTGTTGTTGTTCTTGCGGCTGTAGTGGTGTTGGGGTGTTGTTATTATCGTGGTGGTCATTATTTTTGTTGTGTGTGTTGTTGCTGTCGTGTAGCTGGAGTATTGTTATTGTCGTGTTGTGGCTGTTGTGTTGTAGTTTTGTTGTTCAGTTATGTTGTGCTGTTGGGTTGTCATTGTTGTGTTTTGTTCTTGCTGTTGTGTTTTTGTCATGTTGTGTTGTGTTGCTGGAGTATTGTTATTGTTGCTGTTGTCATCGTTGTGGTATTGTAGCAATGTTGTCATTGTTGTGTTATGTTCTTGCTGTTGAGTTGTTATTGTTGTGTTGTGTTGCTGGAATATTATTGTTGCTGTTGTCATCGTTGTGGTGTTGTAGCAATGTGGTCATTGGTGTTATGTTCTTGCTGTTGAGTTGTTATTGTTGCTGTTGTCACTGTTGTTGAGCTACATGGTGTTGTGTTGTCATGGTTGCATTGTATCCTTGTCATTGTTGTCGTTGTGTTGTGTTGTGTTTTGCACTATTGCTTTTCTCTTGAACGGCTCCTCCAGGGTTGAGGGTCTGGCAGCAGCTTCCTCGGGTGGTTCATGATCATGGAGAGTGTGTTTTACAGTTTACACAACCTTTTCAAACATCGTTGTCATGGTGACCTAGAGGCAGGTACTGCCATTCTCCCCCTTTACACACCAGGAACCGGAGCCTGCCAAGAAGGTCAAGTGACTTGCCCAGAGGTCCTCCCTCCTCTCCCCCCCTTCACGGGGGAGGGGGCTGGAGTTGAACTCGGGTCTCTTCCATCTTGGATGGAAACGCATGGTGAGCATCCGGGCAATGGTTGCGTCTTCCTGAGGCTGTTCCTCCCTCGGGTCTCTTCCATCTTGGATGGAAACGCATGGTGAGCATCCGGGCAATGGTTGCGTCTTCCTGAGGCTGTTCCTCCCTTGGTGAGGGGGGTGCCACCGTTCCCCTTCCTGCCTCTGGAAGATCCCACACAATGTTTGCTGGGTCTCCCCGCGACTGTCCCGGCTTCGAGGTTGGGCTTGTGACCACTCGTGGGGCTTCCTTTCAGTCCCGGCAAGGGTGGGGAGGGGCCCCCATCTGGGGCCCAGGGCCCTGGGGGGTCAGGCCTGACTCTGCAATGTGGGGTCACTGGGGGAGGGTCACTGGAGTCTGTTCCCCCATAGTAAAAGGAAGGGATGAGCGGGACTGAGCCTGCGCCCCATGGCCCTCTGGGAAGAAGGGGGGTGGGGGGAGCCGTTCGCCAGCCTCTCACACTGGCTCTTCTGTGAGCCCACCTGGGGCTGCTTTAATGCAGAGTTTCTGCGGCTGCAGGGCGGTCTCCTCTTCCTCCCAAACCGGCCAAGAGCCCACAGTCCCAGCCCCCTTTGGGAGGGGGGCGCCCTGGGGGGGTGGGGGTCCCTGTTAGACCCTTCATATGCTTTGAATACGCCTGAGTCTGTGCGTGTATATCCATCCATCTGCCCCCACCGCCATATATATATCCTCACACACACCATCTAGCTAGATTTCTATATACACACACCATACATCTGGGCATGTATATAGATATGCACACACACATCCACATATATAATACACACCCCATATACCCAATATGTAGATAGATGCCCACATTATATACACACACCGTACATGTATACAGATATACCCATGAATGTCTACACCCCCATAGAGCTATATATGCATATGGCTGTACACACGTACACACCTTACATATCTCTATATGTTTATAGACATACATGCACACACCCTATCTGTACATATATGTAAATATAACATACAGACACACCCCATGTATCTATGCGAGTTTATACACAAATATACACACACTAAATGTATGTGCATGTGAATATAAATCCCCGCGCACAGGAAAGTGTGTGCAGGAAGCTTTTTTAAATTCTGTGGACAATCGGAAAGCGCCGAAGTTTCTTAAGGAAGGATATGGACCGACCCATGCTCTGGAAAAAGTCTCTTTGGCAACTTTGTGGAGGATGGAGCAGAGAGAAAGAGGCTGGAGACCAAACTACCATTTCAGTAACCCCGACGACAGGTGAAGAGAAGGGAATGTGTCTGAGACGTGTGCGAAGGAGGAATCCAAAGAGTGGGGACTGAGGGAATATTGGGGGTAAGGTGCGCAAAGGGTTAGATGTTCCTCCTGGGTTGGGAATTCTGCTGAGTGACTGGAAGGATGGTGGTGTCCCTTCCCTAAAGAAGGAGAGCGAGTCCCTCATGGGCTTGGGACCCCATTTCACTCCTTGTCTTCGCCTTTCTGCTCTCAGTTCCCCAGAGTGGGTGAGGTAACCCTTCGTTCACCATTCAGCGACCCTCAGGCTTGGCTCACTGGTGGGAGCGGCAGCCGTGATTGGGACGTTACAGAATGTTTCCTTCTCGCAGGGAGGCGAGTCTGGCGAATGGGCCTCCTTTCGGAGGCGGACACAGTCCCAGATAGGGGAAATGACCAAACATCATCCTTTTATACATGGAGGAGCAGAGACTCGAACCCAGTGAGCCAACAGACACGTGTCGCCACCGGGGAAACCTGAGCAAACAAAAACAATGTCAAAATGGCCCTTGCCCCCAAGGAGCTCGCACTCTAGCGGAGCAGACAGTGTGCATGTGTAGGTGTAGAGAAGGTGGATGTGCGGTGACCGCGGTCCCACGGGCTCCCTCACGTTACCGCCTAGTGCACTGAGATCTTTTTCCTGTCCCATGGTGCTCCCTGTAACATGGCTCCCTCCTCCACTGCTGACCTGCCAAATTTCACCTCTCCCCACCGTGCTCTCGTACATGTGTTCTGTGTGCATTTAGTCCCTCCATCAAGCTGTTTGAAAATCTTTCTGTGCCTTCTAGATGACTCTCCCACTTTGCCATGCTTATTTAAGGAGCAGACAGGTAGAAACCCCCTAGCCCGTAGCCTGTTGTGCCCTCCCAACGGGGCCAGCCTGTGCGAGGCTTCCGGCCTCTCTGACTGACCTTCCGGGGGTTATTTTTCCACCTTCCCTATCTGGATGCCTCGCAGAGTGAAGGGTGGGAATCCCGAATGCTGCCATCGGGCTCCCAGACGCCCGCTCGGATCCTCGCGCACATTCCTGGGCTGCAGGAGGCTCGTTGGAGGCAGGGCCGGGGTCTTTGTGCCCTCTGGCTGCTCTTAGTCTGCTGAGGAGAGGGTGGCTGAGCCATTCACAAGCAGTGAACCAGAAGGGAGCCCCTCGGCTGGGGCTGCTGGCAAACCTGTCGTGGGGGCTCGGAGCTATTCAGCTGGAACAGACTTTAAAAAATCCGCTGCACTTCCTCATGTGAAGCCTTGTTTCAAAGAACGCTGAAATTTATGACCGGGTTTCATTTATTTTTGGAAAATCCACATGTAAGAAAAAATGGAATGCCATAGAAATCCCAAGGATCCTCTCCCCCTCCCCAATAAAACAAAGCAAAAACCAGCACGCGGCAGCTCCAGGATGGCCTTCAGCGGCCACCGAGGAAAAACCTGACACGGCATCCACCACCCGGGCCTCTCCTCTGCGGAGGGAATAATGCTGGTGGTTTCATGGAAACAAAGACGAGCCACTTCCCGGGGGACGGAAGAGCCAGAATCTTCTCTGACCTTCCTTTCCCCAGGAGAACAAAGCTCTCTTCGTGGAATCATGGAGGGAGAATCGGCTCCTCATTTTAGAGGTGAAGAACCTGAACCTTGAAAAAATGAAATGAGCGGATCAAGGTCTCTGATTGCTCCTTCCATCTTTCCCATAGAGAAAGTAAGGAGGCAGGTGGAGGGCCTGCTCCATTGTATCACCAGCCTATGTTTAATTCATCTCTCTTTCTCTCTGTGTCTCTCTGTCTCTTTCTCTCTCCCTCTCTCTGTCTCTCTCTCTCTGTTTCTCTCCCCCTCTCTCTCCCTCTCTCTGTCTCTTTCTCTCTCTCTCTGTCTCTTTCTCTCTCATCCCCCCTCTCTATTTGTGTATGTGTATATACATACATATATATGTATTTACTAATAATCCTCATGATAGCTGTCAGCATTTGTATAAATTTGAGAAACACTTTATATTTATGATCCCATTTTAACCTCATAATCCTGGGAGATGAGTACTATCAGAATGCCCATTTTACAGCGCAGAAAACTGAGACAGAAGTTAAGTGAATTACCCAGGGTCACAGTTAGTAAGTATATGAGGACAGATTTGAACTCAGATCTCCCCGGCTCCAGGACTGGCCCTTTCCATTGCACCATCATGGATGCTACTTCATGCCCTTGCATTGTTTTGGCTTTGTACTTATGACTGGTGATAAAATATATAAATTCACACCGTCATATACATTTGGATTGACAATAATGGCAGTCACCAGTTAATCAAAAAGCATTTTGGAAGCATTTCGAAGGTACCAGACACTGTGCTAAGCAATGAAGTTGACAAGATAAACAAACAAACAAACAAAATAGTCCCTCCCCTTTAATTTACATTCTAATAGGGAGCCATAGCAAACAAAGAGAACAGGGGGAGATCATATCAGAAGGCTCAAGCTTTTGGGAGGACCTGGAAAGAGCTTTTGCAGAAGGTTGCTTTATATAAAAAATGGAGAACTTCCTTTTGCAAGTTAAGAAATGACCTGCAAGAAAGCCTTCCCTGGTATACAGGCCTGGACCCCTTTTGTTTCTGTCTCAGTACATCCTGTGCTTTTATTGATACCTAGTGCATAGTAGGTGTTCAGTAAATGGTTCTTGAATAAATGAATGGCTTTCAAGGTTTGTAAAAAAGGAAAATAAAGTCTTTGTCAGGACTCTTATAAAATGGAAGTAGAAAACATGTTAATTCCCAATTAGTTAAAAGCACCTTAGGTTTTCTGGGGCTCGTTGATCCCAGAAGGAACCGTCTCCTTCCCCAAGGAAGGAAGATGATGTCATTGCTTCTCTTCCCTGAGGGGACATGAGTTCTGGGGGCCCAAGAATCCCTTTGGGGCTTTTGGTCACCAAGGGCTTCTCACAGCCTCACCTTTGTCTCCCACCATTTAAATGACCCCTTGAGCCTCCTGGTCAAAGGTGAGTGCGCGCCCACCATGCTGCCTGCAGTCCGCCTTGCTGCCCATTGTGAGAGGAAGGCCTGGTGGTGTGGCCAGCACTGTCGAACATGGTTCCGGCTGCCATATTTTAAGAGGGCGTTGATGGGTTGGGCAGTATCTGGGGAGGGATGATCCGGATGGTGAAGCAGCTAAGACCCCATGAAGGAGCTGGAGGGTTTGCCACCCAGAAGAGGATCCAAAGGCCGTCTTCAGTATCGACGGGCTGCCTTCTGGGAAAGGGATCGCACTCCTTTGGTTCCAGAAGGCAAAGCCAGGGGCAGTGGCAACGTTAGGCTTGAGATGAGGAGGAAATCCTGCTCATCGGAGCTGTCCAAAAGTGACTGGACTCATTGGGATGGGAGTGGTCCCTGTCACTGGAGCTCCCCAAGAACCGGCTGGATGAACGTTTGGCCACTAATAAAGTATACTGGACAAGAGAGTGTTGGACAGACTTTGGACCAAGTGGGTGTTCGAGGTTCTGTGAAATTTGGGGAGCCCACACATTCTGTGGGTCCCATGGGTACCAGGGAGAGGAAGCCCAGCTTGGAGCAGTCACAGCATACCCCAACTTAGGAGGCTCATTTTCTTTGATTAGTTTTAATTAATTATCATATATTTTCCCTCCTCCCCATTGACTGAGGGAGGGAAAAGGAGAAGGAAGCCAGAGGGGGTCCAGTTTCGCTGTCCTAGCTGACATGTGCCAACAAGTGAATAAATCCTATCGCCCTTTGATCCTAGCGCCGATCAGAGCACATTAGTTTTCTTCTCTCCTTTTTGAGCTCCTTTTCTTCTTCTTCTTTTTGGGAGAGTTGGGCAGCAGAGGCCAAAGTGACCTTTCTCTGGGCAGCCCTTCCCCCGCTCCCAGCTGGCTCTCCAGGCTCAGTCCCGGAATAGCCCAAGGAGACCGGCTGGAGGCTCAGCCTTTGTTTCCTTCCCGCCTGGCCCCGGCTCCCCTCTGTCGGCTGCATTCCTGCAGGAATCCCAGGACCGGGCTGCCAGGCCTGTCAGCCCCTGCGAAACTACCCCGCCCCGGGGAAGGCTGCCCTTGGCCTTGGTCAGCCGAGTCCCCCCAGAGCTCACAGCTCTGGGACCTAGAACCCGTCCGTCAACCTCACCGGTGAGCAGGGAGTGCCATAACACAACAGCAGTGGGATCATCCCTGTCTTGTAACTGGTCAAAGGAGGCCCCCCAGATCCCCTGCTCCTCTACTGATGATTGTGGGGAGGCTCAGAAAGGGGAAGGGCCAAGGCAGGTGCTTAAAGCAGGATTTGAAGCCAGGCCCTTCCTCTCCAAACCCCGCACTTCTCCCCTCGGTCCCATCAGCTTGTCCGATGGCTACCACTGCCAACCAGTGACTGGAGCACAAATAAGGAAAGGGAGGCAGGTGGAGGAGGAGGCCTTAACGGGGCACTGAGGAGAGAGGAATCGTGAAGGGAGGAGACCCGTCACCGCAAGAGAACCCGCCTTTTGGGGCACACAAAGGAGAACAAAGGGAAGGGGAGCGCACCATGCCAGCTAACAGTCGCTCCCTCGCTTTGATTCACTCAAGGTCACTCATGACTTTTATGGAGCTCGAGCCTCCTGGGAGAGAGCCAGCCTCCAGTCATGGGTTCGAGAGTCGCTCCTGTCACGCATTAGCTGTGTGACCTTGGAAAAGCCATCGGAACTCTCAAAGCCCTATTAGGTGAATAGTTGGACCAACTGCACCGTTTAAGGGGTTTCCTGGCAATTTGGGATCCAGTCCCTGGTAGACCAAGAACAGGCCCCGGGCTCTACTTGTAGCTCTGCTACCAACAGTGTCTTTGTGGTCAATCACTTTGGCCTCTGGCTCCTGGGTCCTGAGTCACAAAATGAGGAGTTTGCTTTGGGGCTGCGCCAGAGACCCCCGAGAGAGTCCGCGGCCCTTCCAGCTCTCAACTTCCACCGCCACGGGACTTGGCCAATCCGCTTGCTGATCCTCCGCTTTTAAATACCCCCTTTTTTCCGTCTTGGCTGAAGTTTTCCACATGTGCTGTTCCCCCACCCCTTAGTATGTGGCCTTGAGAGCTGAGACTTCCTACTTTTCCTTTCGTATTCCCAGGAATTAAGATGCTTCTTGCAGATGGTGAGCCCTTAATGCTTTTTTCATTCACTCATTCATCTTCCCTTGGGACAACTCTTCTCCACCTTCCAGATTGCCCCAATGTGACATGGACACCCGGGTGTAAGGTCTGTGTGAGCTCCTCCCGCTCCCGGGCTCCATTACCTTTTCAGAACACGCAAACCTCCTCCTCTCTGATATGAATTCCATAATGCAGAAGCTCATTTTTACCCCTTCCCCTCAGAGGAATGGATGGATGGATGAACGAACGGACAAGTGCATGAATGAAGAAATGAACCATTGAAATAATGAACTGAGTTCCGCCATATTGATTCCATCGGGGCGCAGAGGAGGCAAAACGGGGAAAAGTTTCCCCAAAGAGACAACTTCAGTGGCTGAGCGGGGAGGGAAGATTGCTGGGTGGTGATGTATGAGGGCCCGCGCTCGGCAGCCCAGCCACTCAGAGGGCGGGAGCGGCTCCGTGATTAATGGTGTTTATATTTGACACAGGCTTCCTTTATTTATCTGCAATACAGTTTAGCGATTTTTATCAAGCTCCTGAATGAAAAATATTCCGTCATAGCAATATTGCCGTGTAAATTGAGTAGAGTCACTTTTTATTCTATCTTCCCGCCTTATCATCCACACAGTAATTTTCTAGCAGGGGTTTGATATGGAAAAGCTGGATTTAGCCGTACTTGACACAAAGCCTCTTCAATTTCCCCTAAAAGTTCAGCCTGCTCTTAGAAATGTGTGTGTATTTTTAAACTCTCTCTCTCTCTCTCTCTCTCTCTCTCTCTCTCTCTCTCTCTCTCTCTCTCTCTCTCTCTCTCTCTCTCTCTCTCTCTCTCCCCCCTTCTCTTTCTGTCTGTCTCTCTTTCTCTGTCTTCTCTCTGTGTGTCTCTTTCTCTCTCCTCTCTCTGTCTCTTTGTCTCTATTTTTCTATCTCTGTCTCTCTCCCCTATCATCCTCTCATTCAAGCAATTTCAGGATTTTGAAAGAATACAGATAAAAAGCTCAGCCCAGGCTAATGTGAAAAGCTCCCGTCCCTGGAAGGCGGGGGCAGTCCCGGCTGCTTTGGCGGGGGGCTTGGGCTGAGCACTCGGGCACGCTTGTGTAGGCCCACTTTCTCCTAATCAATCATCATCCAACTCCAATCAGCATCGGGGCAGAGCCGATCGTTCATCCTGGGAGTAATTTCAAAGTTGAGGCTCGTAATGGACCCGTCCAGGACATTCGTCACTACAATAATAGAGCTAATGACGCCCCAACTAAGGAAAGGGAGGAAAAATAAAATCCATCTCCTCCTTGTGATATACAAGAGACTCGGGAGCAGACAGGCACCTGCCTGTTCATTTCTTGAACGGTGAAGAGCACTGATTATGGGATGGGGGGAGAGACATGCTGGTGATGAACTTTAAATTAATGAATAAATCAGAGCTCTGCCTGTGAATCTGGCTTCTCGGGGAAGGTTAAACATTAAATAGTCTTTGGGAACGGCCATCTTCCAATTTTGGCCGGAATGCTGGGCTCAGGGTTAGGAAGCCCGGGCTCCTAATCCTAACTCTGACACTCAGTGGATTCACTTAGCCTCTGAGAGCCCCAGTTTGCTCATCTGTAAAATGGAGCTAGGTCCCAGAGGAATTAGAAGGCTTAATGAAGAGTATACCTAGTCAGAAGCTTGAAAGCTGTAACGGGCTGTAGTTGATTCTGAAACCAGAGACCAGCATCCCTGTGTTGCTCAGAGTTGGGGGGTGAGCCCCAGTCCTTCAAGGTGAATAATTCTCACCCCAAATGCCCAAGGACGATTAGTCCAGAGTGGCGCTCAATAATGGTCTTCTGCGGTGTTTCATGCAGAAACTCTTGGTTGCCAAAGGAGAAGGAGGAGGAGGAGGAGGAGGAGGAGGAGGAGGAGGAAGTAATCCTGAGGCTTTGTGATTCCCTTGGGAAGGCTTTGAGACTTGGTTTACATTCTCTTATGCATGGGACTCCGCTCTTCAGATGAAGATTGCTTTCCCATCTCCCCCCAAACTATTATAAAGAGAAACCCCAGGGAGATGTAATTTCCTCATCTAAAAAAAATGGACTTGGTGTGCTGACTGGTATGGGTTGACCTCATGCTATGGAATGGCCCTTCTCTCTCTTTTTAGGAAAATGACTAAAGAAATCCCTCCTCCTCCTCCACCCCCAGTTCATCAGTCAGTCAATCTACATTTATTAAGCTCCTGCTTTGTTCCAAGGTCCATGCGAGGTGGTAGAGAAACAAAGACCCAGCCCTCATGGATCTTACATTCTATATAGAAGATAATGAGGGTCCTTACAGGGGGCCCTGACCCCTGGGTAATCTAGTGACCTGCTATTTAAAACAGTTTGTGGCCCTTGGCTCTCTATGGGACCCAAAGCTGGGGGAAGCAAGACTATTGAAGGTCCTGTTTCTCAAAGGTGGACCCCATCCCCTAATAACATCCCTGATAATGACTTCTATCACCTTTGTTATCTTTGAAAGGATCCTCTTTGAAGGAATGAAGCATCATGGGTACTTTGCCTGGAATTATGAAGAGGGAGTGCCCAGATAACATTCTGCCCCCCCAACACACCCCTCAAACTCTTTAGCAGACAGGCCTGAGCTCTGCCAGCCAGACTATTGCTGCTGATAGGGGATTTATTCCATTATGTCATTGAAGTCCCTGTAAAAATATAAATTAAAAAAATGAGGTCCCGGGCTCTCCTCGGGGCCCGGAATTCCAGAGGAAGCTGGAGGGGCTCTGCCTGTCTGCGCCCCCTCCTCCACCCCCAGCACACCTGCAAGCTCAGCCCAGCATGCCGCCGAGTCTGAATAGTTGGAGCCCAACTGTGTGTTTCTAATTAATTATTTCCACCCCATATCCAAGACTTCCTTGCTGTGAGGCCCTTCTCTTCAGCTAGAGCCACTGGCTCCAAGCCCCACAGATGTAAAAATAAAATAAAACAAAATTCCGGCCGGATCGCCATTTATCTTGATTGTCCCATCCTCCCAGTGGTCAGGGAAGCCATGGTTTGCACCGCGAGTCTCGGCTCCTCCCTTTTGTGTCCTTGGTCCTCTTCAACTGGAAAGATCCTTAAACAGTAGGTGGGCACCACAGTCCCCACTACAAAGATTCTCTTAAAAGAAGCCAGCTGAGCTCTGCCTAATGACAAATGGCGTGCCAGAGCTCTGGGGGATGCAGCCATAGTGAAGGGGAAGTGCCATGCCGTCGGAGATGGCGGGATTCTTCTTCTGAAGGACCTGGCCCCGAGGGAGGGGCCGCGTTCGCCTTCATTATTCTCATTCCACATCCCCCTCTTTGGGTCGTGCATTTATTTTGGAGAAATCAAGTCTATTGGCATTTTTCATTTGTTTGTTTCTGCCCTATGTGAGCCATTGTTGCCAATGGGATTGATCCCCCTTTTGGGGGAAAAGCAGGAAACCTATCTCCCATGATCATTTAGGTTGTTTTCTTGAGCACCAAACAGAATGGCCACAGTAAAAAAACAAAAAAAAAATAAAAACCAGGTATACTCATTCATGCTTGGTAGAATTGAAAATTGGCCATAAACAGCAAAAGAGATAGAAATAACCCTACCCTTGCCACCAAGAATTTCTTTGTTAGGAATCGTCCCTGACTATATTCAACATTTTCAACATTATTTATAAGGTTAAAAATTAGAAAGTCTTAACATCCAACGATAGGGGAATGGTTAAATAGACTATGGTTCATTGAGTTTATAAACAACTAAGAGTGGGAAGCACGAATGATACAAAGCAATCTGGGAAAACCCTTGAAATCATGCAAAATGGGGAGGGAAAAGAAGGAAGCAGAATCAGACAAATATTATTTCACAGAAACTGTATCCACATCAGAGGAAAAGAGAGAATGGTCAAAGAAAGAATCCTGATGGAAACAGAGACAAATGATGATAAAATTATATTTACAAAGTAACAAACTTAATTGTTTTTAATTAATCCTCAGTAATCAGATCATAACGAATCATTTAATGAAGATGGATAAAAATCTATCATTGTCCTTGTTTTAGAAAGAGTCCCTTGTAAATCAAACGCTAGCTTTGGCTTCTGTGATTTACCTAGAATTGATTGAATTACTTTCTGTGTCAGAAGGAAAAGAGTAAAAAAATAGAAATTCAATAATCATTAGCTGAACATTTAGTGGCACTGGCTTCTGCCATAAATGACTTGAGTGATTTTGAGCTCCTGGACACCCTCCATTTCCTTGATGCTGTTTTGAAGTATAGGGACCTATTTGAGGGTGGATGTTGATAAGCTTCTTGTGTAGGGCTTGAAACCATATCCTATGAGTACATAGGAAGTACAAGCGTTTAGCTTGAGGAAGACTTGGATGTGGGGAATCCTACTGGTATTTGGGTATTTGAAGTCCAATCGGGTACAAAAGGGATGAGACTTGTATTGCTTGTGTCCAAGAAAGGCCAGTAAGGAGCAAACAGGAGACGGATTTGACTCAGCTGAAGAAAGAATTTGCTAAATAATGAGAGTTGAGCAACAATAAGAGTCTTATTGGAGAGGTAGGGAGCTTCCATACCTCTGGAGGCCCTCCAAAGGAAGCTGAATGACTTTTACCAAGGATATTGTAGAAGGAAGCTGCCTTCATGTAGGAGAACAAGTAGATGAACTCTGAAATCTCTTCCAGATTCCAAAATCCGATGACTTCCTAATTTATTCCTCCTTGTTCTTTGCTGAGGTCCATTTCCAGTTTGTGGAATGACCTTGAGAATCTGGAGCCATTATGATGGAGCCCGAGCTGGCTGGAGTAGAAGAGGAAAGTTCCTCGATTTAGCGTACCTGGGCCTACCATCACAATGTATTTTATATCTCTTGAACTCAACATTGATTTCATGCAAAAATCACACTTTCCCTATGTCCTCGGATTTACCATGTAGAAGTAGAAAGAGAAGGGAGAGGGAATTTTTTCATAGATGAGTGAAGTTACAGTGTCTCCCTATAGTTAATTTTTCTTTTGAAAAACAACAAATCGGGATCCCTTCAAAGACTACCATCTCCTTCTTGGGCTTGTGAAGTTATAAGCAATATTTAAAAGATGCTTGAATGATTCAGAGAAAGATATGGAATTATTTATCATTTTCTTTTATTCTTCACTCATAGAATGGCCAGAAAGGTAAACCACCTGAGCACAAAAGTGGATGGCTTGGTCATATGATCAGAATACAGGATGACCATTGAGCAGATCACGTAGATTATTGGTATCTAAAGAGATAACAAGGAGAGCTCCCAATATCCTTGTTGATGGTGAAGTTTTTTTTTTTTTAAATGATGGTATTCTGGATCTATTATAAAAAATATAGTTTGGGACTTTATTGATTATTTTTTCAGAGGGGAATAAAGTCCCTTATTCTCAAGAGCAGTGAGGGATATGGTTCTCTCTCTTTTTTAAAAAAAATATTTTTTAATTTAATTTAAAATAAAAAATAAAATTAAAATAATTTAATGGGCCTTGGGCCAAGGGCCAAGGAGAGAAATTTACTCTCTCTGGGGAATGTGGGCTTGCAGAAAGCCACACTTCCTTATAGCCATTTGCTTTAGATCATGACTCCTGATAGAGTTTGGAGGTCCAAGCTGCATAGGACAGCCTTTTGCTGGGAAAGCAGGAAACCTATCTCGCATGATTTATGTTGTTTCCTTGAGTACCAAGAATTTTAGCTTTTGTTTAACCAAAACCAAAGCAAAACAGAATAACTCAGATGGTAGATTTTCAGTAAGAAAATGTCTAGAGCCTTGAAAGCTCTGCTTCTTCAGAGAGATGGCCGTAGCTTTTTTCTTTGCCTGCCCTGGAGTTCCCTTGACCAGAGGCTTCAGCCATTGCAGAATCTCCCAGAGGGAAGAAGGCAACCGAGAGATCATCCATCCCAACTCCTGAATGGACAAGAGTTCCCATAGAGTGGGATGGACGAGTGACTCCGGCCTCTGCCTGAAGACCCCCGATGCAGGAGAAGGAAACCCCTACCTGCCAAGGCAGCCACGCCTGATTCACGCCTCCTCTAATTACTTTGCAACCAGAATCCCCTGCTCTCCACTCCTAGAGTGGATTTTGTCTGTAAAATTCTAGCAATTTCGGTGCTGGTGATGTTCGGAAGTGGAAGTTCTACACAAAACCATTGAACGGATGCTAGAAAGGGTCTTAGAGGTGATCATTTAGTAAGAATCTTTTATTTTGTATGCGGGGAACCTCGAGCCCGGAGAGCTTCAGTTCCTGACTCCAAGTCCAGTGGATGATAGGCAAGCATTGAAGGGCTGGGTTGCATGAAAAGCATGCTGGGCGTTGAGGTACAGGGTCTCAGTTCAAAAACCACCTTTTGCATCTGAAATCTGTGGGACCTCAAGAGAGCCATAACCCCTTCGTGCCTCCATTTCTTTGTCTGTAAAATTCAGGAAGGAGGAGGACTGGCTGACCTCCGTGGCTTCTCCCAGTTCCGCACAGATTTATGATCCTTTTTTCCTTTGTCAACCCAAGATGACAAAAACATAGCAAGCCTTTATTTGTTCCCCGGCTGCAGGACCCCCATATGGAAGTGCAGGCTTTTTAAAGGCTCGTCAAATATTTACCAGTTCTAGTTTATAATGGGTCCTATAAAGCTGTCTGCCCCTCATGTTGTCTTAGAGGCTTTGTTGCTGCCCGTGCTAGTCCCATCCACACCACACCCCTTCCCGCCCCCAGTCTTCTCTCTGACTCTGGCCACTGATCTGGGGGACTCTTCCCCACAGCACAAACTGACTTTTGGGAAAAAAAATAATAAAATTCCTGCTGCCGCCTCTCCCTCCTTCCTCCCTTCCTACCTTTTCTCATTCCATCCTTTTCTTTTTTCTTCCCTTTCATATTTCTTCTACCTCTTCCTTCTACATTTCCCTTCCCTCCCTTCTTCCCTTTTCCCTCCCTTCCTCTTTTCCTCTATTCATCTCTCCTTTCCCTTTTCCTTGTTCCTTCCCTTTCTCCTTTCCTCCCTTTCCCTCTCCTTCCTACTTTCCCTCTTTGAGTGCTTGGTAATTGATAATTAATCCACCCAAATTCTGGAGTTATTAGAAAATACTCATAATCAGAAAATTTTAATGCTACTAATTTTTTAGAGAAATGAAAAACATCATTTTTTAGTTTTTTGAAACTGAATATTGATTACCTTGGATGTGGAAGAACTCAATGAGAATTATACGTGTGCCAGCTTATAGAAAACAGACTTTCAATATTGCTTTAGGGAGTTTCTGAAAAGTCTTTACTTAGTGATGGAACTCATAAGAAAAGCTAGGATTAGGAGCATTCTTAAATCAGCTGCTATTGAGGAAGAGGGGGAGGAGGAGGAGGAGGAGGAAGAAAGAAGATAGAAGGTTTGCTTTTGAACTCATTAGATACTTGTTTTAATCCTAACTCAGACATTTGCTTTTTGTGGGACATAGAGAAATTCATTGGGCTATAGTCTGCCTCAGTTTCCTCATTTGTAAAACTAGTATAATAATAATGCCTTCCTCACAGGAATATTATGAAAATGAAATAAGATGACAAATGTAAAGTCTTTACAAAACCTAAATTGCTATAAATAAACCCAGCTATTATCATTATTCAAGGCAGTTAGATGACAGTGGATAGAAAAGGTAAGGTCAGGAAGACCTGAGTTCAAACTCAGCCTTCGGCTCTTACTAGTTGTGTGATCTCAGACAAATCCCATAACCCTGTTTATCTCAGTTTCCTCATCTGAAAAATGAGCTGGTGAAGGAAATGGCAAACCACTTTAGTAGCTTTGTCAAGAAAACCCCAAATAAGCTCACGGAGAGTCAGACAAAAGTGGAGGAAATGATCGTTGACGATGATGGCAATTATTTCTACAACAGATTGGAAGAACTTGGGGCGGGGCTTTTCCTTTAAACTAGCCAAGAGAGCTCGGTAACAAATAGATCTCAGGACTGAGCCACAGCCTATCTCCAGGTGGAGTTTCGGGGTCTCTGATACAAAGGAGCATGAGTCAGAGCTTTACTACGCACTTGAAAAAAAGTGTTTCTATCACCAGGTAAATCTAACTGTGAATAAAATGCCGAGGTTGGGAGTAGATTTCAGGTTTTGTGCCAGTTATTTTTTTTAAATAACGAAATGAATACTCCTTTGCATGAGATGGGGTGAACAGGATAAGCCGTAAAGTCCTTTCCCATCATAAATCAACGGCAGTCTTCTATCCAATATTAAACACCTCTGCTTGGCCCTTCGAGATGGTTTTGTGGGAGTCTGGGAGAGCTGCTTTCCAGGTATGGTTTTTGTTATCCTCAGCTCTGAAGGAAGTCATCTGGGTCCGTCCTCCCTTTTGCCGCCAAACGCTGACTGCTATCGCAAGCACATGGGCGAGGCAGAAAGACACAGATCCAGGGAGAGAGACAAATAGAATTTTATATATATATATAAAGAGAGAGAGAGAGAACAAGAACCAGAGACACAGAGCAATAGAGACAGAGAAACAGAAGAAGGGAGAGTAGACATCCTCTCCTCCTATCCCACATCCCCTTTGCAAAAGTGGAGGGGAAGTGGACAAACCAGTGTGGGTTTCCATTCATTATGGTTGCTAGGCCGAGCCCTCAGTGGGACTGGCTTTTCCCTAAGAAGACTTCCTGCCAGGTTTTGGTGAGCTCTGCATTCTTTTGGACTTTGAAGTGGAATTGGCGGGTTTGGAGACAGAGAAAAGTTCCCTCTGCCCCACCTTGTTCTTCTGCTCATTCTGAAACCCAGGCCCTCATAGGAATTTCCCATTCCCTCTCAGTCTTGGGGAAGTCAGGGGTCCCCCGAAGTGCTGAGCCCGTCCTAGCAGCTCCCATGGATCATTTGCCCAAAGAGCTCATCGTTGCCTCTCATTAAAAAAAGGCATGTGGTTCTGAGCAAGTGGGCCCTTGGAGACCGGCGACTCCGGGCCCCTCCTGTGGGCAGAGACACTTGAGAAGGGGCTCAGGTCTGTTCCTCTCATCAAAAAGTTGTAAGAAAAGAAGTTAGCTTTTCTCATCAAATGAGATCATAAACTCCCACCTGTACTCATTTTAGTTGGGGTCTTGGTATGATCCAGGGCACCCCATTATTTTCTCCCTGGCCAACCCCCAAAGCTCAGTTACTGATTGTTTCAGAAAGCAGCTAATTAGGGAACAGCATTAAAGGAAAGAAAAGAAAACAAGTCCTGCCTGCAGAAAATGACCCAGATTGCACCACCGCTGGGGAAGGCAAAAATGTGCGTTCGAAGTGATGACCCCGGCTTCGTGGGCCGGCTTTTTTCCCGAGCACGCCGATGCCCCTGGTCCTGCCTTGGTCACGGCGGGCCAGACACCCACGGCCACTGTTACGGGATTCGAAGGCCGGCCTCCCGTGCCTCTCCCAGACATCCGGGCTCTGGGGCAGAGAGCATGGGACGCTCGCCTCCCACGTGTTCCAGACCCCGAGAGCTAAGTGGCAGTGCTCAGCAGGCGCTTGTCCCCCTCCTTCTCTCCAGAGGACAGAGCATGAGAGCAGACTCGTGGCGCAAAGAAACATGGCGTCGAGGAGAACGGAGGGGGGCAAAGTGTGGCAGCTTGGCTCTCGGAGACCTTTGACTGGTTCTCCCTTCGCTGGGTTGTGCTGCCATGCTCGTTCTCATTTATTCTGGTTTCTGAACCAAATCATGGGACTTCCCAGGGGTCAGTTCTCTTTCCTACATGAGAGCCCAGGAGCCAGTCTGAGGTTCCTGCAGTGACTCCGGGGGCTTGTGTTGCCACGTATGGACGCCTGAGCTTTCCAGGAGGTTTAAATTAATCATTTCCCCCCCTCCCCGCCCCCCCCGATACGACCCTCTCCTTACTGCACATCATAATGTTTCTCTCTCTCTTTTTATTCCAGGCCTTCTGCCTTATCAAGTAGCCCAACGTACTCCGACCTGCCCTTCATTAGAATCTCCCCCCACAGAAACCCCGCAGCCACGTCTGAGTCGCCTTTCAGCCCCCCGCACCCGTACATCAACCCTTACATGGACTACATCCGCTCCCTGCACAGCAGCCCGTCTCTGTCCATGATCTCGGCGGCCCGTGGCCTCAGCCCCACCGATGGTGAGTCTGTGACCCACAAGGAGATGAGTGTGTGGTCCCCCCGCACTGGCCTGGGAGCTTCTCTGGGGCCTTTTTATGTTCCTCCTCCCCCATTAGAATGTGAGCTCCTTGAGGCTAAGGACCGTCTTTTTGAGTTTGTTGCTTGTATTCCCAGTGCTGAGTATAGTACCTGAAGTAAACACTTAATAAGTAAATGTTCTTCCTCTTTCCCTTCTTTTCTCCCTTCTCCATCCCTCTACTTCTCTTTCCTTTCTTCCTTCCCTTTCTCCTTCCCTTCTCCACCCCTCTATTCTTCTTTCCTTCCTCCCCTCCCTTCTTTTCTCCCTTCTCTATCCCTCTACTTCTCTTTCCTTTCTTCCCTCCCTTTCTCCTTCCCTTCTCCACCCCTCTATTCCTCTTTCCTTCCTCCCCTCCCTTCTTTTCTCCCTTCTTTATCCCTCTACTTCTCTTTCCTTTCTTCCCTCCCTTTCTCTTTCCCTTCTCCACCCCTCTATTCCTCTTTCCTTCCTCCCCTCCCTTCTTTTCTCCCTTCTTTATCCCTCTACTTCTCTTTCCTTCTTCCCTCCCTTTCTCTTTCCCTTCTCCACCCCTCTATTCCTCTTTCCTTCCTCCCTTCCCTTCTTTTCTCCCTTCTTTATCCCTCTACTTTTCTTTTCTTTCTTCCCTCCCTTTCTCTTTCCCTTCTTTTCTCCCTTCTCTATCCCTCTACTTCTTTCTTTCCTTCTTTCCCTCCCTTTCTCCTTCCCTTCTTCATCCTTCTATTCCTTTCTTTCCTTCCTTCTCTCCTTCCCTCTTTCTCTCATTTCTCACATCATTTGGTATTTGGCATAAGAAACTCAATGAATTATTTGAGACCAACTCTGCCCAGACAGGAGGGCAGGGCTTGGCTTTCCCCCGCTTCTCTTGATCTTGCATATTTCAAAGATGTGGTTGTGTTTTTTAATAGAGAATGAGACCTATTTAAAAATCAAAATGTGTTTCCCTGCCATCAAACAATCAGTAAGCATTTACTGTGTACCTACTGTGTGCCAGGCACTGTGGGAAGTTTTCCCCTCATTCACATCACATCAGAATGTCCAGTGTTCTTGTTGAGCAGAAAATGGAAGTGGCTCCAGGAATCATGAAAATTCCGATGGGGTTCAGAGCAGCACGTAGTAGGTCAAGTGCTGGACCTCAGGGCGCCTGGGGACCCGGATTCCAATTCTGCCTCTAAATCCCAGGGCCTTGGCTCTCTGTCCCCATTCTCTATTCTGTTCTCCACCCAGATTCCAAAGTGATTTGCCTCAAGCTCAAGTTTATCTGTCTCTGCCAAATTGATTGAACTCCAGGCCTCTGATTATCTCTAAGATCAAAGAGGAGCTTCTCTCTTTGGCACAAGGAGCATTTCACGGCCCCATCTCCTGCCTCCCATCTGCCCCCAGCCCCGCGCCTTTGCATTGCGTGTCTCCTGCTCCCAGAATGCCCTCTTCTCACGACCACCCCGAAGGGGGACTGGAGAACTCTATGCTGCAAAGCAGAATCCTTCAAATCCCAGCCCCACGCCCCTAAGAGAGACCTTCCCTGGCCCCCCACCCCCCGCTCTCCTGCCACCCTTGAAAAATCCAGTGGAACACTTTTGTGCGCCCCATCTGGTACCTGTGGTCGCTGCCGATTATCTCGTAAACTCCTTTGTGTCCGCTTCTCTTTTATTTTCTGTCCCTCTTGGTCAGCGTCGTGCCCGGGGCTTGCTGGGCTCCCCCTCAACAAATGCTTCTTCACTGATCTCCCATGTGTGCCTCCTCCCCCCGCCCCCCTAGGAGACTTCCCAGTGCAGGGGGCACTTAGAGAGAGACCCCGGGGCAGCCACAGTCCGTATTCTTACGTTTCCTCCCAGGGGCAGCCTGGCTTTTTGGAGAATGGGCCACGGGCTGGGGACAGAGGTTCTATGCGCACAAACTCTTCGCCTGGAGAGATGGAGCCCTAAAAAATGGCCCAGGCAGGGATGAGGATGGAGCAGAGTCCTCTGGGTTCCCAATAAGGGAATCCCCCTGCCTCCTCCGGCTGGTGGCGGCTATGTGTTGGGCTGCAGTCACCCGGGGACAGTGGGAGATGAAGTGTCTTCTCCAGGGTCCTTCAGCGTTCCAGCCGAGGCCCCCCTCCCGGCTTCCTCGCCCCCCGGGGTGGCCGTCCGGAAGGAGAAAGGGAGGCTCTTGCCCCGGTTTTCCCCTGGTTAACTTGGGTGGGAGAATGGCGGAGGAGAAGCTGGGAACTCCAGGAGAGGAAGCTCTGATCCTGATGACATCCACAGACAATAGGAGGGGAGACAGAGCAGCCCAAGGGAAGCTAGGCTGGGGCTGGGGAAACCACAACACTTCCAGATTTGGTGCATTTCGCCTCGAGCTCGGTGTAAATCACGGCCCTGTTTGCCCTTCCCCTGCTTTAATTATACGGGTTAGGAATGAAATGGATTTAATTGTATAGCAGCACTTTGATGGGCGAGCTTTGCCGCTTCCCTGCCTCCCAGGCAGTTAGCTAATAAATAATAAAATTAGGATGGCTTATTTTTCTCAGCCTCACTTGGGTTATCTCGTCTAAGTCTCATGGAAGCCCTTGGAGAGTAGCAAGCTGGGTACAGGTACCATAGGAAAGGGAATCCCAGACCTGGCACTCAGAAGCCCCGGGTTCGGGTTCTGCCTTGGACCCTTAACAGCTGTGTGAATACAGGCAAATTATTTAGTCTTTTTGGGCCTCGGTCCTCCCGTCTGTAAAATGAGGGGGTGACCGGGCAGCTGGGGGGTGCAGTGGAGAGCACCGGCCCTGAAGTCAGGAGGACCCGAGTTCAAATCTGGTCTCAGACACTTAACACTTCCTGGCTGTGTGACCCTGGGCAAGTCACTTAACCCCATTGCCTCAGCAAAAAATCCCCCCAAAAGTGAGGGGGTGACCTCAGATCAGAGACGTGTAACCTTTTATTATATAATCAATCCTTTTGGGGAATCCAGTCAAACCTCAGAATCCTAAAAAGAAATCTTAGTTTTCAGTTGGAAGTTGGAAAAGAGAGAAGCTTATTTTTTCCCCACCCGGGGTTCACAGACCCACTGAAATCTACCAGTGAGACCCTGGCTAAAAACCCCTGGACTTTTGGACCCTTCCAGCTCAAGGCCCAGCTCTTCTTCTGGGAGTTGGGGCTCATAGAAAACCCCTAAATTAGGGAGGGAGGAATGGACCAAATCAAAGCTTTTGGAAGTGAGAAAACCCAGGCTAAAGGGGGGCAGTGGTCCTCTGAGGTAGTCGAGAACACTCCAGCCTTAGGTTTGTCTCCCTTCTGACAGCGACTGCACATATGGCTGTGAGAGAGTCATCTGAGCCTGGATTTCTCCATTTGTAAAGTAGTCGCCCCAAGAGCGCTCTCCTCATTGGGCTGTTGGAATGAGAGCAATGTAAGGAAGGCACTCTGAAGCTTGGTTTCCATGCATGGAAATTTCAAGCAGAATCAGGGAGCCCCCCTTTCCTCCCTGCCTTCTACCTCTTCCTCAGCCCTGTCACGCCCCCCAAATTCACCCTTTACCTCGCCAAGGCTGACCCTCCACACACACCGGTGACTCCATCCCATCCCATCCCATCTCCTCCAAGGGACTGCCTCCTCTGTCATCTTGATTCTTGCTTTATCAGCACCCTCACCTAATCTTTATCTAATCTTATAAAAAAGTTTAATATTATAACTAATTTTATATAGCACCCCCCAAGTCACTTCCAGAATCTAATAGGAACTACTCTCTTTGGCTTTGAAAGCCCCCAAATTTAACTTTGCCTCTTTCCATGGACTCCCCAGCCCAGCAATGAAAGCCCCCCATAAGCTTTCTACTTTAACTTTGCCTCTTTCCATGGACTCTCCAGCCCAGTAATCACAGGCTTCTTGCTATGGCTCAAACATGACTCTTAGTCTTCCATTTCCCTTCCCTTGAGATGGCGTCCCTTTGACACTCCATGGGACACACTCACAGATGGACTTGGTTATCCCCTCCATCAGGATGGGGACCTCTGAATGCAGAGACTGCACTTTTGCGCTCTCAGAACTCAGCCCAGTGCAAGCACATACAGTGAGCAAATGTACATTCTTATCAGGCGACTGGGTCCACAGGGATCCAGGTGCAAGTGGATTTTTCTCCCAATGATCACTTGAAAACTTTCCAGCTTTTTTTTTACTCTCACATCCACCCCAGACTTTAAAATCTCAACAACCTGCCTATTGCGAGGAAAATCGCCGCTTGTGTTGGGGCTCTGTTCCAGTGGCCGTCTCCACTGGCACAAAATGCCGTTTATCTATTGTGTCCTCCCCGCGGGCCTTTCCGGGGCTGCTGTGGGTTTCTTCCAGGCCAGGCAGCCAGTGTTATTGTTAGTTAACCCAGACACTTATGTCAGAAAGCTCAGGAAGTATTTTAAGTGTGTCTGGAAAGATACTCTGGTTGTCTACTGCGGGAAGAAACTTTCAAACCAGTGGCTTGAGATAATGAGCTACTTCATCCTTCTTTGGCAAACATATGTTCTTGCTTGTTAGAGAAGGCTGGAGCTGATTGTGTTCCTCTCAGACACGAATGGAATTCTCGGCGAAGAGCTCGACCAAGGGGGCTTTTGGGGCTGGGGGTTATTTTGTTTGAATTTCCTCCTTTTGGTTTTCTCTCATCCTTTCCAGGCACTTTAATTTCAGATCAAAGCAGGAGAATTGCCTGAGAACAGAATCCATAATTGGGGAGAATTTTTTTGTGACTCTCCACTGGTTGTCCTCTGACATGAAACCACAGTATTTCCCCAAAGCTCGATAAAAACCACTTATTCTGGTCTTGTGATGATCATTCTGAGGCTTCACGTTGACATGCTAGCAAAAATATTGTGTCTTCCCCGTGGAACGAAGCTCGATGAGGGCAGGGCTGTTTTTGCTATGATTTTGAAGCACTAATTAGCATGGGATCTGGCTCACTATAAGCACTTGATGAATGTTTATTTTTGACAGCTCTTCATGGGAAACCTTTCCCTCTTTCCCCCCTTCATATTGTGTATTTTGGCCCAAAGTAAAGACAGAGACAAAGAGACGGGCAAGCCTAACTCTTAATTCCTTCTAGAAGGGCAGCAGAAATAGGCTGAAATATGAATTTATATCTCTGCGGTATTTTGTATCTGCCAAAACTTTCTGGATCTTGTTCCACTTGATCTTCACACTTATTCTCTGAGGAGAGAGTGTGCAGATTTCCATCCCCATTTACTCCGGGGCCAGTTGTAAAACAGAGATCCTCCTGTCTGGTTTCTGTTCTTTTGTGAAATAGCACATCTGTATTGTTGTTGTATGTGAAAAGTTTTGTTAATTATCAAGGAAGACGCCTTATGGAAGTTATGGAAACGGGAGGTGTTTCCTTCACATTTGCTAAAAAGTAAAATTTACATATAAATACATATGAGGACCGCGTTAGCCCCCTGGATACCTTAGAATCAGCCGGAGTCAGGATAAGCAAAAATCCTTGGTCTTAGAGCTAGGATTGAATTGGATGGATGCAGAATCTCCGCAACTTCCTTCTCCTCGTCTCCCACCCAGAAATGACTCTGGCTAGTCTTACTCCTACAGTTCTCTGTATACACTAAGAGCCAGCACAGAGTAGTGGGAAGGGCCATTTTCCAAGCATATGCCCATAGAGTATTGTCTGATTGATAGTTAGCCTTAAGCGCTCGGTTGTCCGACCTCAGTGCATGAACTCAAGAGTTTCAGCCCTCTACAAATACATGTAACGCAGACATATTTTATGCATATAACACCTATGCGTGTATTATGTACATAGGTTGTTGTCTGCTCTTTGTGCTCATAGAGGACCAAAATCACAGCCCAATGTCGGGGTCAAGAGACACTGTGTCTGATCAGACTAATATGATCTGCAAGGCTCTAACCAAAGACCGGGCACAAATATCCCATATGAACATTTGGGATGGAGATATCTACGGACATAAGCATCTTCTCATAGGACTGTGAGATCGTGAGTGGAGCTGTGTGCTGGCCGGATGATTTTCTGTGACATAATTCAAAGAGATGCCCTGTAGGGAATGACCATATCTTATTAATTAATATCATTAATTATTAATTAATTAATTAATTAATTAATATCATTAATAACCTGCATGAATGGAAAACAACCAACATCCATAAAGTCTGAATTCTCCATAGTTTTGAATCAGTTCATCAACAAGCTAAGTTAAATTCTCGCTATGTCCCAGCCATTGTACTGGTGCTGCAGATATTAAGGCATGGCCCCTGCTCTCAATAAACCTACTTTTTTCTTGTATTGAAAAGAATCAAGCTTTTTGTTTATTTGTTTTTAGTTTATTTATTTAGTTTATTTTTTAGTTTAATTTGTTTTAAGTTTATTTATTGAGTTTATTAGTTTTTAGTTTATTTGTTTTTAGATTCATGCAACAAATAGTTCTGGACAGCTAAGTGGCACAGTGGATGAAGTGCTAGAACTGGAATCTTAGCATTTCTATGCTCTCAGACTAGCTGTGTGAGCCTGAGCAAGCACTTTTTGCCTCAGTTTCCTCAACTGTGAAATGAACTGGAAAAGGAAATAGCAAATCATCCAATATCTCAGTCAAGATGATCCCAAATGGAGTCAAAAAGAGTAAATTCAATTCAACAATAACAACAAATAGTGTCTTCAGTACAATCCTCATCCAAATGATGCTCTGGACTGAACCTGCTTAATAGCATCACTATATTCTCATCTGCTTCAATTTCTTAAAAAAGGAGTTTGTTCTCTTGTGTTTGTTAACCATGCTCAATGCTCATATTTATTCTGGATTTACTTAGCAAACACTTGATTTACGGTGTGCAGGATCAGTGTGCTGTTATTCTTTAGTCCAGGGTGGGTACAGAAATCGCCACTTCATGGCGGAGGTGTGTGAAGGAAAAAGGCTTTACTAGGCTGGGACGTAGGAGGGATCGCTGATGTGGTCTAGTGGGAAGGTCTTGAGATTGATGATGTTCTTGACTCTTGATGAATAACCACACACGGCATCTTGCTCTCTTCCAGCCCCACACGCGGGTGTCAGCCCCGCGGAGTACTATCACCATCAGATGGCCCTGTTGGCGGGCCAGCGCAGTCCGTACGCAGACATCATTCCTTCTGCAGCAGCTACCGGAGCTGGGGCCATTCACATGGAGTACCTTCATGCCATGGATAGTAAGTCCAAGAGTTTGGGGGAGGAATGGGGCAGGGCTTATTCATGCCATTTTCATTGCACATATTTATGTTTATGTTTTCCTGTTGAACTTTCTCTCCTGGAAATCTCTATATTGCCATTGTTGCCTCTGTGCTTTACCATGAAAGCCAGCAGGTACATGAAGACTCAAAGAAAAGTCTGGTTGAGTCATCTGAAGTTTATTTTTAATGCTAATCCCTTGGTCTAAGGGAGAAAGTATCTAAAATGATGAGTCAGAGTATGGATACCTGCCAAAGTGCTGGAATTGGAAGAGAAGAGGATCCACTGGCTCCTCCCAATTCCTGCATTTCACTGCGCGTCTCTGAACACCGAGCAGCTAAGCAATGGAGTTGTTATGGCTTTGTGCTCAAGGGGGCCCATCAGTAGTCAGCTAGAGCCTGAATCAAGAGAAAAGGTGTTGACCAAAAAGTGACCAGGAGAGTAGCCGTGTCCCCTTAATGGTCAAAGAAGAAAGGATGGTGTGATCCATTGGCTGCTCCATGTCTTTTCAGACTGCTGTTGATTCCTTGCTTAATTCTCAACCACCATGATTCAGTGTAATACATTAAAAAAATTACTGAGTATTTTGAATGGATGAATGATTTTGTAAAAGAATTATTCTAGTTCCTGCTGCTTATGTGTATTCTGTTGTCCATAAGGCCTTTTAGTTGGTCCTGTAGATACTTGGATGAAAAGAACACTGATGTCTGCCCTGTAGGAGCTAACAGTTTGTCAGGAGAGAGATGAGGTAGACCGTGGTCAAGGCAAAGGAGGCATCAGAGCGTTGGGCTCCTGGAAGATGAGAGAAGAGAAAAATCCTTTCCGGTCAGTGGGGGAGGGAGGTCACGGAGCATTTCATAGAGAACGTGACTCTGGGATGAAGTTTTTAAGGAAAGGGACTGAAGAAGGGATCAGAAAGGTGAGTCATGGGGACGGTCTACATGACTGTAGAGGCAAGAACCAGGACAAAAGAGAGGAACGGTGGTTAGTCCAGCTTGGCTAAGACATAACCTATTTTATAGGAGTTGGGGCTAGAAATAGGGAACTAGGTCATCACTCTTGCAGCTTGTGGAAAGCCTGAAGTACCCAGCTAAGGACTTTGCTTCTGCTGCCCCAGGCAGGAAGGGGAAGCCACTGAAAGCCGTGAGCAAGAGGGTCAAGAGCAATAGTCCACGTGCAGCACAGAGACAAGTGGATAGACTTAAGTCATCTGGGAGAGAGATGAGTTAGAGGGCTGGGCATGGGAGTTGGGAGTCACAGGCAGGTATAACTGAGGGGAGAGGTTGGTGAGAAATGGGTGAGAGCTGGCCATGGGGAGGGTGGAAGGGCATTGGCAAGAACAGGGAAGTCAAGAAAAGGATCAAGTTTCCACAGTAATGGAATGGTTTATATTTTAAGGTGTTGGAGATGCCCATGAGGGCATTCAGGTGATGGTTTCCATGAGACAATTGTAGTATAGAGCCAGAGCCCAGGGCAAAGAGGAGAGGATGGAGATAGAGATTGGGGTATTATCTAAATAAAAAAATATATGAATCCTTTGGGATTGGATTTGGTTGCCAAGACTGAAAGAAACTCTTAGTGAATTGGGAACTCAACCGGAGGAGGGCTGAGGGGGCAACCAACCATGGAAGGAAAACCATCAGCCACCCACTGAAGCCAAGGAGGATTGGTACAAAGGTAAATGGGGAGTGAGGAAGCCCAGCCAGTATCTTAACTTAGACCCCTTTGATGGCCCTATATTGATATATTTTGAGCGCACACTTTGTTTTTCCTAATAGAATATAAGGTCATTGAGGAAGTTCTTTCTATCTGTAGGGAATGCCCTAAGGCACAGTAGGTGCTTAGTAAGTGGTTGTTGCTTGCTTGCTTAGTTTTGCTGGAGCAGTTTTGGGGCAGTGAGAGTGATCTGTTAGCCAGTTACAGAGTCTGAAGAGTTATCAGCAGTGACCCCTGGTGAAATATTGTAGCTCAGCATTGGCGGTGGTTGGAGGTAGAGATAGGCGCGAGATAGGAGCGTGATGCAAGTGGATATCAGAGGTACAGAGAAGTGTCTGCGCCTAGCCTATGGGAAGCACTTGTGTATGTGTGTTGATCGATTGATTAAAGATAGAGACCTTATCACATTTGTAGGAAGCATAAAAGAAGCCCTTCGAAAGGGAGACAGTCAAATGAGATGAGCATTAAAATGGGACTTGAACCAAAGGATATAGATTAAATATTAACCTTTCTGAAAATGGACAAAAATCTGTCAGTCCACAAAGAAGTACCTACTGTGTGCTCTGCTCTGCGCTGGGCATTAGGAATAAAAAGACTCAAAGCAAAACAACCCCTACTCCCACGGAGCTCACAGTTCAATGAGGGCAGGGGGAACAAGCATTGATTAAGCACCTACTATGTGCCTGTAAGTCTTTCACAAATCTCCTCTCATTTGCTCCTCACTACACCTTGGGGCAGGAGGTGCTACTATCACCCCCAGAATCCAGTTGAGAGAAACCAGGCAGACTGAAGGAAAGTGTCTTGCCCCTGGTCACCCAACTAGTGTCTCCTCCCATCTTCCTACCTCAGCCCCAGCTCTCCATCCAAGGGGCAAATGTAAATATAAACAGCATAAAGAAAAGGGAGTTCAGGCTGCATTCGGCCACGCCAGCATTTGTATGATAGTGTAGAATACTAGCTTCCTTTTTTACAGTGAAGATGAATAAAGCTCTTTGCAAGGGTTACTTCTCTCGGACCTCCCAGCAGTTCTGTGGAATTGTTCTAATTGTTATCAGGAAAAAGATGATTAGCCCGTCCTCAGTGCAAAAGCTAGTGACTTGCCCAAGGTCGCACAAGGAGCACACCTCAAAATCAGGATCTGAATTCAGCTTTCCTTTATTTATCCCCTCTGCTTCCTTCATGGGCTCCCGAGGCCACAAGGGACTTTTGGGATCTCCCATTTGGATCAGATTTGAGCTTTTGCCTTAAGCTCATTGAGGATTCATTGCCTTGCGGACCTGGCAGGACACGAAGCCTCCAGGGCCAGACTTTCTTCTTCCGTGCCCTTAAGCCTTTGTCCCTCCCTGCACATGCTCTTGTGGGACATCCTCTTGTTTTCCCCCAATCTGATTTGTCATCATTACCTGCTGTTGGGAGGGATGAGCGAGGGTGAATGTGCTCTGTGTGTGTGTGTCTTATATTTCAGATTCATCATAAACACATTTCAATTAGACATTGTTCCAGCTTTGAAGCCAAAAAAACCCAGTGCGGTGTTATTATGCAAATTAGTTATTTTAAAACAGTAAATAGAGAATTAAAATAAGAGTGGGTGCTGGGAGGTCAGCCCACATTACCTTCTGCATTTGATGAGAATGTGTTCAGTCAGACTAAGGCCTCTTTGATGTAAATAAAGGCTGAAGTCACCCTTTTACTTTGTAAAAATTAATTAAAACTCTCCTAACTTCCTGGAGTCCTCGGTAAAATTGATTGTCATTAAGTAGGAATCTCAATGTCCTATCATTCATCATAGAGAAATAAGCCCTTCTATTCTTTGTCAGAATTTTAGATTACACCAGAGAAACAAAACAATTAACGTGAAGCCAAAATGAAGATGTCTCTTTGGAACAATAATGGTGCCCCCATGCTCATTTCAGAGAGTCTGATCGCTGCCAAGCGCTGACTGTGGGGTATAGCTGTCACACTATATAAATGGGAGAGCCGGTTCTAATTCTGCAGGGGCTTTTAAGCAAGGATCTCAAAGCACCCACCCCCATACCTTCTGTCCATTCCCCATAGGGAGTGGACACTACGGGGAAAGGGCTGGAAAGGAAGTCTCTCTCTACCATCTTTAAAACTGTCAGTACTGAGTTTTGAGTTGGGTAAAACAGTATCCTGTTTTCCAATTCAGAGAAAAAGCCATCTTTAAAAAATGGGTTATTTCTCTAACTTGGGAAAATCACAGAATTTGCTTACTAATCATCAATTCTCAGGCATTTTTAACTGAGTTGCTGTGGGATACAGTGATTCAGGCACTGGTAAAATTCAGCTTGGAGGGAATCCCTTTGAGCCAGACCCCTTCGTGCTCCTTCCCATCGCTTAGAGCTTTTGGTGTCTCAGGTCTTCCTGACAATCAGGGGGCCGATGCCGGCAGCAGGTCAGAGTGGTTGTGGGACCATTTAGTTTGTGGGACCCCAAAGGATCTCAGAATCAGGTGTATCTAATGAGAACCATGTAGGGAGGAGAGGGGTTGCTCTGGCTTGAGCAAACCACACTTTGGGTTGACCTTATACAGCCCCCCATTTTTTAGTTGTAATTTAGTATCAGTCAATGTCTTCAGAGTGAAAGGTTGTGATAGAAAAATCACAGGAGGGTAAGCGACAACCGGAGGGTGCTGTTTGGGGGCAGGTAGGGCCACCAGCCCCAGCCCCTTGGCTTCCTTTCCTTAATATACTAGGATACTAGCTATTGCCATTCACAGTGGAACGAATGAAAGGACTGGCGCACAGATCTCTAACATTTAAGAAAGCAAAGACTTGAATTAGTTGTAAAGATTTAGAAAAATTGACAAAATTAACTTTGATTCTCCGCATTGGAAGCGACAAACTCATTCAACTGTGGGATGACCATTATCTTGTTCCATGTGTGGCTGTGCGGTTTAAAACAATTTTTAAGAGATGCAGTTTCTCATCTGAAGATTCCTCTCTGAGAAATGAGCCCCTCGGAGCTTTCGGAGGTGACCCAGTGTCGAGGAGCAGCAGTCCTGCTAATAAAGAGCTGTGGGTCCCAGTGGCCCAGCCTTCTATCTCCTTGATTTGATCACGGAAGGATAACTCGGGGGCTTACATTAAGACCAGATTTCCACAAATTCAGGGCTATGTACACACACTGTCAGCTGATAAATCACCATGCTGGGAAAGAAAAGTCTTCCATTTCCACTTAAGACCAGTCATGTTTGGTTTGCCTCTTCCAGGGTGAAATGGTCATCGGGCATTTTCATTAAGTTTCCCTTCCATGGTTGAGTAATAAAAATGTTCTATCGGAAATGACACTGTTAAGTCAGCAGCATATCTGCCAATTCAGAGCAGATTGAAAACGGGGAAGCCCAGGAACTGGTATTTTTAAAATAGGGCTGAAGGGTGGGCTAGGATGAGGTGGGGGAAAGGCAACATGGCGGCTTTTAATTCATTAACCTCCATTAAAAATGGCTGGATTCTGGCCACCTCATGCCCCCTTGAGCCCCCAGGCTGTCAGGGGTAACTGCTGGAGTGTCTGATGACCATTATTAGCATGGAAGGTTCTGAGTGCCTTCTTTTTCCATTGGTCTGAGGGCCGAGCCAAGGCTCAGTTAGGAAGGTAAATTACCCCCCCCCCCCCTTTTCATCCACCTGCTCTGGAGGTTCTCTGGATAAAAACGAAAGTCAAATTTTCCAATGCATCTTGTGACTCCTGCAGTCATGGGAAGCTGGTTTTCCTTTCGGAAAAACAAATGTCTCATTGAGAGCTTTCTTCTCCCTTCAGGTATCACCTGGATCAGGTAAGATCAATGGGGAACTCGGGCAGACGCGGCTCATTGATGGAAATCTCATGTTTTCTTTCAGTTTCTCTCCTGGAGATGGGGGGGCTTAAGTCTGTTGGGACTCTCTTCTGAGCCTCCGTCTTGTTGCTCAGGCGAATTAATGATGTGAATGTCTAAGGAGCCGTCAGATCCATAAATCACCAGAAATGGGCGGGATAACACATAAAAGTCTTTCCCTTTTGTTTAGCAATTCATCACTTTGTTTGCACATTAATAAACAGCGCTCCCCTGAGGTAAGCTAGTGCAAGATAAATATTTCTCCCTAATTTCCTCAATTGTAGCCAGTAGATCACAGATCCGGAGAGTGGAGGTTGTCAAGGGCTGTTGTTGCCGTGTGTGTGTGTGTGTGTGTGTGTGTGTGTGTGTGTGTGTGTGTGTGTGTGTTTTATTTTCCCAGCAGGCCCAGGAGTAACAGATAAGCAGGTACTTGGTACAATCGGAGATAACCAGGCCTGGTTTTGTTTATGTAACAGGTACCAGATTCCCCAGCCCCAGACTGTCCACGAGGCCGAGCCGGAAACGGACGCTGTCCATCTCCCCGCTGTCCGACCATAGCTTTGACCTTCAGACCATGATAAGGACATCGCCCAACTCCCTGGTCACCATCCTCAATAATTCCCGCAGCAGTTCGTCGGCCAGCGGCTCCTACGGCCACTTGTCTGCCAGCGCGATAAGGTACGTGGGCTTCTCGCCGCCCCGCGCGTGTCCACAGCCGGACGCAGGCGGGGGCCAGACCCGGGGGAGGACCCGCTGTGGGCCCGGAGCCCCTTCTCGGGCATCCTCCACCCCTTGGGAGCAGCAGCGAAAGCCGGCCCCCAGGGCGGACCAAGAAGAGCTGGGTTCTCTCCCCACCACATAATTCTGGGGGGGGGATTGAGGGCCCCCTTTTTCCTTGTTCTCTCAATAATGGCTGTTCATGATCTTGACAAGTGGTCAGTGGCATCCAAGAGTGGGATCTTGGGAAAGCTACGGCATCATCGCGTGCCATTGTTCTCCTCCTGAAGAGAGATGGCAGTTAGAGAAAGAAGGAAATTGGGGCATTTTCATTAGGAGAAAGCATGAGAGCCGCCAGTGCAACTTCTCCCCATATTGGGGAACTGGAGCTATGACAGTCAATTAATCATTACGTAACCTGATGAGGGGCCGTCGGCAGAATGATTTCTAGGTGATCTGGAGCGGGAAGGAGGGGGGCTTGCGTGGAATGGAGACTCAGAAAATGGGGGGCCTTAACTGGGAAGCTCCTCAAATTCTTCTCTCTTCTATTTTTTTCCACATAAAATGGGCTTAGTGATGTCGGTGGTGGGTGAGGGTTGGATGAGCTCATTCATCTGAGAACACTTTGTTACAGCAAAGGACCAAAGGGAAGATGTGTTCCCTTATCTTGCCTCTTCTTATCCAGATGGGCATCCTTTCCACTGGGGCCCGTTGCCATCTACCCGTCTTCCCGGCCCGGGCAATCGTCGGCTTTGTCTGCCCTCTTGCTTTTAAAGAAAGAAAATCCCTCTTTTCTGTCTGAAAAAGAATTAAAATATTGTTCCTCCCCTTGAAATTTCATAAATGAGAAGAAATTCCTGGTGTCGAAAGTCCCTTCACTGAAACAGACAGACAGATGTTCTGGAATATCCGGAGACAGAGAGAGAGAGACAGAGAGAGAGACAGAGAGAGAAAGAGAGAGAGAGAGAGAGAGAGAGAGAGAGAGAGAGAGAGAGAGAGAGAGAGAGAGAGAGAGAGAGAAAGAGAGAGAGAGAAACTGAGACAGAGAGAGACAGAAAGAGAGAGACAGAGAGAGAGAGACAGAGAAAAACACACACACACAGAGACAGAGACAGAGAGAAGGTACCTGATCCTAAAGGAGGGGACGGGGAGGCTGCGCTGAGGAATTCAGTCAGGGTGCCAGCGGTGGCAAAAGGCCAGGGCCACCTTGATTCCGCATCCCAGCTGGGCCTCCAGAAAAGGGCTCCCCGAGGCGCTGACATCTTGGACGGGCTCAGATTGTTGTCTCGATCTCAGGGAGCCCGGCCAGCTCCCGAGGCCTCGTTATTAGGCGCCATGACACCTCAGATGTTCCCCGCTTGGCCCCGGGAACCCCGGGCAGCTGCGCCGTCTCCTGCCCCAGCTTGAGAGCGAGTAAACACGGGGGAATGTCTGGCTTGGCAGGTGATAGATTGTCCCGTCTGCACAATAGGGATTTCTTCCTTTTTAAGAGAGTGATTCTTGCAGGGTCACAGGGCTCGGGCTCTCAGTTTACAGCTGGAGAGACTTTTCCAAGCTTGGGGCGAGCTGGATTTTAACCAGGGTCACCCCCGGCTCCGAGGTCTCCCCGAACAGCAGTTCAGTGAGCGTGTAACGGCCCCCGGGGCCACTGCGGAGCACCTTTTGGCTCTCTCTGTTTCTCCCTTTGCGCCTCTGCCTCCCTTTTCCATCAGGAGATTTCATTCCGGCCCCGGAGCCTTGGGGAGTTGAGGATTGTCTAAGGGGCCCCGTGATGGTGGCGCTGAGCTCCCTGGTGGCCAAAGTTCATCTTAGGAACCCGGGGCCCCTCAGCCTCCCCTTCTCCCCCAGGGGGCACAGTCTGTGTCCCACGCCCGTGACACTGAAGAGGCTTTGTCAGAGTCAGGGGGACCCCGAGGCAGAGGGGACCCCGAGGCAGAGGGGACCCCGAGGCAGAGGGGAGTGGGTGTCCCAGTGAGGAGGACCTGGTGACCTCCCCTCTCTCTTTCTCTGGGGTGGGATAGAGGCGATCCCAAATGAGGGTCCTCAGGGGAGGGGTCTCGGGGGGGCAGAGGCGATCCTCAAACTAGAACCTGGAGAGGAAGGACCTGGGCACTTTGCTTCTGATGGAGGCTCTGGGAGGACCCAGCCATCAGTTGACATTCATTCTGGAACCGGGCAGATGTTGGCAGAGGAAAGTCACTGTCACCAGTTCTTCCCTCGCCTCCGCGCTCTGCTGTGCCAGATGATATCATAATATCACTAATGCAATAATAATGCGGTCATTATGGCTGTCTTCCAAAGGCAGAGGCAAGGATCGGAATGGAGGGGGAGGAGGAGGAGGAGGGAAAGGAGGAGGAGATAAAGGAGGAGGAGGAAGGAGGAAGAAGGAAATTTCCAGGCTGAAATCTCAGGAGAGAAGAAAGAGGAAATACTCCAAGCAAACTGAGAGTCGAGTTTGTCTGGTGCTTGGGCCTGGGGCATCCCTGCTTTTTAGGTGTGGACAGGGATGTCTTAGGTTGCTTATGAGGCAGCAGCTCAGACTAGACACGTGTGTGTGTGTGTGTGTGTGTGTGTGTGTGTGTGTGTGTGTGTGTAACGTTATAGAGTTCTCTGAAAGAAGTAGGTATTTATCGAGCTATTCCATATTCTTTAGAGCTGTATCTATATAGAAAACACCCAGACCCTGAGTTCGAATCCGACTTTAGGCAGACCCTGCACAAGACACTTAGCCTCCATTTGCTCATCCATAAAATGAGCGTGATAATAGCCTCCGTCTGGGCTTTGGGTGGAAGTCCCCCTTGTCCACGACGAGCTCCCTTTGAGCCCGAACGGGCCGTGCTGCCCATGGCCCTCTGGCCCGGCTCTCGGCCCCTCCGGTTCTCCCCGGCCCGCCCCGGCCCATCCAGCCAGAGCAGAACGAGTCGGAGCAAGTTCTGCCGGGAGCCCGCGCCGACAGGCTCGGCCGGTGACGAGGGCTCGGGCTTCATTTGGCTGCTCCGGGGAGCGCCTCATCCCCTCCCTGGCAATGCCAGAGCTGGCATCCGGCCGCAGCCGGTGCCTGGTGGGATGGCCTCCGGGCCAGGAGGGAAGGCAGCCCGCTCTCCCAGCTGCGCTGGCTCTCGGGTGGTGACAGGAGGGGAATTGGGCTCCGGGGCAGAAAAGCCAAAGCAAACAGTGATGGGGGAGAGGGGCTGCCGGGCTAGGCTTCCAGGGCCCTAAGAGGCTCCGAATCCTCGTCCCAGGGGCGGCGGCTCGGGGTCTGGGGTCCGGCTCCCTCGGTGGGACGTCTGATGCCGGCGGAAGTTTTCTGGTGACTCGTTTCGGAAGGAAGCTCACGGCCATCACAGGCGCCCCTGGTGGGCGGAAGGGGCTTCGGGCTCAGATCCTGCCTCGGACACACACGGATACAAACCAAACCAAACCCAGGTCGCGGCGATTTCCAAGTGGGCTCGTCTCACAGGGTCACAGGTGCAGGTTAGAGGTCACGCAGCTTCAGCAAGAGCAAGAGCAAGGCTAATCGGTGCTCACCGCATGCGGTCTCCCAACAAGCCCGGGAGGGACAAACTGTCCTCTTCTCCCCCTTAGAGACGGGGACGCTCAGTCAGAAAGAGATTAACAGACTTTAAGTTGACAAAGCAATCTTTAAGATTTCACAGTTGGTTTCCCAATGACCGAGTCCAGTTGGAACTATTATTATTCCCTGCTTACATACCAGGAAGCTGAGGCAGAAGGAAGTTAAAGACCCACCTCGTCTTACATGGCCGGTGTGTGTCTGACGGCGGACTTGACCTCGGGCCTGTTCTCTGTGCCATCCAGCTGCCAACATAAAGCACGTTGTTGCCCAAGTTCATCCAGGTGGGCGAGGGGTGGAGATACCGTGTCATGGCGGCTTCCCTGGCTCCACACTGAGAGATCTATCCACAGTTCTAAACTGTACCCGTATTTTCGTGTCATTGACCTCTAGATGAGACAGGTTGCGATTCCTTCCTGTTTCACTAACGGATTTCCCTTAGAGATTTCTGGGTTCACGTTGGTCCTTATAAATACACGCAGGAATCACAGAATTTCAAAGGCCTTGGCACCCTCCCCCCTTGCCCATTCCAATCTTTATCTGAAAAGCTATTTATGACAGATTCCCCAAAAGGGCATCGTTCTATTCCTGCTGGAAGGCCCCCAAGGAAGGGACCCCGTTCCCTCCCATCTCAGCCCGTTGCTCCGTGGGACAAGCTCTCACGCTAGGCAAGGCCAGCCCTTCCTTACCGCCCTTCTCCACGGCTCCTGATCCAACAGGGGCCAAACAGAGTCCGACTGATTTCTCTTCTTCCCCACCCTATCCTTGGAGACAAAAATGGAGCGCTCGTGTCCCCCAGACTTCTCATTGCAGAAGACACTTCCCTGGTGGTCAGATGCATAAACTTGGGACTCCATGGGATTAACAGTTACTCTGGCATCCAGAGCCAGATCAAAAGTAAATTACCGGCCTACTGGGTGACCATGAGCAAGTAACTTAGCCATTGGGGTCTCAGTTTCCTCATCTGTCCCTTTAAGGTCTCTTTGAACTTAACATTTATGATCCCACGAGCCTTCCTTCTCCTGGCACTTTTCAGTCTCCAACCAGCCAATGCCCCTCCCAAGCCCTGGTGCCAAGCGCCGAGGCTAGCCCAGAGGCTGACCAGGACTTCGTTTCCCCTGCTCCTCAGCGCAGCCCAAGAGCCCCTTGGCCGTTTGCCCATCCCATCATGCTGTCTCTTGACATTTGGCGTTGACATTCTCCTCTTGCATTTGGCCATGTTTGGAGAGCAAAGCTGGCGACTCTTATGCATGGGCAAGGCCGTGACAGCAAGTCCCATTTTGGGTCCTCACCAACTTGGGGGACACGCTGACCTTAACCAGGACTTAGTCTTCCCTACTCATTACACTTTCCCATGGCCTCCAACCAGTAACGCAGTCCCGTTGGGCCCAGGCTTCCGCGGGCAGCCAGATACCCACAGGACACCAGCTTGAGACCAATGGAGTGTGATAGAGAAGACCCTCTCTAGACGACTGCTAATCACTTAAAGAATCTCAAGACTTTATGTATATTATTTCCTCCCTTCATCCTTCCTTGCATTCAGCCTGTAAGCTATTAATTGTCATCTGCATTGATCTTGATGGACATTTGTCTAATATCTCTTCTCAGGACCGTGTTCTTTTCTCCTTGGTTCTGACTTGACGCAAGCTGGTTAGAAGTGTCTGTAAACTAAGAGTAAATAGGTCCTGAGTGAATCTCTAAGGATTTTTCTCAGGACTCAAGTGTCACAGTTTTTACTTGTTTGTTTATTTTACTCCAGATGTTCATACTCCTCCTGCTGCTACTTAAAGGGATAATGAGCAAATTGAAATTCAAATAATTTTCTTCTGACTTCATAACTATCTACTTAGAATATCATTCTTATTTGTTTTCCCCTTTGGGAATATAGCCTTCTGCCTGATCTCTTAATGGCTTAATAGACCTACAATTACATAGTTTATGACAGTAAACATATGGGATTTAAAAAAAAATTCTATACTTTTTTTCTATAGATACTTGCAGGAAAAGAAGTGAAAACTTCACAATTCACGTTTGGCTACATCTCGTTAAAGAACTCATTTGTTGAATTGTTTTTGATAAAAAAGCAAATGACAGGAAAGGAGGTGGTTAGTGAACCTGGGACCGAGTTACAGTTACTCCATTTGAGGGATCTGAGGAGTCCTGGAGGTATACTTGACCATTAGGAGTTAGGGAATGATGACCAAGGGGGGCCTTCAAGCCTCCCAGCCTGTCAGTGACAAAAGCCGGTGATCATAATGGGGGCCATCGAAATGAGAAGGCACCATAGAAACTTTGCTTTTTTTGGGGGGGTGATTGTCCCCAGGGGTCAGATCTTTCAACAGATGGGCCCAAGCAATGCAGGCCCTCCTTAGCGTTTGCTTTGGTCAAGACTGGCTCAACCTGTTCCCACCTCTCCCCCAGCCAGAGTTGGGGCTCCCCTTTCCAATCTCCATTCAGGCCCATTTGTTTGGGGAGGCAGCCAAGGGTTTGGAGCAAGAGAGGGACCTCATCGAATCAGGATTTAGGAGGAACAAGCACAACTGTCAGAGGGCTCCCAGATCTCATGGGCAGTCATGGGCAGGAGGAACTTCAACAGAGATGGGCTGGGAGCAGGAGGAGCTCTCGGCGGGCTCTTACGGGATGGGAGGAAAAAGGAGGAAGATCTGAATCGACTGTTCTGCTGAGCCAGGACTGGAGCACTGTGGACTCCTAGTGCAAGGAGAGTTCCTATTCACGTGATGCTCTTGCTTCTCCCTTACAGACACGTACTCCTTTGTGAATAAACTTTCCAAGTAGGACGAGTAAGGGAACTACCTGGGCATGGAAGGGTTACCCTCACTTTCCATATTATGAAATTCGAAGTCTCTGACTTCCTTTTCCCCACTAAGATCATGATGAGAAAGAGATTCAAAAGTTTTAAATGCTCCATTGTTTCTACCTCAAATTACTGTCCTTACACTAGAAATGTGTTCTTGAAAATAAAAATTCCTTCCTTCCTTCCTTCCTTCCCTCCCTCCCTTCCTTCCCTTCCCTTCCTCCCTCCCTCCTTTCCTCCCTCCCTCCCTCTCTCCCTTCCTCCCTCCCTCCCTTCCTTCCTCCCTCCCTCCCTTCCTCCCTCCCTTCCTCCCTTCCTCCCTCCTTTCTTTACTTCCTTCCTTCCTTCCTTCCTTCCTTCCTTCCTTTTCTCCCTTCCCTTCTTTCCCTTTCTTCCTTCTCTTCCTTCCCTGCCTTCCTTTCCTTCCCTTCCTTTTCTTTCCTTCTCTCTCTGTCTCTGTCTCTCTCTCCTCCCCCCTCCTTCTCTCTCTCTCTTGCTCAGTCTCTTTCTCTCCCCCCCCCCCATCTTCTCTATTGAGCTCACAGTGCTATTTTATTCTGAAAGCCGACTGTGACAGACGGCCCATTTTCCCCACGTCCACACTGCGCCTCCATCGCATTTTGTGGGAAATCTGGCCCCCAGGTTGCTGGTTGGGCCCTTGTACCTCCTGGGAGGAGATGCGCCCACATTCTCCCGGGCTCTCCATGGAGACGGAGGCCCTCGTGGCCGGGTTCCCTCCTGGCCGGCTCCCGCGGGTGACATTGTAATTGCTTGGGGTGAGGGTGAGAGGGCTCCGGCTCGGTGTTTACTTTTTTGTTTGTTTGTTTTTTAATGAACAGAATAAGGTAGTTACACTTAGTAATGCTCGCTCACAGAAAGGACAGGGGGTGTTAAATCATTGTGTTCTTTGATGAATGGCTCGCACACTGAAGAATAAATTGGACAAACTGGCACAGTGCTCAGTGAACATGAAATCAGCTATTAGGGGAAAGCTGGGGAACAAATTCGGAGGCTGATATGCATCTTTTGATTAATGTCCTATCAATCATCCATAGTGGCTCCCTTCGCCGAGTCTCGCGGTAATCATTCATGGTTGCTTACAGAAACACTGGCAGTAACTCTGGCCCGACAATAACGGAATATTATTACTGATTTCCCCCTAACTCTTACTGGGAACAAGGACTGTTTTCACCACATTTCTGCCTCCCTTTATTAAAGAAATACAATACAAACTGAAAAGAGAGATCCTCCTAGACTAGTAAAATTCTCTGAGGGTATTCTTAATGATATTCAGGCCTAAATTGGTAGCCTTTTGTAATGCCGGGCTCTCTCACTGAATAATAGTAATATAATCACGGCGGAGCCGTCTTTCTAGGGATCGTGGTCCAGTGGGCAGAATGTGCAGTCCCATTAATGGACAGAGAATACCTTTTGAATGGTTACTTCAAGTGGTTGAAACGGTTGGATTTTTTTAATTGTAATATCATCGGTTAATGTGCTTAACGGCGAGAGTAATTAACGTCCCAGAGTTGAAATTTGCATGAAATCTACCTTTGACATTACAAGAAACCTTGATTCTTGCTCGGTATTATACATGGGATAGAAAAAAGAATGTTTTAATTCGCAAAGCTATTTTAACTCATTGTAAGAAAGAGAGACCCGTGAATGCAATTATGTCATTTTTTCATGCAATTTGAAGCCAGTGGCACAAAGCTAGAGGAGCATTTCCTAGTTTTCTAAGCGGATTTCCCTCGGAACAATTCCTTTTTGAAGTCCGGCACAAAGAGCAGTTTGGCGTTCCTTACCCAGAGCGATCCGGAGCACGATTTTCCGGGTCCTCCACCGGAGGCTGGGGAAGTCTGGCGGGGAGGGGGTCGTAATGAAGTGATGACAGGTATTAGCATGCATAATGGGCATTAATAGACACTTATTGCTGTTTAACTGCAAGAAGGAGATGTGTTTCCCATTGGGATATTTCTGCATCGAAGCCCATTGATCACCAATTTCTAAGGGGAGAGGTTAATCCATCAGCTTTCCGGAGCGGACGCCCTGATGGAAATTCTGGAGGTGACATTCTGGATGAACCGAGCCTTCCGTCTTAACAAACAAATGAGTGATATGACAAGCTTGGTGTTCAAAACACATTCAGCCAATTGATTTTCTCTCCTCTTGTAATAAGATCTAGAGACATATGAAAGAGTGTAGCCCGAGCCGTGATGAAAGGAATTGCTTCATCCATGAGAGTCTGTAGAGCTTCGTACCGGGAAAAGTACTTCCTATAAAGCATGTCGTCACCCGTCCCCTTTTTATATAAAGTTTGTTATTGCAATAAATAGCTGTTATTGAACTCCTCGCCTTTTATTTTGGTTTTGCAGAGACTTCTTTAGGCTAGTGTGCGCACGAGTGCGTGCTCGAGGTGGGGGGTGTCCTGGCTCCTGGGGGACCAGACGATGGGCCGGGGACACCGTTCGGATGTGCTGCCGGGCTGGACCCCTTGGGCCTTGGGCCCGTGGCATGGGGCGGGGGACAGGAAGAAGCCCCCCTCCCTTCCTCCCCACCCCCCACGCCGGACGCCGTCCTTGGGAATCCAACCAAAGTAACGGTCTGTCTTCTCTGTTGTTTGCTTTCTCCCGCTGCAGTCCTGCTCTGAGTTTCACGTACCCTCCCACCCCGGTCTCCTTCCAGCACATGCATCAGCAGATTTTAAGTCGGCAGCAGAGCTTAGGATCTTTCGGACACAGTCCTCCACTCATCCACCCGGCCCCGACCTTTCCGACTCAGAGACCCATTCCCGGCATCCCGAGCGTCCTGAACCCCGTTCAAGTGAGCTCTGGTCTGTCGGAGGCCACGCAGGTGAGAACGGGAGAGAGAGTTGAGAACCTTTCAGGAAAACCATGAGAGTAGCTAATAGAACAGCCTCTTAGCCCACTGTCATTGGCTCCTTCCCAGGTGGGTGGAGCTCAGAGAAGACTATACTTGGAGTCTGGAGTTTCTGAGTTCAAATCCTGCCTCAGATGCTTAATGGCCGGCAGCCTCAGTTTCTGCATCTGGAAAACAGGGATGAAAATGGCATCTACCTAACCCTAATGAAATAATATTTGAGAATATAATGAAATAGTATTAGAGAAAGGCTACCATTATTTAATGCTTGATATCACTTTTCTTAATCATTTCCTTATTCTTTAATAATTCCCTTATTAATTCCTTAATAGATTTAAGGAATGGTTTCCTTATGATTTCAAGCAGCATCTTCCTGACTAATAGAGCCTAGAGTCAATTGTGGCCTTTTCCAACAAAGCCTAACTCTTGAATGCTACAACCTAGTGGAGAGTGTGTTAACAGAGGCCAGTGGAAAGTCACATGGCACATCACCCCACAGCCTGAAATCCTAATAGAAGATCAGGAATTGGGAGACCCCATTATCCTCCATCTCCCTCAGCCTCCTAGGAGGACACATTCCAAGTTCTCAAGCAATGGGCTGACAGAGGCAGCAGGGAAGAGGTTCTTTGGTGGGCTGCTCTTCTCATCACGGAACCACTAACATGGTGTAAATGATGGTAGCCTTTCCATCAATCGGTTCTGGTCAGGGAGATTTCTTCACGAAGTTGTGCTTTCTCCATTTGGGCTTGTTCCTTGTGAGAGCTGTTAAAACTTGGAGTCCAAATGCCAGTTCCATTGGAGTGAGACTGATTTATTCCTATGAATGGAAAGCTAGGACATCCTTTTTTCACTCTATTCTGATCCAACTGAAAGAACGCCTCATTCAGCTCCTTACAGCAGGTTGCTGAGCTTTTCCCCCAAGTAAGGTTGTTCTTCAAGCCGAGCAAAGCTGCTTAAATAGACCTGTGTGTCTGGGTATGGGACTGTACATTGATCAAAGATTTATTTTTGTTTTTGGACCGGAAACACGAGCAGCAAAACAAGCCCACGAGTGAGTCTGCGGTGAGCAGTACGGGGGATCCGATGCACAATAAACGATCCAAGATCAAAGCCGACGAAGATCTGCCCAGTCCGGGAGCGGGAAGTCTGCAGGTATGGTGTTCTTCTCAGCCGCGGGACCTTCCTCCCCAGAGGGTGGGCGTGTGGGCAGAGGGGCCCTGGAGTTCACTTCAAGCTTCCTTTCACCTGACTCTGATATTCAGGAAAATGCAGAGAACTTGTCACCCATCCTCTTGTTACCCAAAGCCAAATAGCATCTGACTTACTGAATTCCCCTTTCTGTGTGTCCTGAGGACAGAACCCTGACTTTAATACAAGAACAACAAAGGGAGTGAGCTAGCAGCAAACACCAGATAGAGAGGAGACAGGGCTTGGCCATCTACAATCCACCGAATGCATGGATAGACCCCGGTCTCTGTGGCTGAGGGTGCCATGATCATCCTCATCCATAACGACCTGGACCGAAGTTTTAGCTTGGCTTTTTCTCTTTTCCCAAGTTGGTCTAACTCCCAGAGTCGGAAGTGCAGTTGGGGGCTAACCCCGGCCATAGCAGAACATATACAGCAGCCGCCATTGCCCAGGAGCCCATACAAGCCCCAGACCCAGTTGATCAGCCTGGCCCAGTAACCTGGAAATGGCCAAGACACAGCAGCGTTTTAGGTCAAGCTTAGTCTTGGGCTTGCTTGCTTAGAATTCCAATGTGGAAACAGCCCCAGGGGTGTGAATCAGGCCCATCTACAGCCAGGACTTGGCCTTTGGGTTTGGACTCAATTTTCTAGGGAATTTTCACGAGTTTTTAGTTCAAATTTGAGGGAATAGGTTTTGAATCTATTTCCAGACTTGCAGCCTGGCCTCCGTGGCTCCCTAAGGAGGGACCCTCCCATCCCAGAATGTGGAGCGTGTGCCATTTCCACGGAGGTGGTTGTGGGTGGGTGTGGGGGGAGGCTGATCAGGGATGCTGGCCACCGTCCAGACATGTTCCCCTGCTTGACCTTTGAGAGTACGAGCACAGAGCATTGACATCGGACTAGGGAGGGCAATATTCATTTGAATCATTTATTTAAAATGCCCGGTGCCTTCCCTATCACGGAGTGGCCAATGGTCTATTAAAAATAATTTGAGGAGCATAGCCAAAGAATTCAAGAGGTCTGGGGGTCTCACTTCCTCATTTTACGTATGAGGAAACTGACCCTGAGAAAGGCTAGTGACTTGTTCAAGGTCTGCTAAATGTCTGAAGCACGATTTGAAATCAGGGCCTTTACTAAAAAGTCTGAGAAAACTAGAGGAATATTTCCAAGGATGTGAAGGCCACCAGCCAGGCAGGGAAGCAGATATCAAAGAAATCGGTAAATTGTGGAATACAGTCATTCTACAAATGTTAAGTACCTTTGGTGTCTAAAGCAGGCAGGGGGACATGTGGGGAAAGTTGCTAACTGCAAGTAGAGTCCAAGAGTTCAGATCCTGATTCAGGGAGTAAGCTAATACCCTCTGTGTGCCTCAGTTTCTTCATCTGTAAAATATGGAGAATAAACTAGGTGATTTCTAGTGTTATTTTTTTCTAATTGATAACCTACGAAACAAAAAATAACCTTTGAAAGATACGGAGACGTGTGAGAAACAGCCCCTGTCCTGACGGCACATTTGCAGATGTGGGGTCTGAGGCTGAGGGGGGATCAGGATCACCCAGGATATCAGAGACTCAGCTCAGAGCGCCCAGGCTTTCTCTTTCCCCGACTCGGGGGTCCACAATGCCCTCGTCCCATTATCCTCTGCCCCCTAAGCTCCTCGTCTGACCCTGGCTCCTCCTTTGTCCACCTCCACCTTTCAGGAGCAGCCCGAAGGAATGACCCTGGTCAAGGAGGAAGGGGACAAGGATGAAAACAAGCAGGAGCCTGAAGTGGTCTACGAGACAAATTGTCACTGGGAGGGCTGCGCCAGGGAGTTTGACACCCAGGAGCAGCTCGTGCATGTAAGTTAATGGTATTCCGGAGGGGGCTTCCGAGCGGCGTGACCTCCTCCCGGGAGGGCAGCGGCGCTGACCCCGGGCTGAGCCGGGTCCCTCGGGCGGCAGCGTCACAAGGCGGACAGGGCTTTATGAGTTTCTGAGAAGAAAGAGAACTCGGAGCCGCGGTTCTTGACCTGTTCAGTCAACTAAAGCTTACTGGGAAATTCAATAAAGCCTTCCACAGAGACTATAATGGCTCTGATCGTAGAAGGCCGAGAACACTATTTGGAGGTTCAGACTTTGATGGTTATTGAGTGATAGTAAGCCGGACATGAATTATGATTAACCTCTGAATCAAGCGGCATTTCCTCCCCCTCCTGCCAGACCCCATCGTGGGAGCGGAGGGGAGACAGCTCTGCGGTCCATTGTCTTCCCCACCCCCCAGCCCTCTCCCTGGGGGTCCCGCCGGAGAGCGGCCCTCTCTGTCCAGGGCCGGAGGCCCGCGGGTTCCTTTTATTGAATTAGGCGTTTGCTGCCCTGCTCAGGCTGGGAGGGAGAAGGTGGCTGAGGGCGTATTTCTTTCCTTGGAGCTGGAAAGGATCCATTCCTCTTTTTATGGATGAGAGAACTGGGGCTCAGGTCCTCTGAGGTCCCCAGAGAGTTACTGACAGCGTTAGGGTCTCCTACTCTAAGCTCACGCATTTCCCATATTCCCCTCCAACATCTCTGAGGAAGGCAGCAAAGGGGCGGGGTTGGAGCCGGTGCAGAATTTTTCACATCTTTTCCCACATCTGTTTTAACCAGAACGGGGGAGATGGGGGAAGAGAGGGAGAGTGAACAGAAATGCGACTAGGGTCATTGAGATCACTGTCAATTGGGGTAATCAGGAATAAAAGGCTCTTGCAGCTCAGCAGGTGTCGTGGGCCAGGAACTGGTGTAAAGTCCAGCGTCCAAGTGCCTGGGCTCTAAGATGCTCTTAACGTGATGGCCATTTTGTGGGTCCTGAGGGTGACCGTCTCTCCTCCCTCCTCCCAGGCTCCGAATGCAGGCACGCGGGTGCACACGTGCCCTTTGGTTTCCATTCTTAGCCAATCCAGATGTTTGGGGAATTATATCAAATAAAAAAAAAACCCTTTGCGTTTCTAACTTTATAATATGGACAGAATCCTGAGTACGAGCCAACATTTTCTAGGACTCTGCTGGGTCTACTGGGCCAACATATACTCACTGTCTGAGCTTCAGCCCCTGCGTGCCATACCCAAGGACATTCGAGTTTTAAAAATCAGAGCCCGTCACCTTCTTTATTCCAGAAGCCCCTTTTCATCACATCAGTTGTAAAATAAGGATACAGAACACTTGGGTACTTTGTGGTAGATTGCTGGGCTGGTCCAGGAGAAAGTCAATTTGGTTTAAGAAATATTAAGTCCCTACTATGGGCCAGACACTGGGAAAGCTAAAAAGTCCTATTTTTAAGAGTAATGTCTATCTCAACGATTTCCATCAATTAAGACCCGGTGTCTGGCCCATAGTAGGCACTTAATGCTTTTTAAATTGAATTGATGGAAAATGTTGAGACAGTTCTCTTAAAAATAGGACTTTTTACCTTTCCCAGTGTCTGGCCCATAGTAGGTACTTAATGTTTTTTTTTTTAACTGAATTAATGGCAAATCCCTCATTTTATGGAGGCCACAAGGCTTGGATCTAGAACCTGTTGTTTCATTTGGGGCCAAACATCGCCTTTTGTGGAGAAGTAAACTGATGTCCAGATCCCCATAACTGGAGACCCACGAGGCTGGGCTTTGGACCCATTTCTGATTCTAAGTGCAAGGACCTTTTCTTTTGAAAAGGTCATTTAGAAAATGGGCTGGACTGCTGGAGGGACCTTTTCTTCCCCACAAGCCAGTGAAAATTAGCAGATGGCATAAGATGAAGCTCTCCAGCTCTCATCGGATGGTGTGAGTCATTTCATGAAAATGCCTACCAGCAGCATCATCTTTCCACTAAATTGTTTGCCTGGATCCAAGAAAATAAGGCTTGGTTAACCTCTGGAGATAGGAATTGAACCCAATTCCTGGGACTGAAAAACCAGATTTTTTTCTACTGCACAAGGAGCTCATCAGTCCTGAGCCCTGTCCTCCCCCTTTGTGACCTTGGACAAGTCACAGCTCCAAATCTGGACTATTCCCTCTTCTCTAGTATGAAAACTTTGGGTTATATGACAGTTGTGACCTTGACCAAGTCCTTTATCTTAGCTGGAGTCTACTTTCCAACAGCTGTTTAAAAATGGAACCTTAGTGGTCTTTTCTAGTTATAGACTATTTATTTTCAATTCCTCCCGATTTAATTCAACAAAATTGTCTTAAGTGCCTCTCATATGCAATAGGGGATTAATATCTGGGAGCTTGGAATTGTGATTTTATTGACCTGGGACGTTCCCAGTGTGGAAGCTCCCTTCACCATTGCAGGCTTGTCACCCTGTAATTTTAAAGAGTCGCACAGAACAGCAAGATGATAAGCATGCTCAGGGTCCTTCATCGCTCCAGAGCCCCCTCTGTCCACAATGAAATACCGCCTTTCAACGGCAGGACCCGAGGACCCAAGTCTCCCGGCCCCTTCCTTCCGAGCACCGAAATTCTGGCAGAATTGAATGACCTCAATGAGGTTCATTCTCCGAAGCTTCCCAGAGTCCCAGCTCCCGTTCTCATTTCTGAGATGTTTTCTTCCTGCTGTAGCAAAGTGGATTAGAAGGCCTGATATGTGGGCTCGCTGCAGGTTAATTTTCTCTCCCGTGACATTTCCTATAGAAGTGACATATAACTTATGTGAATTCATTTAATCCAAATGGGAAAAAAAAATAAAGTGTAGAAGGGACTTTAAAAAAAATGGCTTCGGGGAAACAAGAAACTACTTTGATTGTCGTAACTTTCTTCAAAGAAAGAAGAGTTTTCTTGAATCCGGTGAATTTTCCCGACACAGACAGCCAAGAGTCGAGGTGTTAAAGCATTCCAATGCCACTCGGCCTTATTTATAGCCCGACCTGTGCTCTTCCCCCCTCTTACAGTTAATAGAAAGATTCATGAGTCTCCATGGCTGTCTATCTAGTGTCTGACAGTCCCGACCGGGCTGCTAAAGCAAGTCACTATCTATAATTGATATCCTTCCCTGGAATAGGGTGCTGGCTGCGACTGAAGGGCTTTGCTGAAAGCTCTAAATGGTGACATGTTCTCCCCTCGTTCTGGCTCAGCCACTGAATTCCAGGGCAATTTGAACTTGGTGCAGGAGGGAGACATGTGTTTCCCATTAGCAAGTCACCAAGTGGAAGAGCAGAATTAGGAAACGGGATGAATTTGCCTGCCAGGTAGCTGCATTTCCAGTACAATGCACTGCATGTACTCTTGAAAAGATTACCAGGGCCCATTACTGTCAGAACAGATGGGCTAAATATGGTTTTTTCTTCCCCCTCGTTCTGTCTCCTACTTCTCCCGTCCTTCCCTGGCTGTGTGTTTACTGGAGACTCTGCTTGCTGCTGGGGTCTTTATCGTGGAGATGTTTAATTAATTTCTCAGCACAGCAAGATATCCTAATTGGGCTTAGCCGAACTCCAGTTGCTATTAAATGCGGCGTCACAAATTTACTTCCGCGCCCGGGAGCCAGGAGATGGGTCTGTTTTCTTTAATCAGCATTTTGGGGCAGCGGGCGTCTTCCTGGGATCAGTTAAGCTGGAAGGGAACATAGCAGGTAATGAAGGGGCGAGATGAGATCAGGGCTGATGTGAGCCGCCGCCCCGGAATGGGGTTCCCTGGGAAGGGCCCCGAATCTGGAGTCGGGATGCTGATCCGGCGGGATTCTACTCCCGTGGCAGCTTGACTGGGTCAGTATTGACTGGGTAACATTGCTCTGGGATCCTTTGCTCATCCTGAACATGAAGGCTGAGGGCGAAGGCGTTCGCTTGCCACCATCCTGTGAAAAGGACATTTGGTTGTTTGAAAAGATGGTCCAACAGCCATGATTCTGTCTGGCCCCAGAGGACGGGAACATGAGCAAGGGAGAGGTAAAGTTGCCAATTGGGGCTTAAAAAGTGTCTGGTGATTAGCATTGTAAGAGTCAGCTGGCTCATCAAACAGGAACTAGGAGACCCCTCCTCAAAAGTGTCATAGTGTGGATTTCTCTCTGTGACTCTCTGGCCTCTGTGGGCACTTTTTAGTCTTGAATCCCAAGATTCATTCTTTCCTGAGCCTCAGTTGCTTCATCTGCAAAATGGAGATACTTATGCTTTTTATTCAATTAGTCAATAAACACTTATTAAGCATCTACTCTGTGCTGGGCACAGGGATAAACTCTCGGGATGCAAATACAAATAAAAACTAAGTCAGTCTGTGCTCTCAAGGAGCTTACGGTCTCTTGGGGGAAGACACATTGAGAAGGAAGCTGAGAAGAGGAGGAGGGGGAAAAAAAAGGGAGCAAAGAATGGAGGTGCCCAGTGCAGGGGTATGATGGAAACGTCCTAGGAAATCCCAAACAGGGCAGCCAGTGCTAAATGGGGCATTTATCAAGTTCTTAATTATTTTGTGGAAAACAATAGGAATAAAATAGCCCTTGCCCCAAAGGACTCAGAAATACAACATATTCACCAATTTTCCAAAGTTGTGAGCTTCATAGTGTAATGGATAATGAATCCTTCTGGAACCAGGGAAAATCCAGAAAGCCATCCTGGCTAGGGGGCCTTAACCTTTCAGTGAACTAAGCACCTCTAAGGTTAGGAAATGAGAAAAGATGCTGGCCTCCATTGGTAGGAGGAAGGAGTCCGGTCCCTGTTTTTAGCACAAACGAAAGAGCACAAAATACGTTCAAAAATGAAAGAGGTGGTGAACCTGGGTCACCTGGCTCAGGGATTCCACAGAGCAGAGGTGAGGAAGAAGAGCCTTGTGCAATGTCTGAAAAGCACTTTGGAAAATTGTAAGCATCATATAAATATTAGTGGTTTAATTTGATTGGCAAACATTATCTCTATATAAATATATATTTAAATTGCCGCGTTGGGGTGAAGGGCTAGAAGGATGTCAAAAGCCATTCGTTCATTCAATCCTTGACATGCTTAAGGTCACAGGGACCTTCCCCAAGGTTTTTAAAGGTCACAATCTTCTCACTAAGTGAGCAGTGAAAAGCCAGGAGACAGTGGCTCAGTTTGTGTTTACTTTTCCTTCTAATTGATAATACCCTGTTATTACTTTCTGTGAAGTATATTATCCAAATGCAAGAGGAATGAATTTGGAGGCATTTAAAAAAATCTCTAAATGGTTTTCTAAAAACATTCTGACTTTTTGAAAGGCAGCTCACAATCCAGTAAGTAGCGTATTTTCTCTTGGAGGGATTTCTCCCATCTGTTTCCCTCTTCCATATTTATACTTTGCTGGGGTAAATGACACCTGTTGTTTATTTTTCATTGGAGGCAGTTGGGTGTCTACACTGGTTAGGCATTTGGGTGTCTACACTGGTTTAGTCACTCATTGTTAAAATTTGTGTGTATCAGTTGAAGCTGACATTATGGAGCAGACGTCATTGGGACTTTAAAAAGGGACAAGTGTGATTGCCCATATGGAGTGGGTATCTTTATCATCAGGCAGATGCTTCCCCTGAGAGGTGGGTAAGGGAGGAGCGGGCACGGAGAATTCCCATCGCTCTCCAGCCCCTTCCCTTCTTCCTTTACCAGCACTCTGCTCAGTGACCGTACTAACCTACTCTGAGGAAGCGTCCTTAAGATCATGTGCAGTGGTTGCTGGCCCTTCTTCCAGAAACTTTAGAAAAGAGGCGTTTTCCTCAAACAGGTGAGCAGGTTCTCCCCACAGGGCCCAGTTATGGCAGAGGAGACTGGGCATCTGGGGATGCCAGGGGAAGGAAAGCCCTTTAGGAGCTATTTTCACCAGACGAGGCGAAAGGAGAGAGTATCTATGGCTCGATGAGAGTCTGGGGAAGCATTTAAAGGAAAGGAGCTGCCGTTTCTACCTCTTTAAGGGCACAGTTGCCCATCTACATGACGACTGCTAGTGCCACATTTAATGTGATAATAGAAACTCGCAGTTTTTTTCTGCAAAAAATTTAGGGTTTTCAGGGCACTTTGCTTGGCAACCCCGCGAGGTCGTAATTCTAGGACCATTGATTTAAGCCTTCTAAGCCAACCTAATTTTACAGATGTGGACCTGAAGTCCAGGTAGATGAAATCATTCTCCCAAGGTCACGCAGACAGTAAGCGGCAGGGCTAGGACACCAATGCAGAGCCTTGGACTCTAAGCAGTCCTTTTTCTACTGCATCATACCAGGAAGCACATGTATTATTACCCCTGTTTTAGAGGAGAAGAAACTGAGTCTCTGAGAATTTGCAACTTGCCTATGACTCACTCCAGCCTAGCAGATATTGTTTACTATGTGCAAGGCAGTCTGTAAGGTACTAGAGATGAAAATATAAAAAGGGGCTGCCATTCTACCAGGGAATGAATGGCACAAGTCTGTTCCAGTCAACAAGTAACTGTTGACTACAGAAAGGGAACAGGGCAGAATAAGAAGCAGCTGCTCTTGTATGCACCACCAGGAATTTTATAAAAATAAATGGGAATGGGACAGCTAAATAGCACAGTAGGTAGAGCACTGACTCGGGAGTCAGGAGGACCTCAGACATTTAATACTTTTCTAATTGTGTGACCTGGGCAAGTCACTTAACCCCAATTGCCTCATCAAATAAATAAGTGAATGAATAAATAAATAAATAAATAAATAAGAAGGATGTTATTTTTATTCATCAAACAGAGGTAACCTAACCATGATTATTTTTCTTTTCAATTTTAAACTTAAAATATAAATTACAAAAATAAGACACAAAATTTAGAAATCCTGAACCCACCAGAACAATTGTAGGATAACAACAACAACAATAATAAATGTAAAAAGTGTTTACCACGGTACCATGGCCACGACATCAGAGGCAGATCTTTCTGGCTTGGAGTCAGCTTCTATTCTTTAGCTGTGCCGCTTAAGTTCAGAAAGGGAGGGAGAGAGCAAACCCTAAGCTCTCTGGGGATCAACAAAGGCTCCTTGGGATGTGTATGTGTGTGTGTGGGGGTGTTCAGTCTGCTAGCACTTATCTGATCCTGCCTTCCCACCTGAGCCTTGGGGCACCAAGTCCTGTGACTAACCCTTCCCCCTTCCTCTCCCCTCTTCACCTCTCCCCACTCCCTCATCCCTCACCCCTGCCCCGGGCAGAATGTTCTGAACTTTGCAAGACTCCATCCTTCATCTTTTGACATGTATATCTCTGGAAATTTTGCATCAGCTAGAACACCACATTCTTGTACCGGGGAGCCAAGGGATGGAAGGCTGACTTGGATGACTAAGATGTGATTATCCAAAGGACTTCCCCTTCCACTGAGCTGAGGGGGCAGCAGAAGGCGGGGAGGTGATTGAAGAGCAGTTGGCGTTATTTTCACACCCCTCGCCATAAATAAAAATAAATCTACTTAATTGGGAAAGTCCTGTTCTGGCAGTTTGAATGAAGAGCAAATTAAGGGTACAATGTGACAGGGCCACGACCGCTGGTATAGCCAGTGGGACAGAGATCAGGTAAGGGGGGACCCCAAACTGTAGGAGTGAGGGAGGCTCAGATCCCACATTTCCCACCCAGTTCTTTTAGTTTATTTTGACTTTCTAAGTACTTAGGGATACCATGGAGAGAATGCAGGCTATATCTCATGCCTCGAACAACCACAGTGCAAATTGTACTTTAGGGACATTTAAAAAGTTGGTGCTTCAGTCGGGCCTGTAAACATTGCACGCTGATCTTTCTATTTGACCAGACCCACTCGCATTTTCCTTCCTTAATTTCCTTATGTGCCATTTTCACATCCTCTTAGGCTATAGACATCAAGTACTGGCTCATGAGGAATCCCTAAGTGCTACTTCCATTATTACAAGTCAAAGTTCTGTGGCAGGTTTTATTTCACTTCATGCCTTTTTGGTGACATGATTCCATTCTAAAGGCTCGCAAGATGATCTGATTTATCTGAACCTTGTGACTAATTTTCTGGAGGATCATAGCTCTCTCTCTCACTTTTTTGGTATCTCATATTGATAATCTGCTGAAAATCCTCAATCTTGCATACGTCATTGTTTTTAAAACCAATGAACTTGTACTTTCATGGAGTATTGACCTTGAGAGGAGATGGAAAGTTAGTTAAGTGAGATGGTTTCTTGCCTATTTTGGTCTCTTCATTGTAATAGTTTAAATCACTGGCAGTATTTTTAAGAAGCAGTGATAAAGTAAATTTATTTTCCTTTGTCCATTTTCTATTAAGAACATTGCTTTATTCAGTAAACTTGGATCTGTTATCATGATATCCAGTATCTTGTCTTTAGCCTTCCGATTTGGTCTTGGTTTTGAATATTAATCAATTAATCTATCAATAAGTGGGCAACCAGTTCAATCATTGTTCTCCTGAAGAGCATTTTCCTATTCATTGATTTCTGGACACTTCTGTTATGTGTGATCTTCTATGGTCTCCAGTCCAATACCTTCTAATTTTCTTCTTGGGGACAAATAATTATGACTCCTGGCCTTCTCAGGCTCTCCAACTCTTGGCCTTTTCATTTCTAAGTCCTGAATTATATTTTCAAAGATACCACTTAGTGCTTTTTTCATGGGCCAACTTTTTCCTTTAAACCTCTGAGAATTGAGACATATATGTTGACTTTTGGGGGAGAGACTTGTCATTTCTTTGCAGAATTTCTCTGCTTTTTTCCTTCCTCAGACACAGTGATGACACCTCAGCTTCTGCCTTCTCTGTGGTGCTGCCTTAGCTTTGGGTCCCTGTTTCATAGCATGTGATGTCATGAAAAATGTCTTCTTCACAACCCAACCCCAGTCCCCAGCAGGAAGGGAAAAACCAACACTAATTCCGTATCATGGTTGTCCAGAGAGGACCTTGGTCTAGCCCAGAGAGGCTTTTCCTCAATCACATTTTGGAGAGACTTTGTCTTGACACGTGGTCCAATGCTCCCTTCCACTGCCTTGGAATAATGTTTTATCCAAACTGCCCAGAACCAGAACAAGACCATATGGCTAATGGTTCTGAGAGATGCTTACCAAATTCGGTCTTTTCTTAGTGTTCTTCTTCAGAATAAACAGGTTTCAGTGGATGATTTCTATCCTGTTTTCAACCTTAAGGCTCAAATTTTAGCAGGAAAGGGACCGGAGCATTATGTAATTCGGGTCCCTCCTTTTACAGATGGGATAAAAAAAAATGACCCTACCAATGGCAAATGTCTTTGTCAAGATCAGTCAGGCCAGAAGTGGCAGCTCTGGGATCCAATCTCCAAATTCCCTAAACTTTCCATTACACCATTCATGCCATTTGGACAATTGTGGATAATTATAGTTACGTCAACATCTATACCTATAAAGTAATATAATATAGTTTATTATGTCATATAAATCATTCATAACATATCATTTATTTTGTTTTGTGATTTATATATCTTATATCTTAAATAATTATATGTATTATATATTGTGATATATTATATAATATTTATTTAAATATATTTAATATATAATAATTAATGTATTATTGTATATTATATATATTATATATTGTAATATCTATCTTTCTATAGCTATAGAAATTTATCTTTTATTTTAATTGGGACCAAACTTCTAGAGAACTGCCTAAATTCTTCGCTTTGCTTCTTAATATTCTCTTGAATATTAATATTAATATTGAATATTCTCTGAACATTTGTGTCTGAAGAAAAAAAAAGTATCATGTGGATTAGTATTGTGAAGTAGATCTCGGCATGACCTCAACATGAGGGGATTTTCTACTATCCTCAGTTTTCCCACCAATTTCTTGGGTTTTCCAATGAGTCACTCCTAGCCTGATTTCCATCTAATATTTAACAAACCCTTTGCAAATCAATATGGCTGCATGGAAGTAGGAGACAGCTAATATGGGTGTCCTGTCTCACTGCAAAGTGGAGACCTTAGAAGTGGGGGTCTCATGTGAACTCTGCAGATGTCCCTTGCTGGAAGAAAATCGGTGATTCTCTTGATTTCAAGGAGGGAAAGATGTGAGCAAATTAATGGAGCATTTGCTGTTCAGGTCTTAAAGCCAAACATACTTGAGGACAGAAAAAGAATTATGAGCTCCTCCTCCCACCCTGAAGAAGGGAGCTTATCTTCCAGCAGAAAGACAAGCTAACACGTGAAAAACTTCAGACAGAGATAAGACAGGATGTAATTAAAGGTTAAATTATATGGCCCAGGAAATGAATGTTTTTGGAGTCCAGTTGAGGGAGGAAACAATCAGGGCAGGAGGGTTTTCAGAATACTTCCTGATGGAGGTGGAAAATGGGACTGTGAAGCATCCGAATTTTGTCGGACAGACATCCATTCAGAGACTCGTTGATTTTGGGGAAAAGGCGGACAAAACAACATGTGAGTCTGCCAGGATACAGGCCGTCTTGCCTTTTCAGCTCCTTTGGTCCTATTTAAAGGACCCCAAAGGAAAAGCTGCTGGGTACAGAGCAGCGGAGACCTGGATTCAAATTCCACCAACAGATTTTTTTTCTTGTATAACCCTAGGACAGAGGACCTGGGAGATGGAGGAATTAATCGAATATTAAAGAAAACTCAAGGAGGGTGTGAACTAAGAGAGAAAGATAAGTCCATTTTAGCTTTTAGGAAATAAATGTTTCAGGTGGATGGGGGAATTAAAGCTTGATTGTAAGGGGTAGGAAGGTAGTGAGGGTGACAGAACACAGAGTCAAATTCTCTAGAAGTGATTGTGAAAGGGAATAGAGATGAAAGATGGCAGTTTGGAGAAATAGCAGAGCAGGTAAAAGGACTTGAAAATGAAAGGTTTTTCTTTGTTAGTTAATAAGAATTTTCTGTCTTGCTCTTAAACACCAAATTTTTAGAATTCTAGAACATGGATGTGGTACTTGGTCATCAGTCAGTCAGTCAATAAAGATTTATTAAGTGCCTGTGTGCCAAGAATAGTGCTAATTTCTGGGGATACAAAGAAAGACAAAAGACTGGAGGGACTCACAGTGGAATAGGAAAAAATGAAGAATAAACATTAAATGTTTACTGTCAGATGTGCTAAATACTTTATGAATAGTCTCCCTTTTGATTTCGGGAAGACAACATGTAATCAAACGATACACGTGAACAATCGAACGATATACAGAATAAATTTGAAGGATGGCCCTTCTAGTAGCAGGTGGGATTTTAATTGGGATTCAAAAAAAGTCACGATGAAAAGTTCAAGAGGGAGAGCATTTCGGGCATGGAGGAGAGCTTGGGAAGATTCCAGGAGGTGAGAATGGAGTAGTTTGCTTGAAGAAGAGCTAAAAGATCACAGGATCCCAGAAAACCTACATAAGGTATAAAGAGACCGGAAATGTGTGAGTGTGTGTGTGTGTTGGGGGGAGAGCAGGCAGATTATGAAGGGCTTTGAATATCAAAGAGAAGATTTTACATTTGATCCTGGAGGGGATAGGGAGTCACTGGACTTTATTGAGCTGGGGGAGAGGGGCTGTGTATGACATGGTCGGGTCTGAGCTTTAGGAAGGTGACTGCATGGAAGATGAGCTGGAGTGGGGAGAAGTGAGGGAATTTGCAGGCACGAGGGGATGAGAGGAGAGAAGGGATGAATGTGAGAGATGATGCAGGGGCGAAATGATCTGATCTTGGCAATAGATTGGATCTGGGGAGAGATGAGAGATGCTGAGGGCTCCAGAATAACTCCTAGCTTGTGAGTCTGAAGCCCTGGAAGGAGAGGCTGTCCTGGACAGTGATAAGGGAGCTGGAAGGGAGAATGTTTAGGGTGAAAAAGAACGAGTTCAGTGGATGGCTGAAGTGCACTCCCCAAGGAGGACCTCAGTGTTGAGGAGAGTTTTATGTTGATGAACTGGACAAATCAGCTTTTTGAACTATGTGAGCAGAGTCTGGGATGATGGTGGAAACCTTACCCAGCTCTGAAATGGGAGCAAAGGAAGGTGGGAAGAATGTAAAAGGAAGGCTCAATGATAAAATAGGGACAATGGAGGGCCAAGGGACGATAAGACTCAAGAAGAACTAAAGAACAATGGAGACAACGAAAGTATGGGAAGTCAAAACAGGAGGACGGAGCATGGAACTCTGGATCAGAGACCCAGAAAAAAGGGGCGAGAGTTTGCTCAGCCTCGGATGGAGAAAGTACCAGAGATAGGGCTCTCGTGGTCCCTAATAATGTGTCCCAAAGCATTAGGACACTTCTCAGCAGAGCAGGCCTGGGAGTGTGGCCACGGAGGCAAAGAGCCTGATTGAGGCAGAGGTTCTAAGCCAAGATGGCCCCAGTGTTCGGATCACCAAGGAGGAATCCAAGTCGGGGCACCGGTTCTTGGGCTTCTGACACCCTTTGAAAGGGATGACGGCAAAGCGCGGAGACTCTGCAAGTGCTAACAGCTGACCGCAGGCAGAGGGGTAGGTGGGAGAGGCCTCTGTGACCACAATTTAGCAAACAAGCCTTGAACGCTTCTCCCTAATGGGCAGACCAAGTCGAACCAGATGTTTTCCATTGACTCAGCCCGGCTTCTTCTGCCGTTGTGACCTCTTTATAAATTCCAAACACAGTGGGAAGGAGGACATCTGTTCCCTTCGCCCCCACGAAACACACCTGATGTTCTCATTCGGAAATGTCTTCGGCGGGGGCATTGGCAGGGGTCCAGCGCGCCCCGTGCCCAGCCTGCAGAGCAGCTGGGTGGGCCCTGGGTCAGAGGGAACGGCTCCCGGGGCTCTCCCGCAGGTAAGTGTGAGGGAGCTCTCCTGCTGTGGTTTCCTGGCCCCCTGGACTGGGATGCTGGAGTTCTTGCAGCAAGATAAGGGAGGGAGGCAGGAAATGAAACAAGGCGCTCGCCACGCTCCTCCTTGTGTTCTGCCGAGATAAACTTCAGTCGACTCTCCTCCGCTACTCCCTTTGGCTCCTGGCAGCCACTTTAATTGGGAAAATGCAGATTTTTTTTTTTGATCAAGAGAGGATTATTCTTGTTATCAGTCTAGAGCATCTTATTTCAAGATGAAAAGGCTTTGCTGAATTACAGATGGCAACATTTTTTTTTTTTTTTTTTTTTTTACAAAGCTCCTTGGCGATTGACATCTCAAAGAGAAGGTATGATTTATGAGCTTGGAAAGGCTAACGCCGAGCAGTGGTCGAGGCCCGGTCCTACTGATTTGTGAAATTGCTTCCTATGAATTACCTTTTTGTGGCAATCAAGCCCCCGGTAGCTCCAATAAACTTCATGTGTAAAGTACAAAAATACCCCATGTACTTGCAGGGAAAGGAAGGGAGAAAAGGAGGGATGTTGCCCCTCCGGGCCGGCTCCCGGGAGCTGGCTCCCAGTAGTTTGGCTGATAAGGCAGCAGGGTAAAGATTAATAACAAGGCCTGGTGCTATCAGTACCTGCTTGTCGATTCTCTGTAACAGGGCTGTCTGTTCAGCATGGAAATTATTGATTAAATAAAAATTGCTATTAGATTGTGATGTGATCCATAATCGCACACAATGGTGGACATTCTTCTTGGGCTTCCCGAGCCATGCGTCAAGCTCTCCCCTCACGGTCATTTATATTGTCCTGACACGTCCGCTCCTTAGGCTCGTCCTTTCCCCTTCGAGTCCAGAAAGCTCTGAAGAGGCAGAGCCAGGCCGGGGAGCCAAGAGCCGCACTGGCAGGTAAGAAGAGAAAGCCTGGGATGGAGGAGTGCTGGACTGAGAGAGACCCTCCCCGGGTCATCTCGAGCTGGAAGTCATTTCTGAGGCCGTTTATCCGACCGGTACAGGAACGTGAATTTGGTCTACGGCAGACCACTGTCCGGGAGGAGGAGCCCGTCACCTCCTTAAGCAATCTGGGCCTTTGGGGAGCAGTTGGAATTGCTGGAAAGTTTGCCTTGTATAGAACTGAAATCGGTCACTGTGACCTCTTCTCATTTCTCCTACTCTCGGACCAGAGTAAGTCTCCTCGATCACCCAGCTGAGATTCCCTCAAATACTTAAACATCCTAGCTCACCCCAAAAGCTGCCCAGGGCTTTTCTTCTCAAGGCTCAACATCCCCCGTCCCTTCCACCATTTTTCATAAATCATGGTGAAGTCCCGTGGCTCTTTATTATCACCCTGGGTCTTGTGTTCCACTTAGCCAAGCCTTCTCGGTCAGTTCTGCTATGGTAGGTCCTGGGAATATAGAGACAAAAAGAAACCATCCCTGTCTTCAAGGGGCTTGTAGTTTTTTGGGGAATAATATATGTACTTACATGTAAATCTTCTAAGTGGCCCAAATCAATACAAGGTAACTTTGAGAGAAGATCCCCACAGCTGGAAGAATGAGGACAGCTTACCAACTGATGACCACTCTTTGGGTCCAGCTACTCAACCAGTTCCCAATCCATCTAATGATCTTATCCTAGGATTTTACATTCAGAGGAAGGCAACCATTGAATCCTACCTTCTCTTTTTAAAGAGAGGGAGGATTCAAATCCAGATGTCCCCTTCTCCCCGCCGAGATCATCCTGGATAAATGCTGATTCTGTACATAGAAGAGGCAGAGGTATCTTAGAACTAAGATTTTAGGTAATCTATTGGGATAATTAGATGTCACTGACAGAAACTCCTAATTAGATGGGATGTGAGAGACCTCTTAGTCCTTCTCAAAACTGAGTTAGAATCTCCTTATCGACCTTTCCTGACAAATAGTCATCCAGTCTTTGCTCAAGGACCTTCAGTGATAGAGAACTGACCCACTATTTACTGATGCAGCCTTTTCCATTTTGGGTCAGTTCTAATTCTTCTGAAGTTATATTCAAGTTCTGAAGATCTTGTGGGGGAAGAGCTTGATAACTGATGCAGCTTGAGAACCCGGGGTGGGGGGGAAAGTTGAGAGGGAGAAAAAATAGGTAAAACAGAATTTGGGAAGCGCTTATTATTGGGAGATGAAGACAGGGGACTGAAGAAGAAGGCTTTCTTGATTGACTCTCATTGCCTTTCTCTTTTTTTATGACTCACAAGAAAATGGATGAACTTTTAAAATGAGCTCATTGCCATAAAAAGGCCCAAGTAAGAAAAATGTTTAGGTTTTCTCATTGCTATCCACTACCCTCAGATATGTATGTACTAACTGGCCATATTCCTCCTTTCCCCAGTGGTTTGCTTAAAATTATGTTTATTCCTGATTAAAGAATTCTACACAGATTGATCTTATTACCCTAATTTTCTAGATTAAGAGAGCAGGGAATGTAGAAGGGAAGGAAATAGGAGGGGAGGGACCAAAATGTTTAGGGAAAAAACCCAAGGATCAGAAGTGGACACATGTGTATATCTAAGTTTCTCTTACTGCAAATGATAGCATGGTAGATATTTTCCTGTAATAGGCTTTATTTTTCTTTGCAATAATACTCTTACAGTAGAATCCTAGTAGCTAGATTACTGGTTCAGACTAAGAACCGTTTCAAAACTGTCATATCAGAGACAGATTACACTAATTCACAACTTGTCTGTTTCTCCACAGCCCTACCAGCACTGAATTTTATTTTAAATGACTTTGTCAATTTAACAAGTTTATGGTTTCATATCAGAGTTGTGTTCATTTCAATTTCTCTACTTGTTAAAGAAGTTTAAGGAAATCTTCAGTTGTTTTTGATATTTTCTGAATTTTAGAAACCGATTATTTATACCTTTTGACTGCTTATCTACGGGAGGATCTTACACCTATAAATTTGTCTTAATTATATGATTTAGATATCAATTCAAAGAATTTCCCAATCTGTTTTCCCCCTTATTTTGGATACAGCGATAACAATAACAGTTATTATTAGTGGCTCACATCACAGAAATATTAATAATATTAATAATTTTATCAATAGATCACAGAATTGTAATTTAAGAGCTAGAAGGAAACTTAGAAGTCCCACAATCCAAATCATTTCAAATAAGGAAAATGAAATACAGAGAGTTTAAGTGACTTATGGAGGGTCTATAGCTAATATGGATATGATGTTACTTGAATCCAGCCTGCCTCCAAGTCCGTCGCCTAACCACTATATGCCACTTCCTCTACAAGGAACATTTTCAGGTTAACAAGACACTTTACAAAATTATCATGTTGTTACAGATAATTTATTTATTTTCATGTAGTCAAATCCATAATTTTTCTTCATTAATTTCTCATGTGTTGGTCATTCAAGATGATCAATCAATATGTGATGACTACATATCACTTTTCTACTGATTTTTAGAATTTATCCTTTGTTATTCAGCTTATTAGTCTACTTTGAATTAACATAACATCTGGGTAAAATGTGGAGCTCTTAACTTTTATCATCGTATTGCTCCAAATTTGCCAACAATTTTGTTGTAGACAGAATGCAGCCCATCCCAGTGTTTTGTGATCTTGGATTTAGTAAAGATTAGTCTATTGTTTGCCTCTGGTTTTGATCCCTCTATTTTCTATTCCATTCTGTTGATGTATTTTGATTGTATCTGGTACCAAATGGTACCATAAAATGTTGTTTTTCACCTTTTTTTTAAAAAAAAGTTTTTGATAACAAGAGAATAGTGGAGGCTTTAGTTCTTTGAATATTTGGCAGAATTCTTTGATGAATTTAGGGATTTTGAGTATGGTGGTCCCAATGTTGACTTGAGATTCTTCTATTTTCTGTTCTATCATTTTGGGTATTTTGTATTTTTGTCTATATGGATCCATTTCCTTTATATTTTCTAGTTTCTGGCATATAATACATTTAGTTTTTTCTCTTTCTTCTGCATTTTTCATGATTTCTTCTTCCTTTTACCCAATTCTGACAATTTGTTTTTCTCTCCTTTTTAAAAAATTAAATTCGCTAATTGTTTATTGGTTTTATTAGTCTTTTAGAAAATCATTTGATTTATATATCAATTGAGTTTTTCTTGTGTTCATGGTTTCATTGATTTTTCCTTTAATGTTAGTAATTTCTTTCTTTCCATAACTTTTAATCTTGTTTCTTGTTGTTCATTTAAACTTCATTCAACTTACTAATTTTCTTTTTTTAATTTTGCTGCCATAAATTTTGAGGGATATAAGTTTACCTCTTATCAGTGCTATGATCACACACTGTATATATTTATATTTGGTAACCATACGTACATACAATCAATAATTAGGTCAAATATCTATCTATACCTATCTATCTACACATATATATTTCACTAATATCACACACACATACACACACACACATATATATCACTAATTAATGATTAGGTCAAATATATATGTGTGTGTGTGTATGTATTTGAGCTAATCACTAATTATATATATGCCCTAATTAGTGATTATATATATTTTATTTGTTTTTTAACTCATACACTATTTGAAAAAAAAAAGTTCAGTGTCCACATAAGCCCATAGCTTTTGATTATGTTTATTTAGTACTTATTTTATTGTAATTTGACCTTTGCTTATTGCTTATTTAGCCTTGACATGTGAGGTCATCATTGTGAGGAAGAGCCTCAATTAAGAATCTCACCTCTGATGATGCATCTGTAATTTACAATCTTAGAGGATTTCCCAGCTCACTTTGATCACACAGCCATTATGCGTTAGTGGGAGTTCTTGAACCCAGGTCTAGTTGCATACAAGGTCATCTTCCTATCCATTTGACCATGCTGCCTCTCCTATAAACAATATGTTTTTACATTTTGCTTTTCTGAATTTATCTATAATTTTTTTTGAGTTTTGTGAATGTTTAATGTAAATTTGAAATTGTCCTCTCTCTCAGTTTCCATTCCAGTTCTTTTAGTCAGTCAGCACACATGTGCAAAGCAGAATCTTCCTCAAACTGGCTTTTCAAGAGTTACATGCTTACATAGACAGGCGGGAAGAACTATATGGAGACTCAGCATTTACAAAACAGGGCTCCTCAACTTTCCTTCCAAACGAATCCTGCTCCCGACCTCCCTCTTTCTATCGAAGGGATCGCCACTCATCCGTCTCCCAGGGTTGCCACCTCACTGTCAATCTTGCCTTTTCATTCTCTTCTATCACACACTTTGAATGTTGCCAAATCCTGCTGCTTCTACATCCCCAATCTCTGGCTTTGAAGCGCTTCTGTCTCCTCACATGGTACCATAACCCTTTGCTTGGGCAATTACACCGGCAATTGGGGTTCTCTATTTGATGTCTAAGGATTCTCTTCATATCTGTAATCTAGCTGCTTGCCTTGATTCCATTCCGTTACTAGAGGATTGGAAGATCCCACTGTGTATCATTATCTGAATAAGTCTTTTTTACAAATCAGTTAACATTTCCTCTCCAAGTCCAGTTACTTTGAGATTTGTCACACAGGTGTTTAGGACCGATATTCTCTCATTTTCAAAGGTGCGTTTAATCATAATAGAATTTCCCTGTTTGCCTTGCTTAATGCTCCGCCAATTTGAATTCATCTTTGTCAGGTAGTAGCACTGCTTCCCCAGCTCTGTAATTAGTTGAGTCATAATTAATTTGAGTCTGCTTTCTAGCCGTAGCTATGTGTAAATCATCCGATACTAGATGTGTTTCCTTTGGGGTCGACCTTTTGGCATCCTGGGAATTCTATTTATAATCTCTTCCTTTCAGAATTTCTGGGAAATGTTTTGTTATTATTCCTCAGCATAAGGAGGTCTAACTTTTTTCTTCACAGTGTTTGCTTAGCCCAGCAACTTTGGAATCTTGATAAACAAGCTCTTATTAAGTACCACTGTGTGCAAATACTGTGCAGAGCTCTAGAGATAGGAAGAAAAAGCAAAAGTAGTCCTTGGCCTATGGGGGTTCCTAGTCTAAGAAGAGAGAGAAGATGTGTACATTTGGGTGGATATAAAATACATGCAAAGTAAATCCCAAACTTTCTTCTGTTGGTCTTTGTTACTGTATTCCATGGAATATTTTTCTTTTTCCTTTTACTCATTAAAACCACATAATGTCAACCCATTAGACCTTGACTTGACCTCCTGAGCTGATGATAGATGATCCAGTCTTGTTGAGTTTCTCGAGTTATGGTTGATCCCACATGTTTTTGGCAACAAAAATATATTAAGCATAAGCACGGAAGATATAAAAGCAAAACTGAAGCTGTCCCTGTCCTCAAGGGACTTACTGTTTATTTAATGTGAGGAACATTCTGCTCATGGATATCTATATGCAAAATTGTTATAAATAGGCCGTGAGGTGGCTCAGTAGTTAGAACGCTGGGCTTGGAGTCAGCAAGACTTGAGGTCATATGCTGCCCCCTTGGGCAAGATACGTCAGATCTATTTGCCTCAATTTCCCCAACTATAAAATAATTCTAATAAATAACATTTGCAGGATTGAATGAATAAGTCAGATATTTGTAAAAACAAGTTACCAATTTGTAGGTAATAATTTGTTATCCAAATGCTGGCTATTATTATTATTATTATTATTATTAATTTTCAAATACAAAGTCATTTTGAAGGTAATGAGACTACCAGAAATTAAGAGGTTCTAATCTCTGGGAGGTGAGAGGTGGAGAGCGTTGAAGCTTTTAAAGGAAAGCACATGGATGCAATGGGAAAACATCCCAAAGGAAAGTCCTTTCTGCCCATAGCAATTATAGGGAGCAAAGTTAGGGGAGCGCCTCTCCCGGCAGCTTTCTCTGAGAAGGAGCCATTCCCTCAGCCGTCCATTTACAGCCCCACCAACTTCCACAGGAAATCCAGGTAGGTTGTTGTAAACCCCTGGCATTTCTGGAGCCCGGTCTCTTTATTAGCTCACTCACCACATCCAGACACGTCGGCTCAAGCTGCAAGAAGTGATCTTAGTGAGATGGAATCCTTTTATCATCACATGACATCCCTCTGACAATTCTTCCAGAGCCCCTTCCTTTCTCCCAAACGTCAAGGAGACTCTTAGAAAAATCCCTTTGGCTTGGAACCAAATTGCTATCTTTTTTTTTTAGGGGGAAGAGAGTCATGTAAATTTTAAAATATAAAGGTTGGGATTATATAATTCCCCCTTCTCCCCCCACTAAGCATACTCTGATTCCCTTTTTGTCCTGAGGGTGAATGCTTTCTCCTGGGTCAGGAATGCAATCCTGTAAGCTTGCTTCTCTCCAGGATATTATGTCTGTCTCGCTGTGTTAAAATTGTCACAAAAAGCCCTTCAGAGAAAAAACACAGTGGTTATTTTTTTCATGCAGGGGTCAGAAATTGAATGATCCCTTGGGAATTCTCACTATTTAGCATTCAAAAACTACAGGTTGGGCTGTTTGAAGAACTGATGTTTAGTAAAGACACCGAAGAGCATGGAACTTGACTCTGGAGGAGGAAGATGAGAATTAAATTCTTTCCTGTGGAATAACAAATGAACTTCATTTTCCATTAAAATATTTTGCAAAATTTCAAATAACACGGGAACCAGGACAAGATTATTTTTCAGGGAATCCACTTCAAGACCAATCTGTGTTTACACTCGTCATTTATACAGTTTCACTATTAAAAAAAGATTTTCCTAAAAGCAGAATTTTCTCCCTTATCAGATACCCTGGTAGAACATTCCCATAACTGTGAAATCTTGCCCCTTCTAAGAATGGGACCAGATGTCCAAGGTTCTACAAACAGCAACTTGACACCCTGAAATAGAGTGGTTTCTTTGAGCTGACACTCACCAGAAAACTGTCTTCTTCCCAGATCACCCGTTCCCAGAGAATATGATCGTCTGTAACAAAAATTTAAACCCTTACCTAACTACCATTTAATACTCCTCTGTTTCATGCTGTGATATCCACGTCACCAGGGCTGCAAAGGCTCAAATGTGGACTGTCTTCCATCTCAGGAACTCCATCTGCCTTCAGTCAGGGGCGTCCCTGCCCTCCAATACGCTCTCCTGCCCTGAAGGCAGGAGTTCTTGGCCAGATTAATATAATAAATATAATATAATATAATAATAAGTAATGATAGTGGCCCTGAGAGACTTGGATTCAAATATAACCCTTTCTTAAAATTGTACTACTTGTACAAACTTGAATAAATCACGTCATGGCTTAGACTTCAATTTTTTCATATGAGGTGACATTACAGCTAGGGAGCAAGGAAGGAGTTGGAGGAATAGAGAGCTGATGGAGGAGAAGGGATGATCAGGTTGGTCAGGCTTCTGCATGAAGGTGCTGAGATCGAGGGAGGGAGGAGATCTAAGAGATAAGCCCACCCAGTGATGGCAGAGCCCTCACGTTCACAGAAAAGAGGCAAAGGAACAAATCATCTCTTCACCTGCTGGAGTCCCTCTTCTCTGCCCCCTCCAGGATTAAACCCAAATCCTCTGCTCGGCATTCAAAGCCCTTCCTAACCTGGTCCCCTCCTCCTTTTCTAGACTTTTATCTTTGACCTAGTGTCCCTGGCCCCTGGCTGACACTCCATTTTCCAGCCCCGGGCATTCTTTGTGACTGTCCCCCTTGCTCCTCCACTTTGACCACGGACTTCCGTGACTTCCTTGAGGTTCTAACTTCGCTCCCTTCTTCACCGAGAAGACTTTCTAATAATTGTTTTAATTAGTCCTATTAATTGTCGTGATTTCCTTCTATTCATTATTTCCTGTTTATCCTGGCTACAGCTCATTCTCTTTGTGTTATCTCCTTGACCAGAGGATATATTCCTGGAAGATGGCCTCCATTTTTTGCCTTTTTATGTCCCCCTTAGCACAGTTCCTCACCGCACTGAAGGAGGTGATAAGTTTAGCTCGATTGATTGGTGGGGGAGAGGAAAACTTTTGCTCTGGAATGAACATGAAGTTGCAGCTTGGAGGACCTGGCTTTGAATCAAGACTTTGCAGAGTGAGAGCTAGAATGGTTCTCAGGAGACTGGATGCCTCCTGAGGGCAGGGCCTGTTCCTCCCTTTTTATAGCTAGAACTTAGCACAGGCCTAGAACACAGTAAGCATTTAATAAATGCTTATTGACTGACCGAATATACCTGAAGCATCCCATTGGGAACATGAGTGCTTGGCTTGATGGTGCCATTCCCAATAGTAGTAAACAGTAAGCACTTAATAAATGTTTATTGACTGACTGAATATACCTGAAGCATCCCATTGGGAACATGAATGCTTGGCTTGATGGTGCCCTCCCCAATAGTAGTAAACAGTAAGCACTTAATAAATGCTTATTGACTGACTGATCACACCTGAAGGACCCCATTGGGAACACGGGTGCTTGGCTAGATGGTGCCATTCCCAATAGTAGTAAACAGTAAGCACTTAATAAATGTTTATTGACTGACCGAATATACCTGAAGCATCCCATTGGGAACATGAGTGCTTGGCTTGATGGTGCCATTCCCAATAGTAGTAAACAGTAAGCACTTAATAAATGTTTATTGACTGACCGAATATACCTGAAGTATCCCATTGGGAACATGAATGCTTGGCTTGATGGTGCCCTCCCCAATAGTAGTAAACAGTAAGCACTTAATAAATGCTTATTGACTGACTGATCACACCTGAAGGACCCCATTGGGAACACGGGTGCTTGGCTAGATGGTGCCATTCCAATAGTAGTAAACAGTAAGCACTTAATAAATGTTTATTGACTGACCGAATATACCTGAAGCATCCCATTGGGAACATGAGTGCTTGGCTTGATGGTGCCATTCCCAATAGTAGTAAACAGTAAGCACTTAATAAATGTTTATTGACTGACCGAATATACCTGAAGTATCCCATTGGGAACATGAATGCTTGGCTTGATGGTGCCCTCCCCAATAGTAGTAAACAGTAAGCACTTAATAAATGCTTATTGACTGACTGATCACACCTGAAGGACCCCATTGGGAACACGGGTGCTTGGCTAGATGGTGCCATTCCCAATAGTAGTAAACAGTAAGCACTTAATAAATGTTTATTGACTGACCGAATATACCTGAAGCATCCCATTGGGAACATGAGTGCTTGGCTTGATGGTGCCATTCCCAATAGTAGTAAACAGTAAGCACTTAATAAATGTTTATTGACTGACCGAATATACCTGAAGCATCCCATTGGGAACATGAGTGCTTGGCTTGATGGTGCCATTCCCAATAGTAGTAAACAGTAAGCACTTAATAAATGTTTATTGACTGACCGAATATACCTGAAGCATCCCATTGGGAACATGAGTGCTTGGCTTGATGGTGCCATTCCCAATAGTAGTAAACAGTAAGCACTTAATAAATGTTTATTGACTGACCGAATATACCTGAAGCATCCCATTGGGAACATGAGTGCTTGGCTTGATGGTGCCCTTCCCAATAGTAGTAAGGATGTTTAGAAAAGGGAAGGTTTTTCCACCTATGAAATGCCAGGATGATTGTGAGGATGAAATAAGATATTGTTTGCAAAGCTATTAGGACAACTGAAGTCACCGTGAAAATGCCGGCTGCCATTGTTGCTGTTCAGTCTTGCCTAACTCTTTGGGGCCCCATTTGGAGTTTTCTTGGCAAAGATCTTGGAATGGTTTTCCATTCCTTTTTCCAGCTCATTTTCCAGAAGAGCAAACTGAGGCAAAATGACTCACCCAAGGTCACACAGCTCCTAAGTGTCTGAGACCACGTTTGAATTCTGGCTGGGGCTCTGTCCACCAATATTTCTGTCAGGTTTAAGCATCTACCATATACTGCGTAAAGGTTGACAATTGGAACATTGGTATCGGTACATATTGGTTATGTAATGTTATTGCTGTAGAGATGGAGAGAAGACGATTTTGGGGAGAGACTCTGGATGCTCGTCGCTTAAGGCTGGAATCGATATCAATTTCACGAAGTAGCACGTGAGGGAGGGGCTCTCATCATCCCGTGGGATAGACAAGGAAGAAAGGCCTGGGAGGGGCCAGTCACTCATTCGGGAACACACCACAAGGGGTTGTAAGGCTGATGGCAGGGCTCACCAAAGGGAAGTGCTTCCAGCCTGCAGATGGTGGCAGCCGGGAGGCTGGAGAGAGACCGAATAAAACTCTCTCAGCTACGGGAAGGAGGTGGCGGCGAGGGAGCCTGGTGAGTCCGTCACACACGGCCGTACGTTTGTCTGGGGGGGAGAGCGAGCCTGCATCCGGCCCCGCTTTTCTCCAGGCATTAACGAGCCCCTTTCTTGTGACAGCGCTCGGCCCACTTGGTTGGCGTTAAGTGCCAGGCATCAAAGGGAGAGGCACTTAAAAGGCCCGAGCGCCCCCCCCTACTCATTTACCAGGAGACGGGAGCCTTTGCCCACCTCCCTTCTCTCCGGGGTTGGACGAGTCCCGGGGCTGCCAGCTGGAAGTCGATGGAGCTCACACGCCCGCTGTGGATCCGAACGGCGAAGGGGCACCTTTAAAGCTTTCCAGAGTGGCCCCCAAACCATCCCCCTTCTCTACAGCTCTGGCTTCCCCAGGGCACGCGCTTCTCCGGCTCCCATTGGGAGGCCCCCGGATCAGAGCCGGCACAAAGGGAGGTTCACGTCCTGGGTACCAGCCCACTGGGGCTCATTCTCTCCTCTTCATCCAGCAACGGCGCACGGAGAACACTCGTAATTTAGCCCATCTATCTCCCTCTGCCTCCGGGGCCTCGGGCAGGCCACCTGTCTCTGTCGGAGACTTCTTTGGAATTTACGCACGAGTGTTTTCCCTCCGGTTAAATTATTTATTTACTTGATTAAAACAAAAAAAGTCAGATTTTCACCGAAGCTGCACAGACAACAACTCGGAAACTTTAAAGGCAGCGAGCTAGCCCAACGTGAAAGGAATCGAGGACAATGATTCCCTTGCAACTGCAACCAAACACTCAACAAGCATTTATCAAACACCTGTTAAAGCACTTCTAGGCACTGGGCAGATTGGAGCCACAACAATAATACTAATAGTTAATATTTACATATGTTTTCAAAATACTTTGCATGTGTAACCTTGGGAGCAACCGTGGGAGGTGGTCATCATTCTTACTCCCATTATACAGATGGGAAAACTGAGGCTTCAAGAGGATGTGTGATTTGTTCAAGGTCACACAACTCAGTAACTGAAACAGGATTTGAATTCAGGTTTTCTGACCTGAAGTCCAACAGTCTCTGCTCTGTGCCAACTAGCTGCTCAAATGTAGCCCCTGACCTCAGTCAACTCACTCAGAGTGAGACAGACAGACAGACACACACACACAGAAAGAGACAGAGAGATACAGAGAAATACACACAGAGACACAGACGTAGAGAAAAACAGAGACACAGAGGTGGAGAGAGAGACAATGAACGACAGCAGAGACAGTGAGAGACAGAAAGAGAGAGACAGAAATGGGGGGAGGGAGAGAGACAGAAAGACAAAGAGAGGGAGAGAGACACAGAGACACACACAGAGCGAGAGGGAGAGGGAGAGGGAGAATGAGAGAGAGTGAGAGAGAGCGAGAGAAAGAGAGAGAGAGAGCCAGATAATTTGGGAAGGGCATACTGATATAGTTAAGAGACCTTCTTTGTGGTTCTTGAATATGGCACTATTTTAAGGGAAGATATTATACACCGAGTCAGCAAAGCATCCTGCTTAGAGTACTGACCTTGGAGTCACAAAACCTGGGGTTTAAATCTCCCCTTGGCAATTTAGGATCTGCGTGAGCCTGGGCGAGTCTTTACCCCTGTACTTCCTGGGTTTACTCCTTTGATAATTTCCTAGAACTTTATCTATTAAATCCGAGATAGGGAGAAAGAAATCTGGAGTCATTGTGGGAGAAAATTCCCCCCCTTCCTATGCTCATGTAATCAATTAGGTACTTTCTAAGCATATACCTTGTTCCCGGCAATGAATTAAATTCTGGTGATACAGAGAGAGGGAAGGAAATCGCTTTGCGGTCAACAGTGTTGGTGAAATTGTGGCAGCCGGCACAGAGCAGAGCAAACGCAGGAGTTCCGCGGGTTCACAGGCAAGGCCCGCTCTCCAGAGCGCTCGTTTCTGAGCCCCACTGATGACAGGGGAGCCCAGCCTGCTGTTCCCTGATCTCTGAGTTCTTGGCTGGTTGGAGGGCCCCGAAGGCCCAAGGCTGCCACTGAAGGCGCCTCCCCAGCATCCTCCCTGCCAGCCGGGATCAGGGCCGAGTGAACTCTCAGGGAGCCGTTCTAGGGGGGTGGGAGGGTGAAGTTTTGAGGAGCAGATGATGGGAGATTTCTGCTCTTCCTGGGGATTCCACATCGTGACTTGTCAGGCCTTCTCTTTTTATATTAATCGGTCAACAGGCATTAAGCACTTAGTCCGGGCGAGACACTGAGCCTGAAAAGGCAAAAAGGAAACGTCCCAGTACTACCGTGTCCCTCGCTTAGACGCTGGGGACTCTGGGGGCTGCTTTCCAGTCAGCATCAGCTGGAGGCCTCTGAGCTGAGCTTCTGAAGATCTGGGGAACCCAAGACAGGTTCTAGCAACCGGCTGAAAGTGTGCAGATTTTAATTCAGCTTCTCTATCTTTGTTGAATTTCTCAGGTCATTTCTGGACTAATTTGGCCCAATATCTCAGCATTGAGTTAGATTTTTTTTTAAGACTTGAATAATTAGACCAGTAGTTACTTTAGTTGATGGATTTGATGTAGTTCCATGTCTCCCCCCCCACCCCTCCTGTCCTGGAAATAAGGCGTTTAAATCCAAGCTTCCTGTGGCTAAGATTCAAAAGGCTGGCCATGTGTAGACTTCTGTGACAGTCCAAGGTAATATTCACGGATTCAGATGTGCATGTGAAGCATAAGCTTTTATAAAGACGGCCCGTTGTACGTGGTCCAGCACATCTGTTATCTTCATATAGTTCTGTACACTATTTTAACTTTTCTGAAATGCTAATAAAGTTGGGGAGACAAAAAAAATGACTCGTCCTTTTACAGGAAACCCACATCTCTTTACCACAGGAATGCTCCAAAATTATGAACATAAGAAATGGTATTTTCTCTCCTCCCTCTCCCTCTTTCTTCCCTGTTTCCCTTCTCTCCTTTTCCCTCTTCTTCTCCCCTTATTACCTTCCCTCTTTCCTTCTCCCTACTTCTTCTCTTTCCTTCTCTCTCACCCCTTTCTCTCTTTTTCTCCCTCTCTGTCTCCCCTCCCTCTCCTTCTTTCTCTCTGTCCTTTCCCCCTCTCCCTTTCTCTTCTTTCCCTTTCCCTTCCCATTCTCCTCTTTCTTCTCCCTCCCTCTTCTTCTTCCCCTTTCTCCCTCCAGTTCTCCCTCTCTCTCTCTCCTCAGAAACTGGGGCAAAATTGCCCCCCTTTCCTTGACCTCGACAAAGCACGACTGGCTCTTTGTGGGTCAGGGTTTTCCCTAACCTATCTCTAGAATCCAGAATAGTCTACCTCGGAGCCACCATCAGTCTTAAAGTACTGGGTCTTGACTTTGGCTGATAATTTCATGGACAAAATACCTTTTTCGAAAGTACCAGACCACCTAGAGGAGCAGTAGATCAAAGAGCTGCTGTTGATAATGTACCAAAACGTGCAGATGCAATTAGCAGCATCCTGGGATGAGCTCTTCCCCTTAGCTCAGAGGAGAGAACGCTTGGAAGGAGTGATGGTGGAGGGGTGGGCGCGGGAGCCAACTTCACCTATTTTAAGAGTCTTCTTGTGGACGAAGGTTGGTCTTGACCTTTTTGGCGCCAGAACCTGAATCATTTACACTTGTATCGGAAAGAAACTTTCTAACCATGAAAGGTGTCTAAAAGTACAATGGGCTCGTTTTTTAAAGAGGGGATGAGATTCCCCTCCTTGGGGATCTTCAGGAAAGAGCTGATGCTCACCATGTCTGAGATGCCGTGGAGGGATTCGTTTCTGGATGGGAGTTAGAGGAGCAGAGACTTGTCACCTGAGCCAAGGCAGCTCTCTGCTTCCATGGGCTCCCACCGTCCTTTGCTGCTTTCAGAGAAAGTTCAGAAAGACATCTTGTCTTCCTATTATACTGTGGATTTTACAAGGTTTTTTTTAAATATATGGATTGTTATTATAGGTGATTGTCTTAAAAAAAAACAAACCTCTTGCTAGAGCACCATCCCTTAGATGGAGCACCAGCCCTAAAGTCAGGAGGACCTGAGTTCAAATCTGATCTCAGACACTTAATATTTCCTATCTTTGTGACCCTGGGCAACTCACTTAACCCCAATTGCCTCAGCAAAAAAAAATAAATAAATAAATAAAATAAAATAAAACAAAACAAAAACAAACCTCTTTATGAAAGGAAACATTGCAAATTCTTCTAAAATATTTACTTGGGAAATAGGCTACCAGAGAGGAAGAAAAAAAAAGGAATAAAAACCAAGACTTAAGGAATTATTGAAAAAAGAAAATGGCCAGTTTTCTTTTTCTTTTCTATGGTGACCTAACATTTAGACTGGGATAATCCATTTCTGTGTTATTTGTTTCTTCTTTCCCAAATATCTCTGCAGCACATAAATAATGATCATATCCATGGGGAGAAGAAGGAGTTTGTGTGCCGATGGCTAGACTGCTCAAGAGAACAGAAACCCTTCAAGGCCCAGTATATGCTGGTAGTCCATATGAGACGTCACACGGGAGAGAAACCACATAAATGCACTGTGAGTAAGGGAAGCGAGGGCACTTTTCAAAGAAGCGGGTGCTAGGGGCTGATTATCTTGGTGAGAATGGTGAGGGACGGTTTGGTAGTCGGGGTTGTCCCAGTCTTTGGGGATTCCTTATGGAAGAGAATAAAAGAATTTAATCATGGACTGTTTTTTCAAGAAAGGAATGGATGAGGGAATCTCAGGGTTTGGGTTAGAATCGGGTTAGAGTTAGGAAATCCCAAATACTGTTGGGACAGCAGACGCCCTTGCCATTTGCCTGAAAAGCAGTCAGGTTATTTGAGGCAGCTTCCTCAACCCATGGTTCTAGCAGAACACAAAATAAAAGTGGTTCTCATTCTTTAGAGTTAAGGGACAATATGGGATCATCCATAAACACCTAACCTCAAGGTCTGAAAATCTGGGCAGGATTCAGGTCCTTCTTTTGATAGCCTCTGGCTGTGTGACCCTGGTCACTCTAGTCATCCTCTCTGTGCTACAGTGAATTCTGGAAGTCTGGAAGTCACACATGAAATGTTGCTTTGCATTGGTAAAGGGATTTTCTTTTTATGAAATCCCCATCCATTGAAATCACAAGCCAATATATGAGCAAACAATTATTAAGTGACTACTGTGTGCTAGATAGCCTAATAAATGCTCGAAATACATATATTGTGGGACAGTCATGATTACCCTCCCAAAGTTCTCATTCTAATGAGGGAGATAAAGTTTGTCTACATCAGTCCCTCCTCTGACTCGTGGGCAACAGCTTCCCTTGCATCCTATGGAGCTGCCCCCCATTTTGGGAATCCTGCCATTTTGCCTGTCTTGTCCACCATTAGGAAATGGGATTGTAGTCCAAGTGATCAGCCTGAATGCTCTTGTGGATTGAGCCTTTCCTTCCCAGAGTGAATGGGGGTGGAGAGATGTGGAATGTGCACGATGCCTTTGCAGATCTGAATATATTCTGGGTCCTTGGAAAGAAAAAAATATATTTTTATGTCCATATGAAGGAGTGGGCATCTGACCAGAACCATGGTCTGACACTGGGGACCCGATGTCCTCAGGCTCCCTTTTTTAAGGGTGTTTGCTAGCTCTGGCTTCAGAGACTTCACCTGGCAAGGTCCTGAGCTGGGGGAGAACTGCAGGAAGTGAGCTCTCCTGGGGCAGGTGTTCCTTGGGATCAGATAAAGCCCAGAATTTCAGGGCTACTCTTTGGTTTGATCAGCCCCTGTCGATAGACTAATCTTGATGTCTCTGTCGTTCTTAGTTTGAAGGTTGTACCAAGGCCTACTCCAGACTAGAAAACTTGAAAACCCACTTGAGATCTCACACTGGAGAGAAACCGTACGTCTGTGAGCACGAGGGCTGCAACAAGGCGTTCTCCAATGCCTCGGACCGAGCCAAACACCAGAACAGGACCCATTCCAATGAGGTAACTCACAGAACGGAGGGATGCCTCCGTCCCGGCACTGGGAGGGATTATTGCTGTGAAAGACTTTTTGCCCTTCTGGGACTATTTGTTGTAGATGCTAATAAGGGACAAGTGGCTTTCTCCTCACATCTCGGGATATTTAGAGTGGGTCCCTAATTTTGCCTTTGATACTAAACAAATGGGCAACCGGAGGTTGTGCTGGCTGAACCCCAAGGTCCTTATGAGCCCTAGAGTTACAGGGAATAATTATGATCCTTTGAAAACTCAAACTTTGTGCATCATCAGGGTAACTGAGTAGTTCCCCGGGGGAAGAATAAAAGGCACTGGAAAGAGGGAACCTTTTCATTGCCAAGAATTCAGGTCAATGCCGTGATGCCAGTCAATCGATTACCGTTAATGAAGTGTCCACCATGATTTTGCTCCAATAGCACATCTCCCCATATAATTTAGGGATGGATTTGTATTGATGCATCCTACACAGCAGGGTCAGGGATGGGCTTGGCACTGGGATTTCCAAACAAAAGGGAAATGGGTCTGTACTTAGACTGATAGGGGAAGCAGCACATCCACATGTAGGAAGAAACAAAATCTACCTGAACATGGGGAATTCACAAGACACGGACAAGCAGTTGAGAGATAACAGAGGTCTCAGGTAGGAAGTAATGCTTGTGTTGGGCTTGGAAGGAAGCTGAAATGGCAGGAAGTAGGACAAGCAAGGGCTCAGGCTGAGGGATGCAAAGACAGGCACTGGTAGAATCACCGTCCGCAGAGAATTTGCTAGTAGAGAAGCTGCAGCCTTGGAAAAGCAGTGTGGTTCAGTGGAAAGTGAGTCTAAAGAGCTGAGTTTGCGCTAGTCAAACACCTTGGGCTTGTTTAGGCTTCTGTCTAATGAATGGGCAGGATACTCTGACCTCTGAGGGTCCTTGTAGCCCCCCCCAATGTTCTTCTGGTCCCTGTCCCTGCCGAGGATGCAGTGGATGGGATGAGGGCAAGGCAGAAGCTTAGATGAGTACAATTCATGAGGAAGTGAAATCTTTCAGGTTGGGGTTGGGGGCAGGGGGATCAGGAAGGACTTCATGGAGGATCTGGTACCTGAGGGGAGAACTTGAAATAAAAAAAAAAAAGATTTTAACTAATAAATCCCCCAGCAGAGAGTTCTCTTCTTGCTGTTCGGTGGTTCCATCTTCTGGTCATCCATATGCAGTAAGGAATCTTGTTGATACGAGAAGCCTTTTGAATGACTTAACGTTCACGAGCCCAGAACATGGAGAAAGATGCATCTGCCTCGCACAACTTAACGGACCTTCCTTGTTGAATCGATTCCATTAAGTGTGGCAGCTGATAATATATGGCTGATTTAAACCTTAATTTCTTATCTCCTTACTTCACTGCTAGTCTCAGAAATTAGGAGAAGAGGTAGCAGGATCCAGAGGGCAAAAGCAGACTCGGCTACCTTAGTCTTCCAGAGAGTGTTGGTTTGTAGATGAATAGCCTGATGGGACCTTTGAGATCATGTAGCCCCCAAACTCCTTTATTTTACAGATAAAGAAACTGAGTCCAGTGAGATCTCAGGATCCTAGATTGAGAGCTAGTAAAGACATCAGAGGTCCTTCAGTCTAATCCTCTCATTTTACATATGAGGAAACTGAGAATTACTGAAGCTGACTTGGCCGAGGTCATGTAGGTGACAGAGTCACCTCTACACTCATGGTCTCTACTGAAAACCCAAGGTCCTGGCCACGCTCCGAAGGAGAAATCAGAGAATTAGACTCACAAGCTGAGAAGATTTTTTTTTTACTCTGACTTATAAAATGTATATTAATTAGAGCTAAAAGAAGCCCAATCCAAAGGAAAGAAATGTAGTGCCTTTCTGCCCCTGACTGTTTAAAGCCATCCTTTCTGAGGGTTTGAAGTTAGCGGGTGCTAATACTTCATAAGAAAACATTCATCTGCTCCATTCTTAGATGGGGAAAAAGGCAGCCTCCCTTCTCCCCTGCTCTTTGGGTCCTTGTGTAAGAATGAATCGATGAATAAAAGTGTGCACTAATCATTTCTTCAGTGCCAAGCTGGCACTAAGCCCTGGGAAAAGCTGAATACAAAAAGCCCATACAGGCAACTCAAACACCATGGGACCAGACTATTTTCTTCCCCCTTTCCTCGTACTCTAATTCAGGTCACAGCATTTAGTTCCTTAAAATAGAGCTGGACAAGCATCAATCGTTAGGGCTGGAAGAAATGACAGATCATTTAGTTCTAGCAGAATATTGATGCCTGGAGAGGTTATGTGCTGCCAGCTCATCACGGAGAGAGAGCCTGGTCTCTCCCAGACCATTGCACCAAGAGGTCTCCCTAGGCTACTTCCAATACTGGGTACAAGGTACAAGGACTTGTCCATAGGTAACAACTTGAGAAGAGAAGGTACCTTGTGTGGAGGAGGAAACAATCTCTCTTCTGTCCTGTTTTCTCTCCAATCTGCTTTTCTTGATTCATTCACTCCTTTCTCCAAACAAGTTAGGAAAGCCCAACATCCTCCCACAAGTCAGTTTGTCTATTCCAACCCGCCGCCAAGTAGCTTCCTGCATCCCAAGTGCTTCTGGTACCTGTGGGGCTGTTTAACCCTTGGCTAGATACTTGACCATTAGCTGAAGGCTAAAGTAGGTTCAGACTCAGGTGTGAGGAGATGTCAACGTGTGAAGGTCAGAGATGGAAAAGGCTAAAGTGCCTCTGTCACTTTAATGTCAAGGGGAAGGAATTCAGGCTCCCGGAGGGAATCACATGGAACTGTGTGAGGTCTCTGGGGATGCGCTTGATGCTTGGTGTTTCTCTGAATGACCTTTAGGATCCTCATCACACTGTGGAGAAGACATTGGAACGAGTTGGAGACTCCAGTCAACCCGTTTTGAACTCTGGTTTTTAACGCCAAGGGTTTTAATGCAGGGTTTTTGCTGTTTATTTTGAAGCCTCATATACAAACAAGTGGCAGAATTTAATAAAGAAGATTCTGGCAAAGGGAAATATCTGCCTGTGGGACTATTCTATTGGGCATATTAGTCAGAATTTCCTCTCACTTTTTTTGAAAAGAAACTTTCCTGGATGTGTTGCTTTTAATCTAATTCCAGCTTCACTTGACTTTATGGTCGTTGGAGTTTCTGGAAGGGATCTGGCGTCTCGTTCAATATCCTATAGAGTAACTGTGGTTCAGAGCGGTATTTTCCCATGTTTTGGGGAATCCAAAGAAAACAGAATGAAAACTCTAGGAAAGAAAGGGAAAGGCTAAGAATAACTCTCTTGTCTAAAAGATGAATTAAGAAATTGATTAAATAGGCCAATCTCTCAAAGAATCAATTATTTTCTATATGAAAAATAAGCCTAAAATAATAACTTCAAAATTTCCTTGACCCTACCTTTATCACAAGATTATTTCATATGCAAGGGGCATGATTGTAAATGTTTAACAACTGGCTCTCACACACACACAAAAGATGTACATGTGGCATACTTTTCAGTGTAGTTTGTTTTATTCACATTTTCTTTATTTTCTATAATCAATAAAATAAACCAAGCCCTGACTTGTAGTTCAATTTCTGAAATGTAAATGCTCACATTGAAAAATTTTACAGTTTTACTAATGGTTGGTCTACCCAGAACAACACCTTTTAAAAGTCTCCAATAATAATAATAATAATAATAGTAATAATAAACCCTAAGTTGAATTTCAGGCTTTGCCATTTATTAACATCACAATCTTGCACATGCAAATAACAGACATTTATTAAATATAAACTACGTGCTTGAGGCTATGCATAAAAAATGAAAGCATAACCATCTGCATGTTAGACAATAGCTGGGCGGTGTTGAAGTTTAAGGGCAGAAGGTCCTGAATCTGAGTCCTACCTCAGTCATGTATTAGCTGTATGAAGCCGGACAGATCTTTTTTTTTTCCGAACCTTGGTTTGCTCCTCTATAAAATGGGGAGAAGAATATCACCAATTTCCACAGGATTATTGAAAGGATCAAATGAGATAATATTTGTAAAGCACTCCACAAACCTTAAACTATAGAAATGCTAATTATTGTTATTGTTGTCATTAATATTTAGAGAGTTATATTCTACTGAATTGCACCTCACTCAGTTTTTTTTATATGTAAGAGGAAGTAGTAAAATAGAAGGAGGCTCTTCAAATGTCCTTTAGTTCTATCAGAATCTATAATCCTATGAATATGTTTCATCCCTAAAAGTGGCAAAATCATTTGGAAAATACTGCTTAGGGTTATATATACTAAGGTTTTTTTTCTTCTTATTCTAGATAATATTTGGTTGTACAAACATTAACATTAGAAATACAAATCCCCACTCTGTACCAAAATTATTTCCAATTCATAAAAGGCATTATTTTAACCAAATTTGTCAGACTTCTCTGGTTCACAGGCAAAGGAACGAATAAATGAGTGAACAAAGAAATGAATGAATGATTCGTCTAGGCTTAGAAAAATCTAGTTAATCAATAAGCAATGTCTTAAATAGGCTTGTAGATGATGCATTTTAAGAAAAGGAGATTTTTTTTTTAGACCTTTTCAATTTCAAAAAGTAAAAATGAATATATATTTCCCAAACCTAGTGAGCCAATAACGAAAATAAAAACCATAAGCCTCAGTAATCATGATTTTTACATTAGTCTATCTCTTCTTTGGGGAAAAAAAAAGCCCGAGAACTCTTAGACAAATGCTGAAAACTCACGAAGGCCCTGATAGATGAAAACCAAACAAACAAATGAAACCTTGTCCTTCAACAGGGAAAGCAGTTAGAAAGTCCTTCTGATCATTCAGGTAAAAAGTGATCAGGGTCTCTGCCCTAGCATATTATATTTTCACTCTTTTAAATATGTGCAACATTTTGGGGGGAATCCTATATTGGTGCTTCATAAATTTCCTTTTTATAGTCTTACTTCTCCAGGCTGTTCAGACAGTCTGGGGTCCTGATTCTATTATGGAGAGTATTCCTTTTTCCTCTCAGATTTATGTCATTAATAAAATTGACATTTTTAAAAAAGAAAGTAACCAGCTAAACAACCAACAGATGACCTAGGCACAAATAGTCACTTCTGTATTTATTCAGGCAAAGGAAACTAAGACCGTCCACTTGTATTTGTTGTTTTGACTCATGTGGCAGAAATTAAATTTCCCAAGTAGAGCCAGGAACTGTTTATCCCTGGGCTTTGTCTCCTAGAAGTTAAACTAGTAGCTTACCATTCGATTTAGAGCAATTCAATATCTATTTATTGAGTTCCTATCACAAGGACATAATAAGAATCTAATAATTGTTGGGTTCAATAGTATTTGAGGGAATCCAAAAGGAGCATTGAGTCAGGACTTTTTTGATATTTATGTAAAATCATTTATATATATTATATTTATATTCATTTTATATACATTATATACGTATAATATATATACATTATATATTTTATAATGAGTATATATGAATGTATATATACATATATATGCATATGAACATAAATGAATTCTATAAAGATCAGCAATAGATATGAGAAACTGATCTGGTCCCTTCCCATGACTCATGTCCTAGTATATCCAAGGAGGAAGGAGTTGTGTCAATGGAAGGAGGAGGATGAGGGGGGGTGTTAATCACAGGCAGCTATACCATTCTCAGGCTAGTCATTATAGCCATTCTCTCTCTAATGCATGGAGCTTGATGTGTTCATTTCATTCTATATATGCCACGAATCACATGATCTGCTGAATAGGAGTAATTTCTCTTTAATGGGAATCAATTCTTTTTAAAGGAAACTCCCATTTGGGGGTGAAGCTTTCAGGGTAATTTCAGGGATCTCACCACATTAGTGAGTGCATTTCAGCATTTTAGGGAGCAGGTAATCTGCTGGGCGGCTTTTAGTGCCAAAATGCTTCTGGAAGCCTGCTTGGGGAAGAAATGCCCTTTCTCATTTCTATGGGCACATTGGACAGCTCACACATTTCCTCATAGTTGATTTTCTAATAGGCCATCATCGCAAGAATATACATGTAGATGGGAACATAGAAATCATCTGTGCAACAATGGCCATAAGAATATTAGGGTTAAATAATAAAATCCACTGAAATCATCGTGGTAGAAATTATTCAAGCTTATTAGTGCTTAATGTTTCACATTTATTTAGTTTATTTCATGTCTAATAGTGGGATATGAATTGCTCGGTCACTGATAAGGAATAATTGATAGGTTTTTGGAAGGTGATAGAAGACTGACCTCCCAGGATATTCACTCCTTCCATGTTTGTTTATTGATATCTACCATAATCTTAGAGAATTGCTCATATTTACATAGTTGGATGGATCTGGAAAAGACATTGAACCCAACATTTCTTAACGCCTACATATTCATAGTTATATAATAGAAATGGTCCTTAAAGGTGATCAGGTCCATCCTACTGCCTCTAGGTTTTCAAGAAACCAAAAAAATCAAAACAAACCAAAACAAAACAAAACAAAAAAACCATAACTAGAGAGGGTGGAAAGTACCTACCTGACAGAGTTAAGCCAACCTAACAAATAAATGAATGGCATCCATCATCCAAGATATCATGTTCTTACTGATTCTGTCCAGAGTCATGGAGGAGATATAAATCCCATTAGATTTTTCCTCAAACCCAGACACTGCCACTAACCTCCTTGATGATCTTGGACAAGTCAGCTTCCTTCTTTGTGCCTTGGTTTCCTTAAATGTAAAATGTATAGGGTGGATTATATAGTTACTAGTTCTAGAGCTATGATGTGTGTCCAGTCATGAAAGTGATCAAACTTTTATAAAGTTCAGAAAAATAAAAAAAAAAAATAGGAACTTAAGCTCAAGTCACCAGGGGAAATTACAATTCAGGGTCAGTGATTTGGGATCCTAGAATCCTAGATCTGGAGCTTCAGGGATCTCCAAGGTCACGGTACCTCATTTTATAGATGAAGAAACTGAGACCCAAAGAGGTGAGCTAAGGCCAAAAGACTATTAGCATACCCATGCATGGCATATTAAGTGCACGGGCAGAAACAGTGCCATACGGTTCACCTCTCACTCCATATATGGGCTTTTTGAGTCAAATCTTTATATTTGTTGGCACTTCTAAGCACTCTGGGACACGGGATTCCTGTTTTTCTCCTTCACTATGGATGGGGAGCAACTAACAATAATTGAACAAAAAGTAAGGGAGGCAAAGGCCTTTAAAAGCATGAGAATAATTATGTCTTTGGGATGATTATGACTTTAGATGACAATAAGGAAAAGTCTAATCTAGTATCTTTTTTTTTGCTATGATCTCTACAGAAACCATATGTGTGCAAGATCCCCGGCTGCACTAAACGGTACACAGACCCCAGCTCCCTCCGCAAACACGTGAAGACTGTGCATGGCCCCGAGGCTCATGTCACGAAGAAGCAACGCGGGGACCTCCATCCCCGGCCTCCCCCTCCTCGGGAGCCTGGAAGCCACGGCCCATCCCGATCTCCTGGCCAGCAGACTCAGGGGGCCTTGGGCGAGCAGAAGGACCTCAACAATTCTACCTCAAAGCGGGACGAATGCCTGCAAGTGAAAACAGTCAAGTCTGAGAAGCCAATGGTAGGCGCTTGTCTCCCCTTTGGGTTTGTCCTGGAGCCCCCAAACCCCTTTAGGAGTCAAGAAGCTCGAGTCCAAAATCTGGATCTGAAATCCGAGACAGGATGTCTCCCCCTGCCAGCCTCTCAGGACTGATGTAATCAGCTCTGGTCACATAGCCTGCAGGTTTTTCTTGCCTGTGAACTTTCCATAAGATAATCATGTTAAAAGGGTGTCTTCAACCCCTAATTCCACAGCATTTTTTATCCATCTTGAACCAGAGTGCTGTGAGGAAGCTAGAAAGCCACAATTGCCTCGTAGAAAGATGGCCATTATCTTGTCATATAATCCCTGCAGTTATAGAACAATTGAGTTGAGGGACCAAGGGAGGACGGGGGTTAATACCAAGACCCAAAGCCTCTTCCCTCAGACACTTCCCCAAACTCCTGGTCTGGAGCATCTGGGAGTTCCAAGAAGCTCCCCAAAAGGGAATGTCATAAAAGGATTCGAAAACGGGTGTTTAGCAGGCAGGGCCACATGTTTGGGCGAGGGGTTGAAGTTATTTTTTATATACTTTCTTGGATATTTTTATTCATTTTTTGCCCTGTGAAGCATCTGACAATGAAGTAAGATCCAATTCCATGTATTTAGACACGAGGAACAAACTATGGTTCAATAGGAAAATCCATTCTCAGTCAGATGGGCACGATTTCATCTTAAACATATTTGCCAACCCTATGTAGGTATGAATACCTGTATGTATAGATGAGGGGGGGACATGGGGAATAGACAGGCAGCCTTAGAGTTAGGATAAACAGGGTGCAAGTTTTACCTTGGATGCTAATTAATTTTGTGACTTTGGGCAATTATTTCTTTTGGTCTCAGTTTCTTTATCTGTAAACTAGGATGGGGGAGCTTGGATTGGAACCTTTCTAGTTTTCAGCTTCTGTATCTGTGCACATCTTCACTTCTTGTGCTCTGAGGACTCCCCAAGACTTTAAAGTTGAAAGCAGGTGCTAATGTGCCTTAGTTGCTTGGAGGGAGCTCTTTCCCAGATACAGACCCATAACGATGGAGGAGCCCCATATAGGGTAATTTTTAGTGTATGGGTTATGGTCCTTTTAGAAAACAAACTATTTGAAAATCCTAATTGACAAAGTAATTCAATTACAAAGTAATTTTACCCATAATTCCTTTAGATATAAATACATCATGTGGTATTGTGTAGCAGATTGATTTTGTATCCATCCTTACGTGAGCCTCACATGTCGCAGGAAGTTGACATTGGAAGAATTCAATATGAATTCAGCCTCCTCCTGAAAAATTGCAGGATGACATAGGTAGAGCAGTCTAACAGGTAGAACACCTAACAAAAACAAAAAGTAGAACAAACCTGTGCTAATATCCAACAACATCTCTTCTCATTAGGAGAGAAAAGGACTTTTCAGCTGCTTTGGTCACATATATCAAAGATGGAAGCTTTTGGTTCCAGCCAAGAGCATCCTGTCCTGCCTTTTTTGACTCATTTTTTTTAAATCAATCAATCGCTCAGTCAGTAATTGTTTATCAAATGCCTACTATGTGCTAGGCACTGTTTTAAGTGCTGAGAATCCCAGGGCTTGGACATGCATCTCAGTGCAGTTTTGCCAGCTCCCAAGAACACAGTAAATGGGGCAAGGACATGGCCTGGCAGTTGAAAAGATTCTAACCTCTGAAACTTGCTAATTTTGTAGAATAAGCAAATATTCTACCTTTATCTGCTTCAGCTTCTTCATCTGTAAAATGGGAATATTAATAACACTTACTTCTTAGGATTTCTTGAAGTTCAAATGAGGTCATATATGTAATGCATAGAGCAAGCCTTAAGGTAGTACATTAATGCTATTTTAGTTATCATTTATATTTGTATTGTATATTGTTATATTATTTGTATTTGTATTTATATTATTATTATTAATGGCACAGCATGGAAATATCCAATATTTTCTTTTATGTCCAATATCAAAGGCGGGAACAGAAGATTCAGAAACATTTATTTCTAAGATATTTTAGATATTCCAGGGTGCTAATTAGTTGGGGAACTGATGAAATGATGACACGTTAGATCCAGAAGGATCCTTAACAATGTCCTTTTCCAATTTCCTCATTTTATTGATAAAGAAACTGAAGCCCAGGTGGATTAATTTGCTTACATGAGAAACAAAACAGTTGGTGTTCCCTGAATAAGGAGGTAGTTAATAGACCCTTAACTGGTTATGATTTTCTTCCCTTAAAGAAAAATATGTGCCAGCCCCCTCTGTGCATTTGCGAGTCCTTAATATGTGTCTCCAATTGATCTTGGTTCCATTGCATTTTAAACATGATGATTAGTTGTTTCGATTTACCTTGTTTGTGAATTCAATTTTGTCACCTTTTCTCCTTACTAATCCAATGTCTCTTTTGTCTAATGCTCTTAACTGTCTTGTTCTCACTTCCTAAGGACAGTGGGTAATCAGGTGAGGGAAATTGACCTCTTCAGATGTCTTGTCACCGGAATGTTAGTGGGGCCTTGTTGTTCTGGCTTTCCTTTCCCTCGTACGTGTGACCCTCCCATGACGTCCCCAGTGGTGAACCTTCGGTCAGCCACGTTCCCATTCTTGATGTCGTGTTTTGTTTTGTTTTGTTTTTTGGTGATTCTTAGCATGTGGGAAATTGGGGCTCACTCCATCTGTGTGTATGGGCATAGGTTTTGCATGACACATGAGGATGTGGCTAATCCCTGAATGCATCTCCCAGCTCTTTCCATCGGAGACTTCCCCCTGCTCCTGGGTATCATTTGTTTCACATTGTGAATCCACTGGGCCCCCCTCGGAGGGTGTATGCAGAAGGCATGAATTCATTTGTGTCACCATTTTCGGATGTGTTGGAATGCACTTGCTTCTGTGGCCAAGTAGAATTGCATGAGTATTCAGACTTCTCATTAAGTGGTGATAAATCTGCCTCTTATTTGCATTTGATGAGAGGGCAAGGCAGGGACAGCCAAGGGGTTCCAAGGCCCCTCACAGCTCCCAAAGGAGGATCCCTTCAGGCCGTGGCTGGGGCTTTAGGCACAAAACAAAGCACATCTCCAGTCTAACCCAACCGGGATTGGGCTTGCGCATTCATGCTGGATGGCTGCCCATTCCCAGCTGGTGGAGGTTTGAGGGCCAATTAGAAGGGCACAGGTAAAGGGAGAAGATTCCCCATTAGTGTCTGTGCATGAGATATGCAGAAGGCCCACCAAGAGGTCTTGCGCATGAGCCAGGCTGTTGTGAAAGCCTGCATCGAGAGGTCAATCTTGTGAGGATTTGTTGTGTTTGTGCAGAAGGACACGTGCAGTGTGTGTGTGTGTGTGTGTGTGTGTGTGTGTGTGTGTGTATTTCTGTGCTTTAAAGAGAAAGAAGAGGAGACAAATAATAAAATGAATCAGGCTAAGATAGACACAGGGTTCCACCAGTGATGCTGGTGACACTGACAATGATACAGTGATACTGATGCAGTGATATTGATACCCTGATACTGATACAATGACATAGATACAGTGATATAGTTTTACTGAAATAGTGATACAGATACAGTGAGACAGTGACACTGATACAGTGATACAGATTCAGTGATGTTGTGATACTGATACAATGATATAGTAATATTGACAGTGACATAGTGATTCAGTGATAAGTGACACTGATATAGTGATACTGATACAGTGATATGACATAGTGATACTGATACAGGGAGACAGTGACACAGATATAGTAATAAAGTGATACTGATACAGTGATATAGGTACAGTGATAGTAATTCAATGATACTGATATAGTGACACAATTATAGTGATGCAGTGATACTGCTACAATGACATTGATATAGTGATACAGTGATATAGTGATACAGTGACACTAATACAGTGATACAATGATGCAGTGATACTGATACAGTGACACAGATACAGTGATGCAGTGACAAATTCAGTAATACTGATGTGATACTGCTACAGTGACACTGATATAGTGATACAGTGATACAGTGATATAGTGATACAGTGACACTAATACAGTGATACAGTGATACTGATACAGTGACACAGATACAGTGATGCAGTGACAAATTCAGTAATACTGATGTGATACTGATACAGTGATACTGCTACAGTGACACTGATATAGTGATACAGTGATACAGTGATATAGTGATACAGTGACACTAATACAGTGATACAATGATGCAGTGATACTGATACAGTGACACAGATACAGTGATGCAGTGACAAATTCAGTAATACTGATGTGATACTAATACAGTGATACTAATACAGTGACATTGATATAGTGATACAGTGATATGATACAGTGATACAGTGACACTGATACAATGATGCAGTGATACTGATACAGTGACACAGATACAGTGATGCAGTGACAAATTCAGTAATACTGATGTGATACTGATACAGTGATACTAATACAGTGGCATTGATATAGTGATACAATGATATAGTGATATGGTGATACAGTGACACTGATACAGTGATACTGATACATTGACATTGATAAAGTGATACAGTGATATAGTGATACAGTGACACTGATACAATGATGCAGTGATGCAGTGACACTGATGCAGTGATGCAATGATGCAGTGATACTGATACAGTGAGACAGTGACACTGATACAGTGATGCAGTGATACTGATACAGTGAGACAATGACACTGATACAGTGATGCAGTGATACTGATACAGTGAGACAGTGACACTGATACAGTGATGCAGTGATACTGATACAGTGAGACAGTGACACTATTATAGTGATGCAGTGATACAAATACAGTGATAGTGACACTGATACATTGATAAAGTGATACAGTGATACTAATACAGTGAGACAGTGACACTAATACGGTGGGACAATGACACTGATACAGTGAGAGAGTGACACTGAGCATTTGTGATCATTGGTTGTCTAGTGGCTCCTTTCTAAAATGCCTGGGGCGCAACAAAACAGCAGGAGCCACTGGCCACTCATCCCCACATCACTCCTCCATGGTAGACTAGCTCAATAGCCAGCTAAGGCTCATTCTTCTGCTTGACAAATTTCTCTCTAATCTCCCTTCCCTCAACAGACATCTCAGCCAAGCCCTGGTGGTCAGTCTTCATGCAGCAGCCAACAGTCCCCCAGCAGCCCCTATTCCAACAGTGGGATCGAGCTCCATCTGACCAACGGAGGCAGTATAGGAGACCTCAGCGCCATTGACGAAACCCCCATCATGGACTCTACCATTTCCACGGCAACCACCGCTCTTGCCTTGCAAGCTCGGAGGAACACGACAGGGACCAAATGGATGGAGCAAGTAAAAGCAGAAAGATTTAAACAAGTGAATGGAATGCTTCCACGACTGAACCCCATCCCACCTCCAAAAGCCCCTGTGTTAGCTCCTATCATAGGAAACGGTAAGGAAACTCAATAGCCCCCAGATTTCTCAAAGGCATCATGTTTCCTTATAAAGAACAGTCAACCAACAAGCATTGTTTAGCTTCTGTTATGGGCCAGTACTCGACAAACCACTGGGTATTCCAAAACAAACATGAGGAAGGCCCTGTCTCCAAGGAGGTGACACTATGGGGATGGTGGGGATGATAGGCAAACACAGTCACCTGCAAAGAGTAAATCCAGGGTAATTTCTTCTCCCCCTGGAGTCTGCATCCTCTCTGAGCTTTTGTGACACCATTCTCTCCTGGTTCTATTTCTATTGTCCGACAGTTCCTTCTCAGTGGTTCATCTTTCCTATCACACCTCCTCACTTTAAGTGTTCCCTTTGACTTTGTCCTGGCTTTTCTTCTTTCTTTCTTTCTTAGAAACTTCCCAATCTTTGAAGTATCCCTAAACTGACCACATAGAGATGTCTGTATCTTGCCCAAGGCCTTCTGCTGAGATGTATTCCCTTATTACTACCTTCCAATTGGATATTTCAAACTGGATATCTCATAAGAATCTCAATTCCCAACATCCTTGTCTCCTCATTCTTACCTACAACATATCAAATCAGTCACCAATAATTTTTTACCATTTTTATTTCCATAACATCTCATGTGTATCCCCTTGTTTTCATTCACATGACCACCACCCCAGTTCAGGTCGTCCTCCCTTCTCACCTGGACTGTTGCAGTAGTTTCCTTCCTGTCTCTAAACTTGCCTCTTCCTATTTACTCTCCAGTCAACTCTCAAATCTGACCACTCAATTCCCTCACTCAATGAATTCCAGTGGCTCTCTATTAAGAATCAATAGAAATTTCCCAGACATTCAGAAGATGCTCCACCTTGTCCCCCGCTTGCATTTCCAGCTTTATTACATATTACTTTTCTTCATGTTCTCCAATCTAGCCAAACTTCCCTTCTTAAGGTTCTTTTTATATGATCCACTCCCCCTTGTCTACGGCCTTCACACTGACTTTTTGTCATAAATATAGTCTTCCCTTCTGCTTGTAATATCCCTCCATGGGATTCTAGCCTCAGTTCAAGTACTTCCTTCTGCATGAGCTCTTTCTTCATCATTCTACCTTCTCATGCCTTTCCCTTTTCTCCAAATTACTTTGTATGACTTTGCATTTATTTTTGGTGTAGCTAAATATGCACATCTCTCCTCCAACCCATTTCAAGATCCTGGAGGACAGGACTGGTTTTGGATTGTGTTTTTACCATCATATCTAGCATGTGTATGTTTGGGGATTGTTCACTGAGAATAGCTGCCTTCACATATTTGAAGATTCTCTGTAGAAGAGGACTTGATTTGGACCCACAAAGCAGAACCCACAAGCTCTCAGTAGGAGCTGTCCAAAGTCAAATTGGACAATCCAAGCCCTCTCAAGATGGAGTGGGCTGCATTGGGAGGTAGTAGGCTCCCTGTCAATGTAGAGATTCAAGAAAGGGTTTTGATGACCACTTTCTTATGGGTATTTTGAGTTTTTTTTTAATTAAAGCTTTTTATTTTCAAAACATCTGCAAAGATAATTTTTCACCATTGACTCTTGTAAAACCTTGTGTTCCAGTTTCCCCCTTTCCCCTCCCCCCTCCCCTAGAAGGCATGTAATCCCATATAGGTTAAACATGGTAAAATATATATATTAAGTCCAATATAGGCATTCATATTTATGCAGTTATCCTGCTGCACAAGAAAAGTCAGATCAAAAGTAAAAACAAATGAGAAAGAAAATAAAATTCAAGCAAACAACAAAAAGAGTGAGAATGCTATGTTGTGGTCCAACCTCAGTTCCCACAGTCCTCTCTGGGTGCAGATGGGTCTCTTCATCACAAGACCGCTGGAACTGGCCTGAATCATCTCATTGTTGAAGAGAGCCACATTTATGGGAATTTTGTAGGGAGGATTGCTGTTCAGTGAGAAGTTGAATCGAGGTCCTATCTAACTCTGTGATTTGGCTTTCATTGCCTTACCCCAAGACTAGGGATTTTATGACTCTTTTTCATTCTTCCCATAGAGGGTCTGTCAAAGCCTGGCGTGCAGGGGAGCCAACGTTTTCTCGGAGCCGCGCTCTCTGGCTGCAGCCCTCCTTCATCTTCTCTTTCTGTCTCTGCTCTTTTTACAGGAATACAGTCCAACCCCAGCTGCAGCATGAATGGGCCCATGACTATCCTTCCCAACAGGAACGACCTGTCCAGCGTCGACGTCACCATGCTGAACGTGCTGAACCGACGGGACAGCAACACGAGCACCATCAGCTCGGCCTACCTGAGCAGCCGCAGGTCCTCGGGCATCTCCCCCTGCTTCTCCAGCCGCAGGTCCAGCGAGGCTTCCCAAGCTGAAGGCCGGCCCCAGAACGTGAGCGTGGCCGACTCCTACGACCCCATCTCCACGGACGCCTCCCGCCGCTCCAGCGAGGCGAGTCAGGCCGATGGGCTGCCCAGCCTCCTCAGCCTCACCCCTGCGCAGCAGTACCGGCTGAAGGCCAAGTACGCGGCAGCGACCGGGGGGCCCCCTCCCACCCCCTTACCCAACATGGAGAGGATGAGCCTGAAGACGAGGATGGCCCTGATGGGGGACTGCAGGGAGTCCGGTCTCTCCCCATTCCCCCCGGTCAACCCTCCCCGAAGATGCAGCGACGGGGGAAGCAACAGTTACGGGCGGAGGACCCTTTTGCCTCACGACATGCTGGGGAACGGGATGCGAAGAGCCAGCGACCCCGTCCGGATGGTCTCAGAGAACCTTTCTTTGCCTCGAGTTCAGCGTGTCAACAGTCTTAATAGCTTTAACCCTCCCGTGATGCCTCCAGCCGTGGAAAAACATAATTTTGCGCTCCAGAATTACACTCGCCCCGAGGGCGGCCTCTTCCGTAATTTCTACTCTTCTCCTTGTCCTCCGAGCATCAGTGAGAACGTGACCTTGGAGTCTTTGACCATGGAGCCCGATGCCAACCTGAACGACGAGGACTTCCTGCCCGATGACGTGGTGCAGTACCTGAACTCCCAGGGCCAGGGCGGCTACGAGCAGCACTTCTCGGGCGGCGTTTCCGAGAACGGCAAAGTGTCCCACGGGATGGTCAACGGCCATCACGGGCTCGACCAGCCCCACCTGCCCAACGGCCACGGCGTCTCTCAGTATCACGCCCCGGAGCCGCCCAGCTCGGAAGCCAGCAAGAGCGACCTCCCCATCCAGTGGAACGAAGTCAGCTCCGGGAGCGCCGACCTGTCCCCGTCCAAGCTCAAGTGTGGCCAGCGCCCGTCGGCCCTGCAGGCCCGCGCCTTCGGTTTATACAACAACATGGTCGTGCAGCAGCAGAACCTTTTGCGGAACGGGGTTTCCCAAGCCAATGGGTACCAGCAGCTGGTGGAAAATAGTTCCTGCGGCCTTCAGGAGAACTTGCTCCCTAATAGCAGCGGGGGCGGTAACGGTACCAACGGAGCTTCTTTCCATCTGCAGCCCGGCAAGGCTCAGCAGTATGCGGACGGCCTCAACAGGCAGGCGGCCGTTGGGGGAACTCTAGACGGTCCCTGTGGCTCCTTGATTTCGGGACAGAAGCTGAGAAGCAGCAGCATGGCCCTGAATGGAAGCCAGCCAAACTACGGCATGGCAGGAGCCGCCAGCGAGCTTCCCAGCAGCGTGGCCAACGGAACGCAGAGCCAGGCGGGGCTCCAGGGTCAGGCACTGGGCGAAGGCCCTCACTTCCCGGCCGTCAGTCGTACCGGGCAGATGATGTTAGGGCAGCTCAGTCCTACCTCACAAAGCAACGTCTATCAGGGGTCAGAGAGCTGTCTGCCGGCCTCCCACGGCATTGGGAATCAGCAATCGAGTTTGGCCGTGGCCAAGACTTACCAGCCATATGCCAACTACGGGGGCGGTAGGCGGCAAATAATGCTGAGGAACAGCCTGGCCCAACAGCAAGGACACGTCAGTGACGCCAATCCGACCTGCAGGGTCAATGGTATTAAGATGGAGACCCAGGGTCAGTCACAGCAGCTCTGCTCTAACGTGCCCCATTACTCTGGTCAGTTGTATGACCAAACCCTGGGCTTTAGTCAGCAAGACATGAAAACAGGTTCTTTCTCCATTTCAGAAGCTAACTGCTTGCTTCAGGGAACTGGCACTGAAAACTCTGAGCTGCTCTCCCCAGGTGCTAATCAGGTGACCAGCACAGTCGATAACATTGATAGCAACAGCCTAGAAGGGGTGCAGATTGATTTTGATGCAATCATAGATGATGGGGACCACGCTAGCTTAATTTCAGGAGCCCTGAGTCCGAGCATCATTCAGAATCTTTCCCACAATTCCTCTCGCCTCACCACTCCACGAGCATCTCTGACATTCCCCGCCCTGCCTGTTAATACCACCAACATGGCAATTGGGGACATGAACTCTTTGCTGACCTCCCTTGCAGAAGAAAGCAAGTTTCTAGCAGTGATGCAATAGAAGTTGGGAAAATTAAGATAAAAGAAAAAAAAAAAAACCAGAAACAACTTTAGGAATTTTAAAGGTGAAATGGATTCTTTTTAGTTGTGTATGTATTTTTGTAATCTCATCTCACCTGAATGGGATGTGTTTCAAGTATATTCCTTTTATGGAAAAGGGACTCTGAGAAACCCTAAAGTGTTGTAGGGAGAAACTGTCTTCCATTTCAATTTTGAATCAGTATTGTTAGCCCCATTCCTCTTCCCCCTCCTCCTCCTCCTCCTTGTCCTTGTCCCTTTTCATTTTTAAAGCTCTGTAACCTGTTTTTGAATTGTAAACCAGTGTAAATGTGTCATGTGCATGTTTTCCATTTTTTTAAAAAAGAGAAGTCCAGGGAAAGGATGTGATAGTTTTTATTACGCAAAAGATACACGGTTGTTGCGACTGACTTCCCAAGGATGATGTTTCTATTTTTTTGTTTTGTTTTTTATTTCCATTTTGATATTGATTACACTGGGCACAATAAGCAGAGAATAAAATGTGATCCCCATACCAATGTATAATACCAAATGTATTGTATGCTATGTCCAACAGACTTACAACATCATCCCCTCTCATGCCCACTGTCCTGCCTCCCAGCTTAGTTGAATCCATAGCAAACTTGTTATTGCCGTGGGTCCAGGGAAATAAGGGAACTGTTACAGATAAACTATGACATTCTCCATGTTTTTGCTCTTCCCACCCCGCACTTCTCCCGAGATAGTCTGTGAATTGAAATGTGTATGAATGAGTCTGTGTTAATGGTCACTTCTCAGGTATCTTTTTTTTTCCTTTCTTCTTTTTTACTCTCTCTTTCTTTCTGACTTTTAGACATTCCTCTGCTTTAGTAGCACTTCAGCCAGAGAGAGAGAAAGGGAAAGAAGTGATAGTCTGGTTAGATAATTGGGAAAAATGTTTGGTGAATGCTGAGACTAAAACTATTGGGTAAAATAATATGTAGGGCGGATCCATGAGTCATCTTCTCTATCCCCCAGAGAGTATGGACCATTAATTGTTTGTAGCATTTTAATCATGTTACGCACATAAGCCCACTGCTGGCTGTGTATTTAGCATCTGTCAACTGCAACAATCATGAAGGAGTATTTCTACATAAAACCTGATTTTAAGAAACTTATAAAAGAGTCAGCGAGGAAAAAAATTACTTTGTTTTTGGTATTGCACTTAGTTATAAATTGGCCGACTTATTTTCTGAATTTTCTTGGAAGTATAAGAAGCTCTATACAATCATTGTCTTTTTTCCACCAGTATCTATTAAATACCGCATCAGTTTTGAAAAACTGAATTTTACAATTCTTTTTGTCCATAATGTAAAATAGGAGCTCTTTTTTTTTATTTTGGAGTGAAATTGTTTAGTATTTGACAGAACTCTTTCCCCCATGCAACAAATACTCCATGGGTTGTTCAGGTTACTGTTTTTTATATGTAGATTATAGGAATAAGAGGTAGAAACACCTTAAAAAACTTGCCAAGCCCTGTCCCATTTTGACTCACTAGAAGTGAAAGTGAGGGCTACATTGCTTCTCTCTCCATGCCATCCCAATCTGGGATGCTGGAGAGGGATTTTGGTTTTGTTGTGTTTGAATCAGGTACATGTTGGACTAATTGGCTTCTGAATTTCCTTCCATCTATCAAGATTCTGTATCTCAAAGGGTCATAAATCAATTTTGTACCTCTTCTACCTTTTTCTGCATTTAAATTTGTGTTAAAAAAGGTGGGGGGAATTTAAAAGGAAGAAAAAAAAAGATTAGAATCACTATCCTTTCCCCTATGTATTCCCCTGTTAAATAATCCAAACATTCAAACCATCACTATTTTATTATTTTAGGTGATAGGATCATAAAGATCTGAAAGGGACCTTTGAAATAATTAAGTGCAATGTCCTCATTTTACAGATGAAGAACCAGGAGTCAAAAAAGCAAATGCCTAAGATCATACACTTATGTTACACTTCGAGGTCAAGCATTTTTTTTTTTTTTGAAGGGGAGGCAATTGGTGTTAAGTGACTTGTCCATGATCACATAACTAGGGAGATAGGATTTGAACTCAGGCTTTCCTGACTCCAGATTTGGTGTTGTATGTAGTGTACCATCTAGCTCCCTAAGGCCAAGCATTTGCAAAATAGAGATGAGACAGAATCTCATTGCTCATGACACCTACAGGTGACTAACTGGTTCTCTCCTGCTATTTCCTGCTTCCTCCCTCCCTCTTCATCCCCTTATTAACATTTCTGTAGAAACTGCTTTGTTTGAAATCAAGAAAATGACCCTATTTGTCTTAGAATACAAGAAAATATTAGGAAATATGTGAAGAGGAAGGGGCCCCATGGCACATGACTCATCCCTAAAACTAGTCAGTGCATCCTGTCCTATAGAGGATTCTTTCTCTTATTTACCAGATCTCATTGTCTCCAGATTTTAGGTTTCTCCTAGGAGCACATAAGAGCCTTGTGAGTCCCAATTCTTGTGAGGAGTGACAGAACTGAACCTTGATAGGGTGCAGGGTTCACTGTATATGAAGAAAAGGTACCAATTAGCAGGTTTCAGAATGGGGCAGCTAGAATCAGTGACACTTGACCAGAGTTTTGTTTTTTAGCTCTTGAACCCACTTATTATGTATATAGTTGCCCTGGTAAACATAGAATAAAGAGCCCATGACCAGGCATCCATTCTAGAAATTGAGCAGCATGATCAAGCTTCCTACAAATGCCCATGATCATAAACACACACATGCACACACCCCTAGAAGAACTGACAGAATCTTAAAGACCCACTTGCTTTTTTCTTTTTTTTTTAACTTGAAGTTTCTTCTCTGTTGTCCAGAGAGCCATTTCTTCATTTTATTTATTGGAACAGGTCTTTTATCTACCATCCTTCTTGTTCAATGTGCAGTTGCTCTCCATCTTGCCAATGGCATCAATGTTTGGGATAAAAGTTTACCTCATTCCAATATGAATGATCCATGAAAGGTATTTCCAGTAACAAGGTACAGTTCAGTATTAAGAAGGTACTTTTGAGGTTACCTCAGAGCATACCTACTTTCATAGCCTTCCCGGCTCACTTCTTGGTGAATGCAAATATTAAACCTTTCCCATCCCTTCCCCTAGCTGCAGCATCCTGTGTCCTTTCTGCCTTTCATACTCCATGTTTAAGGGAGATATGAGGCTCCACATAACACTGACTTCGAGGAGGGTCTGCAAATGGTACTTCTGCAAGTTATCCCTGTCTCTTTGAAGAAAGAAAAATAAATGATTTAGGCCAACCCACATTTTCAGACTTGGACAACCAACAGTGTTTCCATTCTTACAATGTATGTGCCTTATTTTACGTTAATCTTGTCAACAAGAGGGACCAAGACATTTTGCCCAACGAGCGCATGGAGGGTGCTCTCGTTGGTCAGCCAAGAGCATGTGCCATTTTCCATAATCTGAACCATCATGTCAACTTCTGATGCTCATTGTTCCCTTGTCTGAATGTTCCCTGGAAGTTTCCTTTTGTGCATCCTGCAGATGTGTGTAAGATAAACCTACTATTTCCTTCCCCAGCCCAGTCTTTTTAGCTGTTTTTTTAAATAAAATGTGTAATCCTTTCTTTACAAAAAATGTAAATACATTTATGTATCAGTAGGACTAGTGTTGGGGTGAAACAGGGCCTTAGGTCCTCCTTTGGATAAACCTGCAGTTGTGATGGGATGCTTTAATGCCTTGCATCAAACTGAAGGGTTTATAGTACCATGGACAGAACCCCTGGAGTTTTGCTTTCAGAACCACTTAGTTCTTTCATAACAAAGAAAAACAATGTTTCTTACAATGTCAATAAAAAGCCCTTTGTACTTAAACTCTCTGGTTCTTGTTGTTATTATGTTAGTAAATTTGAGTCCAAGGATTGCATGTAATGCAGATCCACTTCCCAGTTCTTTTTAATATAATATTCCCAGAAGAATTTCAGCCAATATTCAATTTCCACAAACATTTATTAGACCTCTGCTATCTATGTTCAAGAGGCAGTGATCGGCTTTGGCAGTATAAAGGAAAAAAGAAAAGTAAATAAATTCTACCTGTCCAAAAGGAGCTGATATTCTAAGAGACAGCCTGGTATAGTACAAGGAACACTGGCCCTTAAGTCAGAGGCTTTGGGTTCAATTCCCCAATTTGTCACTAATTGCATGACTTTAAGGAAGTAACTTATCCTTCTTGGGTCTAAGTTTTCTCAACAGTAAAAGGAAGAGCTCAAAAAAGATGGTCTCTGGAGTCCCTTCAGTCATAGAACTGTGTTGCTATGAAATACAAGATATTTTAAGGTGGATCTCTTGAGGAATTGGGGATCAACGCTGCCTAGAAGAGTCAAAAAGTTAGCTGAGCCTCCAAAGAAAAGAGAGATCAGAAAATTTTTAGTGATAAAAATATAATTTTATGGCACCTAGAGCTAAAAAGAGGGTCTTGAAGATCCTTTCTAGTGAAAGACTGAAAAATGAAACTGGGCTAGACAGGAGATGTGACTCAAGTCACAGAGATGTGACTCGATAGGTAATAGTAAGGGACTGGTTTCTGACCAGTGTTTAATTCATTTCTCTCTCTCTCTCTCTCTCTCTCTCTCTCTCTCTCTCTCTCTCTCTCTCTCTCTCTCTCTCTCATTTCCCCTGCCATTGAGCTCAGAGCTGGGAACACTGGAGCTGCTCATTGGGACAGAGAGAGGTCATCTTTGGGTTCATTATGTGAACATTTTCCCAAGAGGTAACTAATAACTGATGGCTTTTAAATTCAGAGATGAATTAAGGATTCTATGGATTCCCTAACTAATGATGTTTTAAGGAACTCATTATCATTCCCTAAATAAATAGTAAAAAGCCAAATACCTCCCCCAAAACAGTACATCAGATTTATCCTTTCTTCTTTAAAATAACTGTTCCTCTTTACATTTTGGTCTGTAAGGCAATTTCTCTCCACTTTATGTTCTCATTTTTTTGGAGACTTTAAAAAAATCATCTCCCCCAGGGATAACCCTATGTTTTCTCAATCTAGCTCTGCCCCCCTCCCCCAATTGCACTTTGTAGTTTACTAAGAGAATCTTAAACATTGTTGATTGTGGCAGAAAAGAAGAGTCAAATAACTAAACCCCCTTTCTCTTCAACTTCACCAGGAAGGGGAACTGGATTTTTGATTCCACAAAACTCTCCCCTGCTATTCTTTCCCCTTACTATTCTAAACTCAAACCTTTCTTTTTCACTCCTTAACTTTCTGACTATGAGGATCAGTTAGTTAATCAAGCATTTAACAAGCATTTATTAATGTGCCAGTCACCAGAAATATGAAGATATTGTGCGGGGAGTAGAACTGAGGATCAAGTTAATTGAACTATTAGTATTACTCTAATCAATGTTAATAATGGTGAAGAAAATTTGAAACTCTAGAGTACTACAGAGTGGGGATTCTTACTTTTTTTCACTTGCTATCCCTTTTCACCTGAGAAATTTGTATGTGAACTCTGTTATATAGCTATATGATACACATATACAGATCAAATATTTACTGATATAAATCACAGTTTCACAAACCCCACATTCAGTTACATGACCCCATGTAGGATTATGAACCACAGTTTAACCAGCTTTGCTATAGATATGTAAAGTGGTTTTATTATAATTAAATTCAAGGAGACAGAATTGCCTGATGGTTAGAGAGCTAGTTTAGAGCCAGAAGATCAGAGTTCAAATACTGCTTGGTTGAATATTAATGGCTAAGTCACTTAAAATCTCTGAGCGACAGGTAACAACCCAATATCCTTGATTTGTCAAAATCCCTAATTGGCACTGAATTTGGTACAGGGCCACAATAAGGCAGTCATAAATTCTGAATATATTGATGTGCCAGAGTTTGTAACTGGGAAAGCTCAGAGATCATTTTACAGAAGCTCATAATTTTTGCAGAAGAAGGTAATTGAGGCTGAAAAAATGTGTCTTTTCAAAGTTACACAACTATGTAATAGCAAAGCTGGAATTGAGGTCTCTGGCTGTTGTTGTTATTGGTATTATTTGTTCTTGAAGAGGACCATGACATCAGGGAGGTGACACCATGACATAAAAGTGATTTGGATTTAAGTAAGACAGTGCCATGCAATGTAACCAGCTTTACTTTTCTCTCCGGAGTCTTTTGGGTCCAGTGGCCAGATATAATCCAGGATGATTGGAGATGGTTCTGGATGCAGTGGGAGACCTCGACCTATTTAAGGTAAGTTCTTTAGCAGGTCTCAGTTTGGCTGAGGCAATACCCATTCAATGATTGAGGCTAAGTAAGAAAGAAATAAAGGAAAGGATTTTTCAGATCAGTCTGTAATTATTTAATAAATGCCTTCTATAGACAGACAATAGGCTTCGGGAATAAGATACAAAAGTGAAACAATTCCTGTCTTCAGGGAGCTTACATACGTTCAGTGGGAGACTCTGTATACATACACACACGCACACACATATAATAGATAGACACAAAAGAGAGGCAAGCAGGTTTCTTGGGAAAGGCACTATAAGAACCACCCTTTCAAGAAATTGTATTAGAAATATGAAACACTAGCATATACATAACCATAAAAAATGGATTACCTAGTGTTTTAGAGAATCATATCTCAATCATCAATATCCATCAATGAAGTCTATTTTCACTACCACTTCAATAATAATTATAAAGCTCAGAAAGTTTACTTAACTTATCCATGATGATGTAACCATATACATGTTGAGGTTAAGATTACAATTCAAGTCACAGGTTGTCCATTCTGTCTATCATTGAAGCTATCCCTTACATGACTCTTGCCTTCATGTTATTGGGAAGAAACTTGAGGCAGGAAGATTAGGCATGAGATTATTGCAATGGTCAAGGGAAGAGTTGATAAAGGTCTAAGGGAGAGTGATGCTACAGGAGTGTAGAGAAGGGGGTAGAGATGGGAGAAGTGCCAGCCCACTGAACTGCTGGTGCTCCATTGCTCATATTTTAGCACTCAGATCTGTTCTTGTTTCCTTTCTTCTCTCCTCCACTAAATCTTGAGCTTCTGAAGTATAGGCAGCATAGCACATTCTTTATTGGAGACAACTAGGTGGTGAGAGGACAGCGCTCTCAGAATGCAGTCAGAAAAAAAATGAGTTCAAATGTGACCTCAGACTTACTAGCTCTGGGGTGATTCTGGGCAAGGCATTTGACCTCTGTCTCAGTTGTAAAATGAGAAGAAAAGCTTTTGCTTCCCAGGGTGGTTGGGAGAACTAAATGAAATATTTGTGAAATGCTTAGTGAAATTCCTGGAATATAGTGGGCACTTAATAAATGATCCTTTCTTCCTTTTTTCTTTTCTTCTTTATAACCCCTGACCTCTCTAGAAGTTTTACATGTCCAGTGCTTCCAGGAATAATGAAAGATGTGGAATTCATGATAGAATGGAATCATTTGAAGGAACTAAACTAGGAAAGTAGTCTGGACAGAAGACAATTTATGTGCTATTTATTAGGATGAGAGAGGGAGAGAGGAACCGTAATTGTGCTTGAATATTTGAAAGGCTATCATCACTAAATTGGATTTGTTATGTTTGGCTAAATATCTAGGAATAATGGATGAAGATGGCAAAAGGACATTTTAGCCTCATCATAAGAAAAATAAATCTCAATTAAAGGTGTACAAAGATGTAATGAGATGCCTCCTAAAGGGAATATTTTCTCTCACTGAAAGGCTTTGACCACTTGTTAGAATCAAGGATATTCTGAATCGACTATGAGATGGACAAAAGAATCACTGGTCCTTTTATATTCTGAAATTCTGGGTTTTGTCATTAATTTAAAAATAACTATATTCCATTAAACACTTTAGATTGGTGTCTTTTGTCTTTATATTAAAATACTTATAGGGGACAAAAAAATTTGTCCTCCTTTCTACAAAAGATTTAATTTTTTCTTCTAATAATGATAAAAATCAAATATGTTTTTAAAATGACTAGGCAAAAATCTTCTGTATTGTGGTAATATGTGACAATGCTTATAGAATTCTCCACTGATAATATCACCTTTTTGCTATGTCAGACATTTGCTTGGTTTTTACCAGGACCTTACTTTTTTCCCAATAATTTTTCCTTTCAGTGGTTTCCTTTCAGTGAAGAATCACTCTTAATGTTACAAACTTGTATGAACTCCCTATATATTCTGGATTTGGGATGTTCACCAAGTATTTTTTCATCCTTTAGTTTATCTTCTTATTCCATATTCATCAACATCATTATGGCCATTTTGATTAATGATTCTTTTGGTTTTGCTTATTTTATTCTGTACAAATTCTTCCCATGTTTCTCTGAATTACTCATATATATCATCTCTTATGGTACAATATTATTCCATTATTTTGATATGCTTTAATTTTTTTCAGCCATTACCCACAAGGAGTACAACTCTTACTATTTTGGTAGAAAGTTGTTATGTATGTCATTGTTGTCATGTATGCTCAGGATTTGAATTACTGTATCAAAAGTAATGGATAGTGTAGTATCCATTAATACACTAATGGATAGTGTAACATTAAGTAAGTTAACTAGATTTACCCAAGTCTGTATAAATCATTTATTCATTTGTCCACTCATTTATTCATTCAAGGATAGTAGTCACATTTCTTGAAAATTCCAAATTGAAATTTATGATTGTTGGAATCAGTTCTACTTTCATAACCAGCACATTGGTGAAGGTATTTTCTCATAATTCTTCCAGAAGAACTATTTTTATTTTGGAGTCATTATTTCTAATTTTTAGGGTATAAGGTAAAACCAAAATTGTTTTAATTGGCATTTCTCATATTGGCATCAATTTGGAACAATTTGGAATTTCTTTCTCTCTCTTTCTTTCTTTCTTTCTTTCTTTCTTTCTTTCTTTCTTTCTTTCTTTCTTTCTTTCTTTCTGTTTCTTCCTTCCTCCTTCTCTCTCTCTCTCTCTCTCTCTCTCTCTCTCTCTCTCTCTCTCTCTCTCTTTCTTTCTTTTTTGCCTTTCTCCTGTCTAATTGCTGTATCTAGTGATAATCTTCAGAGGAGGAGACATCTTTATTCTTATTTGCAGATGACAGTGATGGTGTACTTAGAAAATGAGAGAAGAAATGCATCAAGATGATTAATATATTTAAGAAAGTAGCAGTATGTGATTGGGAGGGGATGCCATGATATACATTTGGATAAACAAATTGGAGTCAGATTGAGTGTGGCTTTTAATGTGAGAGAAGTTTATTATGTTATAATGGATTCTAAGTGCCAGCCCTGACTTTTTTTTTTTAATATCTCTGTGATTGCTTGCTCATCTCACTTTTACTCACAAAGCTATGTCAGGAGTTCTCAAAGGGAGGAACCATAGTGATACATATAATTCACTCTATCATGATCCTATGGGTAACTCAGTGGGCACAGGACATTTCTATTACTGAGATTCAAGCTTCTAATCTTCTGACAGTGTACTTCCCAATGAATAAACCAACTGAAGTGGTACCATTAATTCTTTCTAAAATAGGTTTTTATTTATGTGTTTTAAAACTATCACCATAGTTTTTTCTTGATTTTTCTCCCTTGCCAAAGAGCTATTCTATATGACACATTGCATTTTAAAGGAAAAACCATAGAGGAAAAAAAAAACTGATCAATATATTGACAAAGTCTAAAATTCTGTATCTTACACAGCACTTAAGGCTCTTTGTCTTTGTAAAGGGGTTAGATGAGAGTTTCAAATGCTTTCTCTTCCTTTAAGCTATAGCTGTTCTTCATAGTTTTGCAACATTCACTTTTATTTTTTTTGGGGGGGGAAGGAGATGTTTTTCTTTGTATTTACATTACTGTGGTCATTGTGTACAGTGTTTGATTGGCTCTGCTTAATTTTGCATCAGTCCATATAGATGTTTCTGTACTTCTCTGTATTCTACATTTTTTTTCTTATAGCACAGTAATACAATATATCCATGTACCTATTTTCCCACAACTTCATTAATATTGACAATTGCCATTTTTGTCATCTTTGCTAAATTCCAGAGTATGAGGTCAGACTCTAGAACTGTTTTGATTTATATTTATCTGTTATCAGTGATTTGGATCATGTCATTAATTTATGGAGGTATTTTTTTCTCTTTAAACATTATTGCTTTTTTGCTTTTCCTCTTTCTGATTATTTTTCATGGCTTTGTATTCTCTAGTTCAATTAGTTGGTCTCTTTTTTGTTTCTTTGTTGTCACCACTTTCTATTTGGTTATTTCTTTTAATTTCTGTTAAATTTTCAAACTATTTTTGGAAGAGTTGCTGTATGTGGTTTCATATTTGCTTGGGAATCCTTAAAGTTCACTTCCTTATCAAATGTTGATACATATTTCTTTTTCTTTAAACTTTATGGATTCATTCAGATGATCCAAAGACAATTTTCTCTTATTATTAATATCTTATCTGTTGGATTACTTGCTCGTTCTCAAGTCCTTTAACAGAATTTTCTTCCTTCTAAAATATTAGGTAATTTTTGTCTTTTTTTCCCCTTATATGCTCCTATATAACCCTAAACGCTCACTCCTACTTTGATGACAATAATTCCAATTACTGGAACTCAGAGCTGTCTTAACCTCTTCAGACAATTGGAAATTAATTTTTTACTGGTTTTAGTATCTGCTTCAAATTATATCTGGAGGAACAGAACTAACCTGACCTGGAAGCCAGTTCTTTTTCTTCAAGCATAGTTTAATATGCCACTCATCAGTTCTCTGCCCCACTTCCTTCTTTCCCTCAGTTCTCTGCTCGAACTCTGTCACAAAAATAGTACAAATGCCACACTCCAATTCAAGACAGATAAGTTTGATAATTTTCCTATCCCTTTACATCTCATGACTGGTGAGTGAGCATTGAGGACAAAATTTAAAATTAATGCAAGGCTGTAAATTCACAGAATAAATAATGGATATAGTAGGGAATGCTGACTGAGAATGTAGGCAATTGGAGATTAATTGTTTCTGGTGTCAGTTATTTAGATTGCTACCTAATTAGAGTTCTTGAGTTCTGTTCCTGAACTGGAAAGGTCTCAGGCTTCGTGTGTGTGTGTGTGTGTGTGTGTGTGTGTGTGTGTTGGAGGCGGGGGGGGGGGAGGGGGGGCTATGGCCCCTGGCTGTTTATTTGATACTACATACTGCACTGATATTGCTTTGATACCATGGGAGAAGTACAAAAACTAACGGAGGAAAACAACTATTTAAGAGTTAAAATTGGGGGAAGGCTGAGCCAAGATGGTGGAGAGTAGACAAGTCTTTATCTGATCTCTTCCTGGTGTCCCTGAGATCAACACCAGACCCAGCCTATGAATTGGTTTTGAAGTGACAGAACCCACAAATATTTGGAGTGTAACAAATTTCCAAAAGCTATTTTGGAAGAATTTAAGAAAAGGGTTATTTCCATCAAATATAGAAGGGGAGGTCGCCAAGCTCAGGCAAAGTGCAAGGACCCAGGGTATTGTAAGGAGGCTCTTAGCCAAAATACAGCAGCTTTGGCTTCTCTGTCCTGGTTGGAATCCAGTGGATCAACAAATTGGCTGTGAGACATCCAATGCCAATACAAAAGGCAAATAGTGAGTCTCTGAACCCCAGAGTAACAGGGACTTGTCCATGCCCACCCAGCACTAGAAGGAAGTCAGCAGTACTGACTCAGGGCAGCATAAAGCCACTGTCACTTGTAAAGGAACCTTGGGACAATCTCCCCATTTGCCTTAAGAGCAGACCTTAACCTTTAAAAAAATGAACAAAAAACAGAAAGAACTCTGACTAAAAATAGCTTTTTTTCTCAAGCCCTGAGAATCCTAAAGGGAAATAATCTCCAGATGAAGCCCTAAATATGTGAGTTGGTCCCCATCTCACAAGACCCTTTTGGAAGAATTCAAAAAGGATCTTAAAAGAGATGGTAGAAAAATGTGGAAAGAAAATGAGAACTTTAAGAGAATTTGGAAAAGAAAGCTTGAAATTATCTGAAGAAAACTCCTTAGTGAAATGGAAAAGTCATATAACTTCTTACAAAATAGATTTGATGAAATAAAAAAGCATATAACTACTTAAAATAGATTTGTTGAAGAAACCAATTTGTTGAAAAACAGAATATGTGATATCGAAATAAATCGAAAAATAAAAACCTCATTTAAAAGTTCAATTGGCCAAATGCAAAAAGAGATTCTAAAAAATCTAACTGAAGAAAATAATTCACTAAAAATTAGAATTGAACTGATGCAAGTGAATGACTCAATGAGACTTCAAGAATCACTGAAACAAAACCAAAAAAAGAAAAAAATAGAAGAAAATTTAAAATACCTCACTGGAAAAACAACTGACAGGGAAAATAGATCCAGGAAAGACAATCTAAGAATTGATGGATCACCTGACAAAACATGATGAACAAAAGAGCCTAGACATCATCTTTCAGGAAATCACCAAGGAAAATTGCCTGGATATCCTAAAACCAAAGGGTAAAATTGTCATTGAAATAATTCACTGATTACTTCTTGAAAGAGACTCCAAAATAAAAATTCCAAGGAACATTTTAGTTAAATTTCAGAATTATCAAATCAATAGGAAAGTATCACAAGCATCCAGAAAGAAACAATTTAAATATTGAGGAGCCACAATCAGGATTACCCAAGGATCTATCAGCTTCTACTTTAAAGGATCGAAGGGACTGAAATCTTATATTCCAAAAGGCAAAAGAACTTGGATTGCTGTCAAGAATCAACGATCCAACAAAATTAAGCATTATTTTTTCAGGGAAATGATAAACAATCAATGAAACAAGTGAATTTCATTTATTTCTGATACAAAGACTAGAACTGAACAACAACAAAAAAAGATCTTCAAATACAGAACGCAAGAAAAGCATAAAAAGTTAACCAGGAAAGAAAAAAATGACTTTCTTTTAAAAGTTAAAAAACTTATGCCCCAAATGGAAAGATGATGTGTTTAACTTTTCAGATCTGCATCTCTGTCAAGGGTATATTTAGAGGGTGCAGGTATAATGTGACTTTATTATGATGATATAAAAAAGAATATTCTATTGGAAGAAGAGGAAAATGGAGCTAAAATGGGGTAAATTACATCTCATCTTATAAAGAGGCAAAAAAGACCTATTACAATTGAGGGAAAGAAAGGAGGGGGATGAGTGTTGTGTGAATCTTACTCTCATCAGATCTGGCTCAAAGAGAGAATACCAGATATATTTAGCTTCACAGAAAAAGTTGACAATAATGAAGTAACATACCAAAATTTATGGGATGCAACCAAAGCAGTTCTTAGGGGAAATTTTATAACTCTAGATGCTTAAAACATAAAAACAAACAAAAAACCAATAAAAAACATAAAACACAAAACAGAAAAAAGAAAAAATAGAAGAAAATTTAAAATACCTCACTGGAAAAACAACTGGCAGAGAAAATAGATCCAGGAAAGTCAATCTAAGAATTGATGGACCACCTGAAAAAACATGATGAACAAAAGAGCCTAGACATCATCTTTCAGGAAATCATCAAGGAAAATTGCCTGGATATCCTAGAACCAAAGGGTAAAATTGTCATTGAAATAATTCACTGATTACTTCTTGAAAGAGACCCCAAAATAAAAATTCCAAGGAACATTTTAGTTAAATTTCAGAATTATCAAATCAATAGGAAAGTATCACAAGCATCCAGAAAGAAACAATTTAAATATTGAGGAGCCACAATCAGGATTACCCAAGGATCTAGCAGCTTCCACTTTAAAGGATCGAAGGGACTGAAATCTTAGATTCTAAAAGGCAAAAGAACTTGGATTGCTGTCAAGAATCAACAATCCAACAAAATTAAGCATTATTTTTTCAGGGAAATGATAAACAATCAATGAAACAAGTGAATTTCATTTATTTCTGATACAAAGACTAGAACTGAACAACAACAAAAAAAAAGATCTTCAAATACAGAACTCAAGAAAAGCATAAAAAGGTAACCAGGAAAGAAAAAATGACTTTCTTTTAAAAGTTAAAAAACTTATGCCCCAAATGGAAAGATGATGTGTTTAACTTTTCAGATCTGCATCTCTGTCAAGGGTATATTTAGAGGTGCAGGTATAATGGGACTTTATTATGATGATATAAAAAAGAAATTAGAGGAGGAAAGAGTATTCTATTGGAAGAAGAGGAAAATGGAGCTAAAATGGGGTAAATTACATCTCATCTCATAAAGAGGCAAAAAAGACCTATTACAATTGAGGGAAAGAAAGGAGGGGGATGAGTGTTGTGTGAATCTTACTCTCATCAGATCTGGCTCAAAGAGAGAATACCAGATATATTTAGCTTCACAGAAAAAGTTGACAATAATGAAGTAACATACCAAAATTTATGGGATGCAACCAAAGCAGTTCTTAGGGGAAATTTTATAACTCTAGATGCTTAAAACATAAAAACAAACAAAAAACCAATAAAAAACATAAAACACAAAACAGAAAAAAGAAAAAATCAATGAACTTCTAGAATACATACTAGAAAAAGATCAAATTAAAAATCCCACATTAAATACCAAATTTGAAATTCTGAAAATAAAAGGGGAGATTAATAAAATTGAAAGAAAGAAAATTATTGAATTAATAAACAGAATGAGTTGGTTTTATGGGGAAAAACCAAAATAGATAATCCTGTAATTATTTTTATTGCAAAAAAGCATGAAGAAAATCAAATCGTTAATATCAAAAATGAAGAGAGAACTTTCCAACAATGAAGAGTAAATGAAAGCAATAATTAGGAGTTATTTTGCCCAACTATCTGTCAATAAATCTGATAATCTAAGTGAAATGGATGAATATTTACAAAAATAGAGATCACCCAGATTAACAGAAGAGGAAATAAATTACTTTAATAATCTTATTTTAGCAAATGAAATTGAAGGAGCTATTAACTATTACCTAAGAAAAAATCTCCAAGGCCAGATGGATTTACATGTGAAATCTACCAAAGAACAATTAATTCCAATACTATGCAAACTATTTGGAAAAATAGGAAAAGAAGGAGTCCTATCAAATTCCCTTTATTACACAAGTATGGTAGTGACACCTAAACCAGATAGGATGAAAACAAAGAAAGAAAATTATAAATCAATTTCCCTAATGAATATTAATGCAAAAATCTTAAATAAAATATTAGTAAAGACATTAAAGCACATTATCCCCAGGATAATACACATGACCAAGTAGGCTTTATACCAGGAATGCAGAGTTAGTTCAATATCAGGAAAAATATTAGCACAATTGACTATATCAATAGTCAAACTAACAAAAATCATATAGTTATCTCAATAGATGCAGAAAAAGCATTTGACAAAATCCAACATCTGTTCCTATTAAAAACATTAGAGAGTATGGGAATAAATGGAATTTTCTTTAAAATGATCAGTAGCATCTATTTAAAACCATCAGGAAGCATGATATATAATAGGGACAAATTAGAACCATTCCTGATAAGATCAGGGGTGAAACAAGGTTGCTCTCTATCACCATTACTATTCAATATTGTTTTAGAAATGTTAGTTTTGGCAATGAGAAGAAAAAGAGATGAAAGGAATTAGAATAAGTAATGAGGAAATTAAATTATCACTCTTTGCAGATGATATTATGGTATATTTAGAGAATTCCAAAGAATCAACTAAAAAACTAGAAATAATTCACAACTTTAGCAAAGTTGCAGCATACAAAATAAATCCACATAAATCATTAGCATATTTATATATTACCAACAAAGTCAAGCAGCAAGATATACAAAGAAAAAATCCATTTAAAATAACTGTAGATAATATAAAATATTTGGGAGTCTATCTGCCAAGGCAAAGTCAGGAAATATATGAACACAAATACAAAACCACGCAAATAAAGTCAGATCTAACCCATTGGAAAAACATCAAGTGCTCATGGATAGGCTGAGCTAATATAATAAAAATGACAATACTACCTAAATTAATTCACTTATTCAGTGCAATTAAACTTCTAAGAAATTATTTTAAAGAGCTTGAAAAATAATAAGTTCATCTGGAAGAATAAAAGGTCAAGAATTTCAAGGGAATTAATGAAAAACTGCAAATGAAGGTAGCTTAGCTGTGCCAGATGTAAAACTATATTATAAAGTACCATTTAGTACTGGATAAGAAATAGAGTAGTCAATCAGTGGAGTAGATTATGTTCACAAGAGAAAATAGTCAATAACAATAGTATCTAGTGTTTGATAAATCCAAAATCCCCAACTTTTGATAAGAACTCACTATTTGTTTAAAAAAAAAAAAGCTGAGAAAATTGGAAATTTTTAGTATGGCAGAAACTCATCATTGATCCACACCTAACACCCTATATCAAGATAAGGTCTCATAGATTCATGTTTTAGACATAGAGTGATAAAGTAGGCAAATTAGAAGATCAAAGTTATTTGGGGGGATGTCCCCCCAGATTTATAAAAGAGGGGGAAATGTTTTATAGATATTCTCATAATACTAACTCAGGTGATGTCATTGATTTTGGCTTATTATATCCTCTGGATGATTATTAAATTCATTAGTAGGTGCTAGTTTTAGTATTGCATATTGACAGAATAATTTGAACCTGCAGGAGTCACTCACAGAGGGGAGTAAAACCTTCAAGTGGGAGCTGGAAAAGTAACCCTCCAATAATTCTTCATAAGAACTCAGAGAAATCTCAAGAATAAAAGTACTTAGAGTAGATTTTTTTGGAGTGAGATGAAATTTTATAGTAATAAATATAAGTCCAACTTTTTATTCATAGAATCACTTATCTATGTACATGATAGGAATGCATGAATGGGAAACAGTTCCTGTGAAAAGTATGTGTATCTGGGGAAATGGCATCAGAAGGATTGGACTTTAAGCTTATCTGTGCCATAAGCTCCCTGTTAAAATGTGGACAAATTCATTTTTCTCCTGTGGATGATTCTCTTCATGTGTACAATGAATATTTGGGCTATTGCATCCACAATATCCCTTTTCAGACCCAACAGTGCTGATGTGTTACCTCTTCCTGTAAATTATCCCACATTTAAGGCCCATTTAGAATCAGATCAGCCTCAAAATTATAGTTCATAAGTCCTTATATTCTTTTTTAATAAACCAAATAAAGATTATGCTATTTTTAAATAAAAAAGATCCAAAAAATTACCAAGAAATGGGGGAAAAAAGCAAATTTCCTCAGATAAATAGATGGAAAGAGGTATATAAAGATGTATTTATGTCTCCTCATCTATAAATATACTTCTGATATGTTTTTGTCTCTATGTATAGCTCCTATAACTCTCTTTATATTTTCATAGGTCTAAATTCTCTCTGTGTCTGAAGAATTCAATATGTGTATATATATATATGTGTGTGTGTATATATTGAGATAGAGTTTATATACATATAAACACACACACACAGAGACAGAAAGAGAAAGAGAGAGAGAGAGAGAGAGAGAGAGAGAGAGAGAGAGAGAGAGAGAGAGAGAGAGAGAGAGAGAGAAAAGAGAGAGTTTGTGTTTTAATCCTTCTTTCTTGGAAAAGGACCAAAAGAGCAACACTAGGTTGGGCTCAGAGAACTCACAGCTTTAAGCCAGTTTTTTTCCCTAACCCAAGTCTCTCTGAAATGCATATTGCTCACATTCACTGATTGCTCTGGTGACATCCTCAGGCTATTGGCTGCTGCTGTGATGTGAGTTGTTCATGTGGTTCTACTTGGTATAGTTTCCACTGGGCTGTTCTCTTCCTGACGGGTCTCTCACCACTTCTCTCTGATGCCATCTGCTGATCACCTGGTGAATTATATTTATTATGCATCCTCTTTCTTGTGGGGAAGAAATTCAGTTCTTTTAAGTATACCCTCTGGCTATTTCAAATCTTTTTTTTTTTTTTTTTACCCCTGAGGAGGCGGAACCCACAGCTATTCCTGAACAAACAGCCAAGGCCAGGATTTCAAAACTCTCTTTACTTTCAATTTTATTAATCTCCCCTTTGATTTTTCAGGATTTCTATTTTGGCATTTAATTTTTTTCTACTTTTTTAGTTGCATCCATTGAGTTTTTCTTTTTCTGTTTTATTGATGCATAGATTATTCACCAAACTCCTTAATTTTTACCTCAACTGCCTCTGTGACCCTGATCTACTATTTGACTTGGGTGGAATGCTAAAACCTTTTCATTCATCTGGACCTTCCTCATACCCCACATGAATCCCTGTGGACTTTTTAAATTCCCAGGATTTAAAGGACTGGGCCAATTCTGTCTTATATTTGTACAATCATAACTCTCTGCACTCCCTATTATTATGCTTCTATAGTTATTGTTTCACAACAATGACATACACTTTATTTCACCTTTCAGGTGCATTTCTCTTTATAAATTTTAATCAGTTATTTTGAAAAAAAAAGTGATTGATTCTTTTTCTTTAATATTATAAAAATAGTTGTTCATTAAAGAGAATGACAATGAGATACGATACCAACATATGCGGGATGTAACCAAAACAGTTTTTAGGGAGAAAATTATATGTCTAAATTCCTGTCTCAATAAAACATAAGAAAAAAATCAATAAATTGGGCATGCAACTAAAAACCTAGAAAAAAATTAATACCAAAATAGAAATGCTGAAAAATCAAAGGGGAGATTAATAAAAGTGAAAGTAAAAAATGAATAAATAAGAGTAGAATTTATGAAAAAATAAAATATATAAGCCATTGGTTAAGTTGACTTAAAAAAAGAAAAAAAAGAAAAACAAATGACTAGTATCAAAAATAAAAAGAATGAATGCAGTACCAATGAAGATGAAATTCAAGCAACTGTTAGAAGTTATTTTAGAGTTTTGAAAGGGTGAATGTTGAAAGCTATCTTTGCATGGACTTTGAAAAATAAAAAGCTATTTTTATAGGAAAAAATAAATTATTTTGCCCAATTATATGCCAGTAAAATAGATAATCTAAGTGAAATGGATGAACATTTGCAAATATATATATATACATATATATATATATTAGATTAATAGGAGAGGAAATAGAATGCTTAAATAATATTATATTAGAAAAAAAATAAATTGAACAAGCCATAAGTAAGCAAACTAAGAAAAAAATCTCCAGGACCAGATGGACTTATAAGTGAATTCTACCAGACATTTAAGAAACAGTTAATCCTAAAACTAAATAAACTATTTGAAAAAGACAATAAAGAAGTAGTAACAATTTCCTTTTATGACATAAGTATTATTTTGATTTCTAAATTAGGGAGAACAAAAACAAAAAGAAAACTGTACACCAGTTGTCTTAATGAATCTTGATGCAAAAATTAAATAAAAATATTAGCAAGGGGATTACAACAATATATCACAAGGATCATATGCTAACTAACAGGTAGGATTTATACCACAATTATAAAGCTGTTTGAATAATAAGAAAATGAATTTAGAATATTAGAACACATCAATAACAACAACAAAAAAGAACAGAAAACCACATGAAGATACCAATAAATTGAGAAATTCTTCAGACAAAATACAGCATCCATTTGTTTTAAAAAGTACTAGATAACTTAGGAATAAATGGAGTCTTTATTAAAGTGATAAGTAACACCTTTCTAAAACTAGGGGGTGTCCCAGGAATAAACTTAGAAACTTCCCCAGTAAGATCAGGGATGAAGCAAGGATGTTTATGATCATCACCATTATTCAATATTGCATTACAAATGACAGCTACAGCAATAAGACAAGAAAAAAATAGAAGAATAAAAATAAGCAATGGGGAGATAAAACTGTCTTTTTTCACATATGCTGTGATGTTCTAAAAGAACTGTGATGAAAAATGGTATTTCCCTCCAAAGAGAGAATTGATGATCTTTTAGTTTAAATTAATGCACACTTTCTAAAATTATTTTATTTCATTTTTGCATGTTTTTCTTTTGCAACATGGTTAACAGAAAAATAAGTTTTACATGGTTTCACATGCATAGTCTACATCATATTGCTTGTCCTCTCAAAGACTGGGGTAGAGATGAGAAAAAGGGAGAGAATTTGGACCTCTACATTTTAAAATAAATTTTAAAATTATCTATTTATATATAATTGGAAATATCTTATGAAGTAACCTTTTTTTCCCCCAAAAGATAAGTTTATTTAGGAGAAGAGGTTACAGACAAAATAAGAGGTAAAACAGGCAACAGGAGTGACAAATAGGAAATAGAGTTGAGAGAGCAATAGGGTTACCAAGGAAAAGAGTTTTCAAGAGTCCATTAAAGAGATATGCCATGAGGCCTGAGTAAACTTAACTGGCAGGTTAAATTCATAGAGGAGTTTAGCAGACTGACCAGATTTAGCTAGAAGGAGAAAGACACTTTTAAGGAGAAGGTACTATAAGGAAGAGATAGAGAGAATAGTCCATAGTAGACTTAATCCTGAAAAGAACTTAGCCATTAAATAAACTTTTTTTTTTTTAAGATACTTCCCTCCACCCCCGAAACCCTCTTTAGTTCTTAATAAACTGTCTTTCTTATTGGATACCTTTAGTTTAATTTATCTTATTATATATTCTATTGCTTAATCTTATCTAACCCTAAATTCTCCTTTTTTCCTCTTAAAAAAACTTCCTAAAAATCTCAGCTCTGTTCTAGTGTGATGATTTTGTCCAGTTTTAACCTTTTGCACCATACTTGTCTTATCAGAGGGCGACCTCTCTTCCCCCTTGGAACCAGAGTTAGAATGAAGAATCCCAGCACCTTGAGAACATTTAGTCGAGCTGGGTAAGAACTGAATGTCATGGGCCAGGGCTCAGTGATGTGAGTCAGAGAGATAATCGCTCTCTCACAGCCCTTCCTAATTATTAAAAAGCCTTATTTATTAAGGCTCCTCTATGATAAACCAACTGCCGTACTGCAAGCAAGATGCAAAGAACAACCTTTTGCTCAATGGGCAAGTAGTGAGATTTAATCAATGGCATAGTTCAGCCTGCTGGGGTCAGGGACAAATTCGGTGGATAGCAATACAGCTGAGGGAAGGACCTGCAATTTTGTAAGGGGACATCCCCAAAGGGGAGCATCCTTTCCTGCCCTATAAAGTGACCCAGTCCAACAACTAACAAGAATCACAGGATTTAAAGTAGGAGAAGTCTGAATATTGATTTTTTTTATTTAATTATCTTGGGATAATGAGAATTTCTGAATTTCCAGTCTTAATCAGGCCTGTGGGCTTTCCAAATATTCATGGCTGAGGAGATAAGCTGTTGATTGTTGCCTTCTTCTAAATCTGTACCTGAAGGAGTACGGCATCAAGATGGGCTGGGGGATGAAGGGGTAAGCTGTCCTTGCCAGTGTTTTCAGGTGGATGGCTCCTTATGTTGCATGCCCCATTCAGAGACAGGTGTTTTGTCTTGCAGGTGGAGACCTATGCAACCAAGCCACACACAAAGCTAAGAGAGTACACCAGGAAGCCACAGGTACCAATATGTATTCTAAAAAAACCTCACAGGTTATTTCTCTGCCTCTGTGTTTTTAACTAACTACCAGAAGGGGGTGCAGTGGATCTCTATTCATATTCATTGAATGTGGATTGAATTGAACTGGAATCTTGTACCAAAGGTAATTAATTCAGTTGATCTTTCCCAGACTCAGTTTCTTTAAAATGAAGGATCTGGACTTGATGGCCTCTAAGGGCATTTCTAGGTCTAAATCTATGATCCTATGATTCTGTGTCATATGCATAAATACATATATATTTCTAAAGCAAATCTCTCATGCAGTTATACACATATATGTAGAAAAACACACATAGTTAATATTTATGCAGCTTAAGGTTTTCAAAGTGTTTTTTAAATGTTGTCATTTGGTCCCTTCAATGACCTTGGGAAGTAAGTTCTATTATCATTCCCATTTTATACTTGAAGAAACTGAGGCTGAAAATAATTAAATGAAATCCAGAGTCTCATAAGTAGTTAGACTTGATTTTAATTCATGTCTTCCTGACTTCACAAGTCCAGAACTCTCTCCTCTGTCACCTGGTTATTCAAAATTATGTGTCATTACATAGATATAATAATATCATTATTGCATCTATGTGCAGGTGGGAATATACTGAATATAATCATCATTTGTAAATCTGTAGGGAGTATTGGGCTAAAGCCAACTCCAAGCTTGGGAGAGCCAGTTGTTAAACTTTCAGTACTTATACTTCAGAAATCAGCAAACACTGCAAACCAGGGCTAATTTGCTATAGTTGTTTTAAGAGAGTGTTCTCTCACTTCCAGAGAGGGATGAGATGGAGACTTCAGAGAGAGATGGAGAAAATGCTAATAATACATATTAAGCTGTATATATTTTGTGGGGGTTTTTGGTGAGCCATTTGTTAAACATTTACCATCACATCCCTGTGTATGTACACATGTATGTGTCAGCGGTCATGAATAGTCACTCAGAAAATATTTACAAAATATGTTCCAGGCACTGTACTAAGTGATAGAGACATAAACCGAGACAACCTCAAGAAGCTCATAGTTTAATGGTGGAGACAACATGAAAACAACTATATATTCGGACAAATCAGAAATTATCAGCAAATGGAGGGCGCTAGAATTAAGGGGGACTCAGAAAGGCTTCTTAGAGAGTTAACTGGGACTTGAAAGAAGTCAGGAAAGCCCTGGAGATGGAGATGAGGAGGGAGAGCATTGCAGACATGGCAGATGGCCACTGGGGAGATAGAGGGTCTTATTCCCAGAACAGCCAGGAGGTCAGTGGTTGGGATTTGAATTGGATTGGGAAGTAAGGATTAAGAAGCCTGAAAAGTAGGAAGGAGTCAGGTAATGAAAACCATTAGAAATGATAACCACAAAAATTATAGTTGGCTTTGGACATAATAGGAAGCCATGGGTCAGACTTGCATTTTAGGAAAGTCAACTGGATGATGGAATAGAGAATGGACTGGAGTGGGGAGGGCTCTGAGCCAGGCTATTGAATAGTTCAGGAGTTCCAGGGCCTGCAACAGGGAAGAGAAGGGGAAGATTCAGGGAGATATTTCCAAAGTAAATTAATCAGCCTTGCTAACAGGTTGGTCAGGCTGAAAATAATTAAATGAAATCCAGGGTCTCATAAGTAGTTAGTACGTAAGACTTGACTTTATTTAAGGTGATATGTTATGAGGAGTATAGACTGATACCTAGATTGTGAGCAGAAGTGTGTGTGTGTGTGTGTGTGTGTGTGTGTGTGTGTCTGAGATAGACTTCTTGGGCAATCTGAGGAAGGTTATTAATCCTTTCATAGAATAATATCTATAAAAATAGAAAATCCACTTTTGCAAAGGAAATCAGAGGTTAGTAAAATCAAAGATGTATTTTTTTCTTATTCAATATTACAAACCTGAAATTTCATCATGGATACCCAGGTAAGAACTCCTGAGTTCGAAGATGATATAAAAAAGTAGGAAATTGCCATGGTGGATGACAGAAGCCATTTAGGATTCTGTGGGGAAGAAAATGATTCATTCACAGTTTTGAATCCTGTCGGAGTATGCACTTCACAAATGCTTGCTAAATGAATAAATGAATGGGATAGTAGAAAACCAGTGAATCAGCAATCTATCAACAAGCATTTATTAAGCATCCGCTATGTTCCAGGGCTTTTGGTAGGTGCTGGGGACCCAAGCCTGAAGAAAGAGACACATCTAAGGAAGCTTGAAGGAAGTGAGGGAACACTGGAGAAAGTGAAATAATAGTCAGAAGGTGGGAAAATCTTGGAAAGAAAATGAGTACTTAATGGTGGAGGAGGCAAGGCTTCTGGAAAGTTATTCGCACCTTTTGTTTCAAGAGAGTGTGTGATTCATTGTTATTCTGCCTTAGAGCCTTGCTCCAGCAGCCCTGGAGATCTAAGCAGCCAGTCTGTCTTATCTTCCAAACATTAATTAAAACGAGAAGTACAAGCAAACAATAAGCAAATGAGATGTAAAACAGAAGGCTGTAATAGTGCCTCTTTTTCTAGCATTGATTGTAAACACCTGATTACCAAAGCCCCCACACCTGCCATACACTGGAAACCCCTCATTGGCTTGTATTCGCCTTACCTGCATTATCCAAGGGATTCTTGGTTCTTGTCTTTGGGGCTTCAGTGGTTAGCACAGTGCTTTACACACACTCAGTGCTTAATAGATGCTTATTGAAGTGAATTGCCAGGTGAAGGTGAAGGATTAGGAAAGTGCATTAACTTAGATACCAAAGAAGGAAGAAGCTTCAAGAAGGAGTCAACTCTATTAGATGCTCCAAAAAAGTGACCGAAGGATGAGGTCACAGAAAAGCCCAATTTCCAAAGCTTCCATCAATTTGGAAATGATGTTATGGGACAGAGGAGGCAATGGATGGAAAAGAAGGGGCAGAAATCATCTGAGAAATTTTTCATTAAAGAGAAAGAGATCATGAGCAATGGCCTGAGGGGTAGTAGAGATTAGAGAAAGTGATTTTAGAGTAGGGAAAATCTGATTAATGTTTGTAAAAGAAGAAGGGAAAGACTGGGGAGAAGAGAAGAGAATAGGGAAAAAGAAAAAAAGCGGGCAGGGGGGAATGATTGAGCAAGATATTAATGGAGGAAGTGTCAGAAGTCGTAATAATTATTGATATTATGTTGAATACAAAGGTGAAGAAAATGAAAAAGTAATAACAAGACTCTCCTACAACTGTGCTTTTAATCCAGGGGTGATCCTTCAATAGGGAAAATTGTAAATTATTCTCCTCTGACTAACATTTCCCCCAGTTTAATCCCCTCACTCACATAGACTCTTGATTTGGGTTCCCAGAAAGTGATTGCTATATTGACTCCAGGTGTAATCCTGTGGTTCTGTATTTATAACATTGTACAGTTTTTAAGCCCCCACCAGTGTGCTTTCCATTAATAGTCATGTAATTTATTCCTAGGAAAGCCTAAGATGGTAGTACACCAAGAACTGCTTCTTTATAAAATTTTCCTCTAACCTGGGTTTATTCTCCCATAAATAAAATGTCCATTGCAAGAGTTGGCGTAAATGTAAAGTATAATTGTCTTGAGGCACGTATATAGGATGCATATAGGCAAGTGTGTGCTGGATCAGTCTGAACTAATTTTTAAATTTTCACTGAACATTTACACCTTGGAAACTGACAAACATTACAAACCAAGATTCGATTTATTGTTTTATCATATTGTCACCTTCCCTATATATCGCAGTCACTCCGTATTGCCTCCAGAATCAAGCACAGAATGTTTAAGCCCCTCCTACTCTCTCCTACCTTAGTAATCTTCTTTTATCTTAATTCCTGTCATGTGTATTTTGATCTTATGGCTTTGGCCTTCTGACTGTTCCATAAGCAAGACACTCTATTTCTTGGTTTTGGCCATTTTCTCTAGTTGTTTTTCATGCTTGGAAAGTTCTCCTTCCTCCACCCTAACTATTGACTTCCCTGGCTTCCTTTAAGTCTCGACAAAAACCCCATCTTTTGCTTCTTTTTTTGTATTCCCATTACTGGCACATAGTAGGTACTAAAAATGTTTATTGATTGGTGAATAGATGGATGGAAGGATGGATGGAAAAATATTTATAATTCAAGTTAAACTTTAAAATATGTTAAATGCATATATCATGCCCCCTGGAAACCCAGGGTTTGGATGGAGTCACTTTCTTGTAAAGTCTACCAACATGACTGTGGGCAAGTCACTTCTCCCTGGATCTCGTTCTTTTCCTCTGTAAAACAAGAAGATTGGATGTGGCTTTTAAAGTCTTCTCTAAATAAGATATTCGTGTTTCCTTTGTGAATTAAATAACAAGCATAGTGGGTAAGGAGCAAGACAGGGCGTCCTAGTTTGAATATCACTTTAGACACATCCTGGATGTACGACCTTAGGCAAATCACACCTTCGATGAATATCATTTTCTGTAAAATGGTGAGAATAATAGCATACATTTTTAAGTACTAGGATGAATCTTGAATAAAATATCTCCAAAGCCCTTTGCTATCCTCAAAATTATCCATAAATGCTCTCTTGTATTATTGTTGTGGTGGTTAATGCTGGGTCTATTATTGCTCTTATTTAGGGAATTGTCTGTGATATAGGAATTGTCTTGTGATTGATCTCTCCTCTCCCTCATTCACCGTCATGTCAAGAGATGTGACAATTTGGGGTTTTGTATTACAGAATTTGGATGGATCTCTTCACCCAGGAAGACAATAGCCCTGATGCTTGTGCCAGTGACAAAGAATGGGCCCATGTTGCCACCTGGTGGCTAAAGGCCTTTTCTACATGGAGCAAGTCTGCATTCAAAGAAATGAGGGGAGGCTTATGTGGAGGTGGTGGTGGCTGGCTGGGAGGTGTACTATTCCCAGGCTGTCCCGGGGCTGCCAGGCCGGCAGCGAGTCCAGATGGGTGGCTGAATATTGGGAGGAGAAAAAACTGACAGAGATCTGCCCAAGGGCAGCATCAGAAAAAACAGAAACTCCAATGGAAGAAGATGGAGATCAGACTAGATCTCCATGAAGAGAAATAATAAAGCTCCAATCGCATGTGTTTATATATGTATATATATATATATATATATATATATAATATATATATATATATATATATATATATATATATATATACTATATATATATATTATATATATAGCTAATATGTATAAAACATATATATATATATATAATATATTATATATATATAGCTAATATGTATAAAACATATATATATATTAGAAATGACAAGAGTGGTTTAGAGACATTCACATACAAAAATAAGAACCAGTCCTTGTGGGTATCACTAAAACCGGGGCTGTTTCTGATGACTACTATCTTACTCTGAGGTAATATCTCATTTTAAAAAGAGCAAAAGAGATAGAATGGATGGGAGAGTGGTATTGTGTATTAAGGAAAATCTGCTCATACGTGAAAAATTGGGACCTTCAAGGATGAAATATGGTGCAAAAGATTTTGGTGAAGATTAACAGAGGAAAAATGAGGAATGATGCTGTCATGGGAATTCAGAATAAAACTGCTGGGCAGAAGGTAGAGGTGAGCGAGGGTTCAAGAAATAGCTCACACATCAAGGACCCGAGTGTATGGGAGATCTCAACCAATCAGGCATTTGGGGAAGATCTTCCTTTTTGCTCAAACTTACTAACTGATCAAAAGGCAGTTCTATTATATTATTATTTACTTTCTTCAAAATTTTGCAGGGCATAAGGAACATTGTTATCTTGGACTTAACTTTGACCAACAAGTAGGAAATGGTAGCCTTAGAGTACAGAAATTCTAGGCAAATCTAGGGGGAAGTAGCCCTTCCATTATCCAGTGTTGAGAATAAGGAAAAAACCTAGCGGTTGTTTGAGGAAAACAGAATTCAAAGGTTTCAGAGCAAGACTAGGGAGGATTCTGTCAAAATGCTTGGGCCAAATGCGATGGGAAATTGCCAAGACAAACTATGAAAAAATGATTCTGATAGACAATAGGAAAAAGGGAAACAAGGTACCCACATAGGGTCCTCTTTAGCCAACCTAGAAATTATAAAATTTGGAGTTAAAATAGAGAGGGCGAAAAGAGTAACAAAGCTAAACAAAAGCATCAGGGCCACCCAACCCAAATTGATGTTAAAAGCAAGAGATAGGGCTTGATAATTATGCAGAGGCAAGAGGAGGCTGAGAGGGGGAATGATGTATCACAGTGACTCTCTGAGGTGGTTGAGATGATGAAGATCGAGAAAGGAACACTATTCCATTCTTCTTTAAGTCACTTTTCTCTTTCAAGTGTGGTGAATTGACCTATGGGGGCTTTCCACAGAATGGGTCCAAGTGGCTCTTCCTGTTACCCGTCAGTGCCTTGGGATCTTTGGCACCTGATTCACCCGTGCATGCTCTCAGGGTTAAATGGATGGCACTTTGAGAAGTGATTTAACACTCTAGTTAGTTCTGAAGTAAAATAGCTGACTCTTTCCCCTTAGACTATGAGCTGCTTGAGATCGAGCCATTTTTAAATTTTCCCTTTATCCTTAGCATTTAGCACCTTGCCTGGCACATTGAAGTGCTTAATAAATGCTTATTTGATTTGACTTGACTCAGTGACTACACAAAAGGAGGTAACTCACCTTTCTAGCTTTCTTTCCTGACTTCAAACATGCCATAACTGTTCTGCGTTCCACAGAAAGGGGTAAGGCAAAGTCAACTAGTCCTAATTCCCACTTACTGCCTCATGGTAGCCCTGAGATAGTAATGGTGGTGGTGATTGTGATTGTTGTTCAGCCTTGCGCGATTTTTCGTGACTTTATTTGGGGTTTTCTTAGGGGAACTACTGGAGTCCTTTGCCATTTTCTTCCCCACCTCACTTTACACATGAGAAGAGTGAGGCAAAAAGTTTTAAGTAATTTGCCAAGAGAATCAGGTTGTCTGAGGCTAGACTGAAAGCTCTACCTACTATGCCATCCAGCTGCTGAGATGGGCATGGTATCCAAAAGAAGCATTGTACCTAGGCAAGTTTGAGATGCAGTTTGGGCAACTTCTTTGAACTTTGTTCTTTCCTAGTATTTAAATGAAAACTTCATCCATGGTGCATGTGCCCAGCATAGAAGATGACTTTATGAGTTTAAGATATCTGGGACTCCTGAATCCCAGTGACAAGAGTAGTTGGTTGTGGCAGAAGGAGAATTGTATTGATATCAATAAACCTTCTGTTTTTCACAAGATGGCCACTGATAAATAGCTGCCTTAACCTCTCTTTTTAAAAACCCAGCTGACGTACTGGGGATTCTTTGGACAGTGCTGAGTCAAAGTGAAACGTATTATGTCTAATTAGTCCTGTAATCTGCTTTATATTCTGATCAGGTTTAAGGTTCAGTTTGCCAGCAGATTATAAATATATATTAAATTCTTGAATTCAGAAGAGTTCATTTTTATTTTCTCAATGAATCAGAACCTGGAGACTTTGATCACCTAACTGATAAATAGTAAAAGAAGGAAAGCAAACATTTAATGATCACACACAGTGGTAAGCACTTTTTACAAAAATGTTCTCTTTTAATCCTCATAACAATCCTATGAGGTAGGTAGTCTTATTATTCCCATTTTGTTGTTTGTCCTTTATTATTGAAAAGGACCATGACATCAGGGAGGTGCCACGATGATGTGCAAGTGAGTTGGATTCTCCTCCATAGCCATCTGGATCTAGTAGCCAGATAGAAATCAAGATGACTTGATATAGTCCCATTTTCCAGCTGAGGAAATAGATGTAGACAGAAGTAAAGTGATTAGCCCAAAGTCTCATATCTAATAAGTGTTTATATCTGGATTTGAACTTAGATCTTCCTGTCTCCAGCCCTGGTTTTCTATCCACTCCATCACTTAACAGCACAGATTTTAAACATCATCACTTATGTGCAAGAGACTGCGTCCAATAACAGAGATACAAATATAGCACGAAGATTAAAACTCACACACAATAGACTCCGCTCTCAGGAAGTTTATATAAAGGGGTACAAAATGCAAAGTGGTATACATGCACACAAGTAGTATGAGAAGGAAGAAACGAAGAACTAGGGGAGTCTTCCACAGGAAGTTCTTTAAATGCCTTTAAACACATGGAAATAGGAGATTGTCCATGTCCATTGGAATTGATTCCCTTTTGGGGACAAATTATTTTGGTAATGCAAACAGGTGGGTGGACACAGGATACTTAGACTGTAGCCAAACTTTTGACAAAAATTTAGTGCTTTTCTTCTGGACGGGATGCCTTTTTAAAAATGATGCCATAATTAGGCATATTTACAACTGAATATATAATTGAATAATCCAATAATTGGATCCCAAGCAATTCATTAATTAGTTGCTATTGATTTGGCAAAAAGTCTGATGAGTTTCCTTAGGAATCTGTCCTTTATTCACTCAAGACTTTGATCCATGATTTGGATAGAAACACAGCAGTAGATTTGATTGAATTCAATTCAACAGATTTTTATTAAGCATTCATGATGTGCAAGCTCTTGTGTTTTCTGGAGTCGAGGAGGGGGTGGGGAATTACAAAAGCAACATTTGCACACAGACACACATACACGCACACACATACACTCCCATCCCTCAATTTGCTTAGCTTTTTTGTAGGGATATAATGTACACAGATAAGAAAATGAATGTCTACCAATAGAGGGACTCAGTGATGGTTTTACAGAAATCAGAGCCTGTAGGGAAATAAAACTAAGGCTGTTCAGAGATGGACATAAAGATGCTGGGGAGGGGAATAAAGGGGACATTCCACACATGGGTGTAAATTTACACACACTGGGTAAATTGGCAGAGGTGGGTAATGGTGGGCTGAGTTCCATAGTCCTTTTTGATTAACTTCAAAAGTACCTGAAGCAACATGGGTTAGATTCAGATTGCCCAGGTCCTTAGCCCTTTATGCCCAAAACTTAGGACAGTGTCTAATCTACAGTAGATGCTTAATAAATGCTCCTTGACTTGAGTGGATTTAAATACCAATCTCAGGGATTTGTAGTGTATCCTAGAGCAGCAGAGAGACACTGAGTACCTTATAAAAGGTGAGGAGTGTTGTTGACCTGTGCATATGTTGGATTATTTTAGCTGGCACTTTGAGAATGGAGTCAAGAAGACCTCGTGATTGCACATTTTCCAAAGAAATAGGAAAATTCGGAGGAAGAGGGATTTTAGCGGGGAAAAAGGTGAGTTCCATTTTGTCATATTTCATTTCAAATGCTGATTTACTCTTACATAGTCTTATATGTTTAGCAATGCAGGGATGTGGCTATGCTAAAAGATGATAGATAAATGCATATATGTGCATGTATATACCCATGTGTGCATACACACATATTCAAATACACACATATATGTATATCCATGCAAATCCAGGTATAAATGTATGTTTATCTACCTATCTATATTTTTCTATAAAAGTCTTTTTTGTAGAGCAAGGAATTAAGTAGATGAGATCACTAAGAGAGAAATAGGGAACAGAAAAGGGTATAGGACTGAGTCTTGTGATTCTTTACATTTAAGAGGTGGGAGATGGATGATTGTCCAGCAAAGGAGACACAAAAGGAAGCACTAGAGATATAAACTAGGAAGATCAAGGAGAAGAGTGGACCTAGAAGGAGAGAGCTGGTGGGGGCGAGATCAGAAACAACTGAAAGGATCCAATAATGGACTGAGTATAGAAAGAAATCAAATAGGGATAAATGTGAAGTCTCCCCTAGGGGTGCCCAAAGCAAACTCCACCTGGACATGTTTAGAAATTTAGAATCATTAATTCACAAGAAAAACCTGGGGATTCTAGTAGACAATACTACTTCATATTTATATAATGATTTAAAGTTTTCTAAATGATATCTGTCTAATATCCACATTATATAATATATGTTTATATGTGTGCATCCATATAAAAATATAACATGATATAATGTAGTGTTGCGTGTGTGTATATACACATATGCATACATATGCCATGGCAATTAGTATATATGAAAATATAGTATGATATAGTATATTATATTAAATTATATTGTATCATATTATATTATATTATGTAACATTATGTCCCCTTATGTTTTTGAGTTTACACATATGTAAAGATCCCTATAAGGCATGTAGGTAGGTTAGTGGATAAAGCGTTGGACCTAGAGCAAAGATGACCTGAGTTTAAATCTGCTCTCAGACCCTTATTAGCTATGTGACCATGAATAACTCACCTAACCTGTTTTTGCCTTAATCTACTGGAAAAGAGAAACAAAATATTTCAGTAACCTTGTCAAGAAAATCTCTGGATAGTACTGATGTGTCATGTTCTGTGGAATCATAAAAAACTGGATGTGATTGAAGAAGAACAACAACAACAACATATGTGTGTGTGTGTGTATATGTAGAGATATAGATATAGATATGCATCTATGCTTATATCTATATATGTAACAATAGTATAAACATACACAGAAATGGATACACATGTACGTGCATATGTATCGGTGTATACAGGATGCCCCAAATGTCTTAGGTTACTTTTGTTTAATAGAGCTATTAAAACTGTGATATTTCATCTTAGGCTCACAATCCTGAGAAGGAGGTAGGTGCTGTTATAATCCCCATTTTACAGATGAAGTTGAGGCTAAGGCTGAGTAACTTGTTTTGGCTCACACAGGTAATAAGTAACAATGGAGGGATTCAAAGCCAGGTCTTCTTTTTATCCTTCAATAGTATTTTATTTTTCCAAGTACACATAAAGATAGTTTTCAACATTCATTTTTGTAAGACTTTGTGTAAGACTTTTCTCTCTGCCTCCCTTGCAGCTCCCCATCTCAAGATAATAAGTAATATGACATAGGTTAGATATGTGTAATCTGTTAAAATATATTTTCATATTTGTTATTTATAAAAGAAATATCAGAACAAAAGGGAAAACACCATGAAAAAGAACACAAACCAAAAAGTGGAAGATGTTATGCTTTGATCCATACTGAGTCTCTACAGTTTTCTCTGGATAGGGATGATACTTTCCAACCCAAATGTATTGGAATTGCTTTGAATCACCTCATTGGTGAGAAGAACCAACTCTGTCATTGTTGATCATCACATAATCTTGCTGATCTTGCTGATGCTGTTGTACAATGTTCTATTCTTTCTGCTCACTTTACTCAGCCCCGGTTCATGTAAATTTTTCCAGGTTTTTTTCCTGAAATCATCCTACTCATCATTTCTTAAAGAACAATAATATTCCATAATTGTCATATGCCATAACTTATTCAGCCATTCTCCAAATGATGGGCATCCATTCAATGTTCAGTTTCTTGCCACTACAAAAAGGGCTGCTATAAACATTTTTGCATTCGTAGGTCCTTTCCCTCTTTTATGATCTTTTTGGGGTACAGACCCAGAAATACACTGCTGCATCAAAGGATTTGTACAGTTTATACCCCTCTGAGCATATTTCCAAATTGCTTTCCAGAATGGTTGAACAGTTTATAACTTCACCAACAATGTGGTAGTGTGTGAATATATTGTGTTTTGTGAAGGTAACTATTATACTGATCCTTTATTTCTTAACCAGTATCAAATAGTTTTGATGACCATTGTTTTATAATTTAAGTTCTGGTAGGGCTATCTCATCTTACTTTGCATTTTTTCATTAATTCCTTTAAAATCCTTGATCTTTTATTTTTTTAGATAAATTTTGTTATAGTTTTTTCCTAGCTCTACAAAATAAATTTTTGTAGATTAATTTAGATAGAATTGTCTTTTTATTATGCTAGCTTGGCATACCTATGTGCAATTAATATTTTTGTGATTCTTTATATCTAACTTAATCTTGTGAAAAGTATTTTGTTATTTTTTCCCTCCTTCCCTTACAACTCCCCTCCTCAAAATAGCAAGCAATATGAGATAGGTTAAATATGTGCAAAAATTTAAAATATTTTCCTATTTGTCATGTTGTGCAAGAAAAATCAGAACAAAAGGGAAAATTGTGTGCATGTATTTCCTGGGTTTGTCCTGGCATATAGTCTTGCAAGTATTTTATATTGTCTACAGCTATTTTAAATGGGATTTCTTTATTTCTATTGCTTGATGTTGGACTTTGTTGGTAACATAGAAATGACAACGATTTATATAGGATTATTTTATATCCTTCAATTTTGCTAAAGTTATCAATTGTTTCTAGTAGTTTTTTTAGTTACTTCTCTAGAATTCTATAAATAGGCTATCATGTAATCTGCAAAGAGTGACAACTTTGCTCCCTCATTACCTACTCTAATTCCTTTTTCTTCTCTAATTGTTAAAGCTAACAGTTCTAGTACAATATCGAATAATAGTGGTGATATTATTGGAAATGTTTCTAGTTGATTCCCATTACATATAATGCTTGCTGGTGGTATTAGATAGATGCTATTTATCATTTTAAGGAACACTTCATTGATTCTTATGCTCTCTAGTGTTTTTTTTTTTAATGAATGTGTTATAATTTATCAAATGCTTTTTCTGCATCTACTGAGATCATTTGATTTCTGTTAGTTTTGTTATCGATGGCCAATTATATTAATAGTATATATATATATATATATATATATATATATATATATATATATATGTCACTTGATTATAATACATTATCTAGGTGATTAAGATGCTATAACTGCTTTGCTTGTATTTTATTTAAGATTTTCAATCTTAAAGAACATCAATATTCATTAGAGAAATGAGTCTATAGTTTTCTTTCTCTGTTTTAGCCCTTCCTGGTTTAGGTATCAGCACCATAGCTGTGTCATAAAAGGAATTTATTAGGATTCATTTTCCATCTACTTTTCCAAATAGTTTATGAATTTTGGAATTCATTGTTCTTTAAATGTTTGGTGGAATTCACTTGTTAATCCTTCTGATACTGTAGATTTTGTTTTAGTTTCTTGGTGGCTTGTTCAATTTATTTTTCTAAAATGGGGCTATTTAAATATTTTGTTTTTTCTACTGTTAAAGTAGGCAGTATATATTTGTAATTATTCATTCATGTCACTTAGATTGTCAGATTTATTGACATACAATTGAGCAAAATATCCCCTATTTATTGAAAAGCCAAGTCTTCTTGACTCTAAATCCAATCTTTTCCTCCCCATTCCCTACTCAAGATCTCCAAGAAAAAGATGAGCACTTTGCAATGTTTTCTAAGGTATTTTTGTTTTCTTATGGGCTGGCCTCTTTGATTACTGTTAAAATATTTTCCAACCCTAAAATTCATAGAAAATTAACTATCAACCTAGGGTCCACTGACCTCTACAGATTTTGGGGTGTGTGAATTTTCCATAAAAAATACACTGTATTTTTATCTTCACTAATCTTCAACTGAAATTTTATTTCCTCAAATTATTTGAAAACATAATGCATATTTCTGAGAATAGTTTCCTAACCTTCACTGCCAAAGAGACCTAATATATAAACAAACTTCAGAAAATCTGCTTTATTTGAAGTAAATTCCAGGCAGTATGAAGGGAATATGTATTTGGAATGAAAACCCTGAATTTTCTTGAATTTGTTCCTTATTAGCTATCTGACCATGATCCAATAAATCTCTTGTCAATGGGCTTCCATTTTCTCATTTAAAATGACTTTTGTACTGATTTTCAGCATCCCTTCTATCTCTATGTTTCTGAGTCAGTTACTCTATATAAACCCTGTGATATGTCCCCATCTAATTTAATTCACTCCATTTAGAAAGTGAAAGAGGGACATTCTGTACCAAATTGAGGTCTACCTCAATAATTATAAAAGGCCTAAATTATAACTCAGTTGAAATAAATGGACCCCTATTTAAATTTTTGTTTGTCATTGACCTTCTTGGGATGAATTCCTAGAACAGAGATATTGGAGTCCATGAGAGTGAACATCAATCACATTCTTGCCATAATTCAAAATTGCTTTCCAGAATGGTTGAAAACTTTAGCAGTTTTACCAAAAATGTATAATATGTGCCTGTCTTTTGACAAACCCTCCAATAATAGCTATTACTATCGCATTTCATCTTTATTTATTTGCTGGGTATGAGGTGAAACCTAAAAATTGTTTTGATTTTCATTTCTCTTATTTTAGTAATTTATAGAATTCTTCTATGTGGTTGTTAATAATTTGCAATTTTTTTGAGAAGTTTTTTTTTCCTTTTCATATCCTTTCATCACTTGGGGAATAGCTTTTGCTTTTATAAATACATTTAGGGTTATATCTTGCATACCAGATTTTTTAACAAACCTATTTGATGCTATTCCCCCCAATCAACTTCTATGCTATCTTATGTAATATATGAATATATTTACATAATTTCTTTTATTTAAATCTTTTATATTTCATGTAATCAAAATTGTATATTTTATCTTTTTGATTGCCCCCCCCTTTTATTTGACTAAGAAGTCTTAAGTAAATGAATAAATAAATGGTAGTAATCAAAAGTTGAATTTCAGTTCGGTGACTGGAAAATCCATTTTTTTCATAATTACAGGTATGCAAAAGTAGAATGGGCCATCTTGAGAGGTAGTAGTTCCCTTCAATTGAAGATCTTGAGACAGTAGTTAGATGACCACTTATCACCAATATTTATTTTTAATAATACATAATATCTACAGTGGTACAAATACTATTCTTAAAGCTAAAAAGAGTTTTGTAATCTGAATTTTATCTTCCCCTGTATTATATGGCAGTGTAAACATATTGTACTATATATTCACTAGCTTAACTAATTTTCCATTTTTAATCCCCTCATTGCACAGTGAGAGGTTACTTTATCATTTTTTGGAATGGATTCTAGGATACATTTAAAAATATATTTTTCTTTTTTTTTTAAATGAAGAATGGAGCATTAATTCATCAAAGGGCTGCAAATATGTATACGAAATATTTTTTCTTTCACTTCCTTTGAGGCATATGCTTAGAAATGATAATCCCTAGTCAAAGAAATATTCATTGAATTACTCAAAATATCTGTTGAATGAATGACTGAAATAGAAAGGTGAATACTAGGGGTTGAAGATAGCAAAGGAGAGTGAGGAGACTGCTTAAAAGCTACTTTTAAATTCATGCTTCATATAGTAAAATTATTGACATTTTTTATTAGTCAATATATAACAGAGTGGTATTTTTATTTTAAAAAATCAATTATAGAGATGATAAAATAAGCAATTTAAATATCTAGGTAAAGATTTGACTATTCTGGAAATGGAGAAGTGAAAAATAAAGGAAGAATCTTCTAAAGCCATGACGACTTACATAAGTCAAGAAACCAGTATTATTTTAGTATTGTTTTTACAGGTTAAAATAAGCTTCTAGAGTGCTTCAACCATCGAAGATTAAAAATAAAAAGAGACACTTGAAATTCAACCTCAGAAATTTCAGCAGACAGTTTATCTAACACTTTTATTTTCTCAATAAACTCCTTTACTGACTTAGCTGTCTGATGTTTAAAGACCAAAGGACTTGTACCCTGCTTTCTGGGTGTAATTGTAACATAAAACTTCAGTTTTAAAGGCAAACAATGAAAATATTCAAGAAATTCATAAAAAACTCTATGCAAAGATAGGAGGAACAAGACTAGTGAAACTTCTACTGAGATACCAGCTGCTCCACAAACTTGTATACAGATCATCTGGTATCTTTTTCCCTAATGGGCTTAGACATGAATGTAAGCATTGGCCAATGGGAAAGTAAAAATGAGGATCCTAATAAAATCCCCCAAATGCTTAAAGCCAGGAAAGCTAAACACATAAATGTAGAGGTCTGACTGTATACTGCAGCATGTTAGATTGCTGAGGTCCTTCCAACTGTGAAATTCTATAACTTCATAAAAAGAGATTTAGAGTATCTGAAAGGAAATCAAAAACAGATTTTGGAAAATGTGAATTTAAAGACAGTTACTCAGCAAGACTGTATGATGATCAACTATGATAGACTTAGCTCTTTTTTTTTTTTAAAAACAATTCAGATACAAGGTAATCCTAATAAACATTGGATGGAAAATGTAATCCACATCCAAAGAGAAAACTATGAAAATGGAATGTGAATTGAAGCATATTATTTTCACCCTTCCTCCCCCGTTTTTTTTTTTTTCTTTCTTGTGGTTTTTCCCTTTTGTTCTGATTTTTATTCCCCAACATGACTCATATGGAAATATGTTAAAAATGGATGTACACATATAATCTAAAAAATTTGAATAAAAAAATAAAGAAAATTACCCACTGGCCTTGAAGGCAACATGTTTGAAAAAGGCCGTCAGCTAAGCAGACACGGAATACCCTCCCGCTTTTGCTCTAGTCCCTATGACCTTCTAGTTTTCCTGTAAGTCTCAACTAAAATCCAGGAAACTTTTTCAACCACGCTGACTTCTAATTCTTTGTGTCTGTTAATTGTCTCCTATTTTATCTATACAGAGTTTGCTTTGCATATATTTGTTTGCATGTCATCTCCCCCATTAGGCTGTAGGCTCCTCGAGGGAAGGGATTGCCATTTACTTCTTGCGTGGCACATGGTGGGCGCTTGATAAATGTTTATTGATGGAGCAGGAAGGTTTGTCGTCCTTGCTCAAACATAATCACTCGTGTATGATCTTCAGTGAGAATCCTCCTGCCTTTGGACCTCCATCACTTCACTTGAAGTAGCGGTTGGATTTCTAAGGCTCCTGCCATCTTTAACTTTTTACAATGTCAATAAATGTCCCTGTTCTTTATATTTATCACTTGAATAGATCATTACCCATGACTCAAAGGAAGAGAAATCATTCCTTATCAGTTCCTCTCCTGTGGTTCTTATCGAGGGAGATATTACCACATATCAGCACATGCAAAATGTGAGAAATAGTGATTAGGAGAGGGGGAACATGAATGGCCTCGTGTAAGCGATTCGTGGGGATTTAGTCACTGGCCTGTCTGAAGTTCCTTATGAGTCTCGCCTTGGGGAAGGCAGTGAATGCTAGGAATTACATCACTAAGCCCCAGAAAGGACACAAGTTTTTAAAAAAAGGCTGGGAGTGTCTGGCTTAAGGTCACCATGAGTCACTGGGAAAGCAAGCTGTCGGCCCATGGGCCCCTTGCCCAGCCTCATGTCCCAACACAGAGACACTGTGACTTCCCTGACTCATTTCACTCTTCAAAGAGCTGATGCTTCTGACCAGAGACCTAGAGCATGCCCAGGAGACACAGGAAGCTCCCCAGGGTCTGGAGCCCAGCCCGAACCTTTTCTTTGCCCCCCTCGGAGAACGATCTTGCCTGACTGTGAAATTTAGAAATGATGAAAGTACCAGAGGAGGCCTTTCCTGAAATGAGTCGGGCCTGCTTTCTTCAGTCCTATTATCCCATATTTGGAGCTGTAGGAGTGTCTCCTTCCTGCTGTGGGCTCAGCGCTCACTCAGAGTTGTTCATATTGCTTCTGAGCTAAATCCGGGGGTCAGGCCCCACCTATGGACACCACAGTGGCTGCCTGGCCACCTCTTGGACAAATAGAACCCAAAGGGCATCGGTGAGTCAGCTGCCAATGGACTAAGTCTGATCATGATGGCAGCTGAGTTAGAAAAAAGGATTTGCTGATGTATATGTGCATGTGCACGCATATGTACACATCCGTGTAGTATATGTGCATGTTACATGCCTTATGCACCCACACATGTGTATGGGTGTCTGGAGCGCTGTGTGTGCACACACATTTATGAACATATATACTATACATACACATGCATGCATTTTACCTGTATGCACACACTTGTATATAGACATATCTACACAATTTTCCCAATTAGTCCATAAATATTTATCAACTACATAGTATTATTATTAAGAGGCATGTCTAGCAGAGATCTTGGGATTAGGAAAACCTGAGTTCCAGGGTTACCTCTGGCAGATCCTCACAGAACTCCGGCAAGGTTCTAAGGTTTTATAGAACAGGTGAGAACCTGCACTAGTAGAGGAAGTTCTTCACCTGGAGCTCCCAATACTGTGTTATCTATAAATATGATAATAATCTTACTTCTAGAAATGACAACAATCATACTTCCATAAATATGTTGATAATCATACTTTCTATATTCTTTGTAAAGGGCTGAAACTCAGGTTGATGCACTGAGGTTGGACAACTGAGCACTTAAGGCTAATTACTGATTGGATAATATCTCTGTTAGCATATGCTTGGAAAATGGCCCTTCCCCTATTCCGTGCTCGCTTGATAATTGGTGTATACAGAGAATTGTGGGAAGGATTAGGGGGTAGAGTAAGACAAGCCAGAGTCACTTTGACAGCAAAGAGAAGGAAAGCCATGGAGATCCTGCATCCATCCTGTTCACTTCTACCCCTAAAGACCAAGAGTAAAGACCAAGGACTTTTGCTTATCCTGACTCCGGCTGATTCTAAGGCATCCAGGGTGCTAACTTTCACAATTCTTACGTCCAGACAACCCAAGAGCAAGCTTGGAACGCTTTGCTGGAAATCTCCTGCCGTGCAGATATTGAAGCCGTGAGATGGTACATGAATTGAGGGACCCACACATGGTCTCACTTTCCTTAACTACATAACTGGCTGCTGATTCAGTGGGCTAGGTAATTTTCATTCGGTGACAAAAGGCTTTTCCTTAGCTGGCGTCTGGAAAAAGAAGTCCTTGCTATCCTTAAGGGGATCAGAGCAATGTTCACACAGGGTGGGATCTCACACCTCAGGGCTTCTACCTGAGACCAGTCACCGGCTCAATGGGTAAGCTGGCAGAGTTGGGCTTCAGCATCCTCTCTTATCCATTCATTTTGCAGCTGAGAAAACTGAGGTCTTATAGCATACAGGGTCGAGCCCTCTTGCTTGCTCCACTTGAGCCCAAATACCTGCCACAATGGGAGTCCTCCAGTCTCTCATCTCCTGCCCTCCCACTGTGTGACTCCTCCTTTAGCTATCTGCTCCCAAATGACTCCTTGGAAAGAAGCTGATAACAAATTCACAATAAACTCACAAGTGAATGAAAATGGTCAAAAACATACCAAATTTCCACAGCCCCAAAGGATGAATCTTGTTGTGACCTTTGATGGATCTATAATGTTAGAACTTTATCTGACACCCCCAATATCCACAATGCTCTTCCTTTTCCCTTCTCCCCTGAGTTGTCCTGACAATTCTTTCAAGACTCATTTCAAATGCCGCCTTTGGCAGGAGCCTTTTCTCCTTCTCCCAGATGTCAGTGCCTTTTCTCTGAGGTGACTTCTTGTCTATTCACTATTAGATTTGGCTGGAACATAGATGTTGGGATGTTGCTTCCTCCATAATATTTTATGCTCCTAGAGGACAAAGGCTGTTTTTGTCTTTCTTTTTAGCATTAGAACTTAGCACAGTGCTTGGTAAAGAACTTAAAATGCCCATGATGAAGGCAACATTTATTTAGAACTTCCTCTGTGCCAAGAGCTTCACCATGATTATCTCATTTAATTTTCACAGCAACTATGGAAGGTAGATGCTATTATTGTCTCTATTTGATAGATAAAGAAACTGAAGCAATCGAAGGTGAAGTGACTACATAGCTTAAAAGTGTCTGAAGCTGAATTTGACTCAGTTCTTGCTGATTCCAGGCCAAGAGCTCTATCTATTGTCCCAAGCAATTATCTAATGGGGCCTAGGAAAAGAAGAAAGAAAGAGAGGAAGGAAGGAAGGAAGGAAGGAAGGAAGGAAGGAAGGAAGGAAGGAAGGAAGGAAGGAAGGAAGGAAGGAAGGAAGGAAGGAAGGAAGGAAGGAAGGAAGGAAGAAGGAAGGAAAAAAGAAAGGAAGGAAGGAAGAAAGAAAAAAGGAAGGAAGAAAGAAAGAAAGGAAGGAAGAAAGGAAGGAAGGAAGAAAGAAAGAAAGAAAGGAAGGAAGGAAAGAAAAGAAGAACTAAAGGAAGGAAGGAGGGAAGAACAAGAAGATGAAGAACGAAAAAAGGAAAAAACAAGGAAAAAGAAGAAAGGAAAAGGAAAAAAGAAGAAAGGAAGAAGAAGAAGAAGAAGAAGAAGAAGAAGAAGAAAAAGGAGGAGGAGGAGGAGGAGAATCCCTTGTCTAGAACACTGACCTCAGAATCAGTAAGATGTGGAGTCCCATACTTACTAAGATCTCTTATATATTGAAATCTCAGGTCTAGTAAAAAAATTAAAAAAATTTTTTCATATCATCTTTTCCTGTGCTTTAGATAAAATTTATAGAAAATGGAAAATACGTAAGAAAAATTTGTACGGGGGTGATGGGGTCTGTTCACTCTCAATCATATCTCCTTAGTCTCATTCATTATGATATCTGTTTTGTGGCTATGGTAAATAAAACCTTGAGCCATGGGGCTCAACCCCAGGAGTTTATCAGCTGTTCTGGGAGGAAGTGGGGCAATTCAAAAAGAAACTTTATGCATAAATCTCAATCATTGCTTAAGCCTTTTCATTTATGCCAGATCCTCAGCTCTTGCCTTCTAAGAGTTCACATTAACTTGTGGGGAAGCAACATGTGCAAGGAGAACAAAGATGAGGATTTGGGGCCCAGACCTGGGTTTTCATTGGTTAGGGAACTCCAGTGGGGAAACTGATTCTTTCAAGACTGATCTGGCCCAGCTTAAGCATAGCTTGGGGCTTTGAGAAATGACTTCTCTAGACTTCTCTACAATTGCACAACTAGACAGTAGCAGAGGCAGGTCTTGAATTCAGGGCTTCTGATCCTGAGACTGGTTATTTATCTCCTACCTCACAGAAAATTTGACTGATAAATTCATCATAAAGAGCTAGTAGCGGAAGAGCTAGTTTTACAGTTCTTACCTGAAAAGGATGGATCTCTTACTCTGGGACGAATGAAATTTAGAAAAAAAATAAACCTAGGGAGAAGAATTTGGTAAAAGGTTCTAGCAAGAGGGTGGGGCAGGTTAGCTGAGACTTGAAGGAAGATCTTAAGAAAAAGTAGAAGGAACAATGTGTATATTCCACCCTGCCTCAATGAGTAGCTATTGTATAGGTGGAGAGCTTGGGGGGGCTCCCCCTCCCAATGACATGGAAAGGGCTAGCAAGTTGGGATGGAATGTCCTGAATATACGGTCAGCCTGGCAAGATGGGCTTAGACACAGAATATCAAGGGCCTTGAATGCTCACCAAGTTTTGCTATTTAGCCTCGAGGCAATTGTGAGCCACTAGCAGGGTCATGGTATAGTCATAGCAATTTTTGGCAGTGGTCTAGAAGAGATGTTGAAAAGGGGAGAAGCCAGAAGCAAGGAGGCTGATTCAGGGGCTCCTGAAATCATCTAGGTAAGGGGTTGGGAAAACCTGACCTGGGGCTATGGCTGTGTGAGTGGAAAGGAGAGTCTGGTGAAAGGAAAAAAAAAAAAGAGATTGGTAGAAAGGTCAAAATGATTCAACTTGGCAACTGATGTTTATAGATGAGGGTGGGGCAGGAAGAAATCAAGGTGGTGCACCCTAGGGACTGGCAGGACTTTCTAAAGCAATAGTGTGGGACATGTAGGTGGCTCAGTGGGTAGATCACACTGACCCCAGAGTCAGGAGGATCGAATTCAAATCTTCACCCTCAGATGCTTACTAGTTGTATGACCCTGGACACTAAACCCTAATTGTCTCCTAAAACAAAATAAAAAAGCAACAAGGAAGAGGGGAAGACTTGGGAGAAAAGATGAGTTCTCTTTGGGATGGCTTGGGTTTAAATAGTCTTTAGGACAATCGATGGTGTTCATTAGACAGTTGATGATGTGGGACTTGAGATATCAAGAAAGCTTTCATGTAGATGATGCTGGACAAATTATGAAGAAAAACAAGAATTTTAAAAGATAGAAGAGAGAGGAATAGTGTATTTTGAGCCAAAGCTTGGGGACAGATGGCTTGCTTGTGGAAAGAGGGTCATCTTTCATCCAGGTTCATAACTTCAGGGTGACTCTCAATTTCTCATTCTCCTCTGCCCCATGGAACCAACCAGCTGCCAACTTTTGTTGCTTCTACTTTTGTACTATGGTTATCTCCTACTCCCTGCTCATTCACCCTAGTTCAGACCTCCATCACTTCTTACAGTGACTACTGTGTAATCTCCTAACTGGTCTGCTTGCCTAAAATCTTCCTCTTCTCCAATCCATCCAATTTACATCTGTCAAGGGATTTCCTCAAAATCTTCCAAGTCATTCTTTTTATTAAAAAGCTCCGGTGGCTTCTTACTGTCTCTAGGATAAAATGGGCACTTCTTTGAGATTTACAGCCTTTAACAACCTCCTACCGACAGGATTTTCATGGCTTATCCCACACTATCTTCCTTCAGACACCTCGTTCTAGAGAAGTGTGTCAAACTCAGACAGAAAAGGGGCTACAAATCCATGTCTAACAGTTCCAGCAGACTGAAAATTGATTTAGAAAACCACATCTTAACATTATCTACTTTTTACTATGTTTTCATTTATTATATTAATTGCCTTATAATTTGGTTGGAGTGCACTCGGACATATCACCAGCTGAATTTTTGAAACCTTTGGTTGAGACAATCTAGTCTTATTAACTCTCATTCCCCACCCCATTTCATTCTCCCCCCTCCCAGTTATTTCACCGGCCGTCTCCCAAATCAGCCATGTATTCCTTCCTCACCCCCATCTCTTAGAATCATCCGTTTTCCTCCAAGCTCAGCTCAAGTGCCACTCAGGTGTCATTCATTCATTCATTCAATATGAAGACTTTTTCATACCACCCATGATCCTCAGCTACTAGTGATCTCTTTTCAAAAAACAAACCAAAAAGACCCTGTATTTAATTTGTATGGGATCTCTCTCTCTCTCTCTCTCGCTCTCGCTCTGTGTGTGTGTGACCTGAATTATTTACCCACTATGATAGAAAAGAGCTTAATTGATTGAATAACAAATGAATAGAAAACTTACTTTTTGAAACTGAGTGAAAAGCTCAGGAGAGCTCAAGCTAAAAAACAGAACCCAGAACTATAGATCTCAGTGGGACAAAATTTTAGAGATAATCCTACTCAGTTCTTATTTAAGCAAGCATTCCCATGACCTCCTAAGGCCGTCTTCCACTTAGGGATAACTCTGTTGGGGTTTATTTTTTAACTTCAATCCCAAATCTATATCTCTGCAATTTTACCACTTGAATTATTATAAGGGCTATCATAATATTTCTTTATTATCATTGAGTGGCATCCACAAATTTCAGAAGCATCATATCTATGTCTTCATCTAACTAAATAAGAAATTTGTTGAACACAAGTGGGTCAACAGTAGAGCTTGGGTTGTTGCCCTGTCAGAGAGCTCTGTGAAGAATTGCAATGAAATGTCCACCAGGGATTGTATCAACGAGTTCTTCAGGGTTTATCTGTTTTCTCTGTTTAGTCTAAAAACAGTGAAGTAACAGCTTCTATGATAATGATCTTTGCAGTTTAATGGTTTTAAGCTTGATACATGTCAACAATAGAATGTCATATCTCACTCCTACCCCATGACAGGTCTACAATGATCTTGGGATGGATTCATAGAAGAAGGAAAATGCTTTCCAGTCTCATCTGATGCTGGTCAGACCACATCTGGATTATTCTCAACAGTTCTGGGCTGTATAATATTGATGAATTGGAATTTTTCCAGTTGAGGGCTTTGAGAAAGGAATTGTTGTTTAATAATTTTCAGTTGTTCCTGACTCTTTGTGGTCCCATTTGGTTTTTTTTTTTTTTTTTTGGCAGAGATACTAGAGTGATACCTTTTCGAGATCATTTTATAGATGAGAAATCTGAAGTAAACAGAGTCAAGTGACTTGTGCAGTGTCATATAGCCAGTAAATATCTGAGGCCAGATTTAAATTCAGGAATAGGAATTGTCTTGACTAGTCCTGGCACTCTATCCATTAAACCACCTAGCTGGGGTAGACACCGAAAACTATGTCACATCAGGATCATTTCTTGGAACTTAAGATGCTGATTCTGGCCAAGAAAATGCTTAGAGGTTCATGACTCACAAATGGAAAGAACCCCTGCTCCAAAGTCTTGGGGTTCTTTCATAGAATGATAGCTTCAGCCCATCTCTGAGATATGCTGTTAGTCACTAGGAGAAGAGTGGAAGGCTCCCTACAGATCCATTCCCATTATCGAAAACCAACTCAACCCGAGTAGGAAGAATGAGTCAATAGTATCATGTGCATAATCTAGGTGGGAAAACTCATTTGACAGTGTCCCTGGAAGGGGGTAGGGATTACGTCACAGGAAATACTTTATTCTGATGGAAGCAACCTGGTCTGATGGTTTTTGGCTACAGCAGGCCCTGATTCTGGATCTGTGGTTAAGAGGAACATGCTTAAAAGAACAGATTCTTTTAAAGAAAGTGATGACATTAAAATGAATTCCGGAAGACTCATTTCTTTGGGGTCATTTCCCTTTACCCCTTCTAGGATTTATTTCAGTAAAATAAAGCATGGAAGATTCTCTTCCTATCGACTTATGAGCCCAGAATTCCATAGCCAGCTGTGGCTTGAGAAAGGATCATCATGGGTCAGACAGCTGACGTGAGAGCCCTGCATCCAAAGGGCACCGGTTTCAGTTCTGCTGACATCAATAGGGACCGAACCATCTGCCGATGACTGTACCAACAAGTTGGTTATCTTGGGAAGTTCCCAGGACACATATCAGCCTCCAACCATATCAGATCCCAGTCATTGACTTGTTGACTGTTCAGTGGGCAGATGGTGAATGGCCATCTGTACTGCTCTCCTAGGTACTTGCTTTGTGCTCAGAATGGAAGAAAATGCATATTCCAAAATCTAAATCAATTTCATTTCAATTCATCACCTATTTATGGAAGCTTCCTTTGTGTGAGTCACTTTAAAGCAGACTGATGAGTTAGGAGATGATTACTAAATGAAAAAAAAAACAAACAGATGAGGAATTTAGGACCATTGAATTGATATCCCAGGGTGGAAGCTTTGGAAACAATTATCTTTTTAAGCAGAGCTAATGAAAGTAAAACAGAACTCTTTGAGGCATCATTACCAAAGATCAGTAAAATAAATGCAGTCTTATTTCTTCAGACCTACTTCATAAGATTTCTAGGATGCTTGAAGGAATACTGCCTCTCAGAGGTGAGGGCAGCTCTTGGAGTCAAGGGCAGAGCTGGATCTGTGAACTGCTGTTCTGAGGGTATGATGTGTGAAGAAAATTGGGGAAACTGAGGCAGAGAGAGGTTAAATGAATTACCCAGGCTCATAGGGCCAGTATGTGTGTGTGTCTGAACCTGGAATTGAAGTCTTCCTAAATTCAGTTACCTTCTTCGGTAAAGGTAGAGGGAATTCCTCAGTAGGACCACCCTGCCCAAATGAGTTCACAGGTTTTATCCCCAAAGTAAAACTGGCAGGTCCCCATGCTATAAACTTCTACAGCAACCAGTTATCCCTTGGATCCAACAGAATCTCCTCTGTTTGACACCTAAGTCTTCTCACAACCTGGCCCTTGCTTGCATTTCCACACTTGCACATTACATGCCTCCATATAATATATGCTCTAGTCCTACTGGCCTCCTTGCTCTTCCTCACACTTCATGATCCATCTCTCATCCTCATGTCTTGGGACTGGCTGTTTCCCATGGCTGGAATACTCAATATCTGTAATCCTTTGAATCATCAACTTCCTTTAAGACTAGTGCAATCTTCAGGTGAACTCAGTTCTTAGGATCTTCCTCTCCAACTGGATGTCCAGTAACACATCTCAAACTTAATCTTTCCGAAATCAAACTTGTTATCTTTTCCCCAAACACTCCCTACCTCCTTCTTTTCCCAACATGGTAGAAAACAACAATAAATAACATGCTCCCAGTCCCTCAAGTATCAGTTATCATCTCCAGCTCCTCTCTCTCTCTCTCTCTCTCTCTCTCTCTCTCTCTCTCTCTCTCTCTCTCACACACACACACACACACATTGCCCCTCTCTCTACCCTCTTCTCTCTTTCTCTTCCTCTCTCTCTCTTCCTTTATTTCTCTTCCTCTCTCTCATATACATATGGACATCTCATATACACATTTCCAATCCCTATATTTATCATGTATCTATCTATCTATCTATCTATCTATCTATCTGCCTGCCTGTCTCTCTCTATCTAGTTTTCTTTTTATCTGTCTGTCTGCCTGTCTCTCTATCTATTTTATCTATCTGCCTGTCTCTCTCTTTCTTTCTCTCTCTCTTTCTTTCTTTCTTTCTTTGTTTCTTTCTCTCTCTCTCTCTCTCCCTTCCTTCCTTCCTTCTTTCCTTCCTTCCTTCTTCCTTCCTTCCTTCCTTCCTTCCTTCCTTCCTTCCTTCCTTCCTTCCTTCCTTCCTTCCTTCCTTCCTCCCTTCCTTCCTTCCTTCCTTCCTTCCTTTCTTCCTATCTGTCTTCCTGTCTCTCTGTCTACCTACCTATCTATCTATCTACCTACATATATCTATATCTATCTAGCCTCCCCTTTATCCAATCTGTTCCACATTCCTATGCCAAGGCCTGTCAATTTGACCTTCCCAGTATCTCCTGTACTTGTCCCTTCTCTGCTCTGACGCTGCTATCTCTTTGGGCTGGTGGTCATCACTTCAGGCCTAGACTAGACAGCATGCTCTCCCTGCTCTAATCCATTCTGCATTCAACTACAAAGTGATTGTCTTAAGGCTTGTGTGACCATGTCCCCCTACTCAATAAACTCTAGTAGGTCCCTATGGCCTTTAGGATTAAATTAAATGCTCTGCTTGCCATTCAAAGAGCTTTATAACTCAGCCCCTTCCTATCTTTCCAGTCTTCTTACATCTCATTGCCCTGAAACAGCTACTGTTTAATCCAGGGACACTGACCATCTGCTGTTCCATCAGCTCAATCTCACAGTTGCAGACATTCTCTCTAGCTGTCGCCTTCCCCCCCAAGTCTCTCTTCCCTCTACTCCTCCTATTTACCTTCCTGACTTCTTTTAAGTCCCAACTATAATTCCACTTTCTTTTATAGGATATTTTTTCCAAAACCCTCAATTCTAGTGCTTTTCCTGTCTTCATCATTTCCTGTAGTTAGTTAGTTTGTATATATTTGTTTTCATTCTCTCCTCCTTTATATTGTGAGCTTCTTGAGGGAAAAGACTAGCTTTTCCCTGTTTTTATATGCATAAATTAGCATAGACCTTTTTACACAGCAGGCTCTTAATAAATATTTACTGATTGATTACAATGTATGTATGACTTTTAATAGTTGAAAATTTCACTAAATCCTTTGGAAGACCCTCTGTGTAGAGAAGACTAAGTTTTATATATATATATATATATGTATATATATATATATATATGTATATATATACATACATATATATATGTATGTATATATATATATACATATATATATGCATGTATATATATATATACATATATATATTCCCTATATTCCCTATTAGAATATAAGTTGCTTGCGAGTGTTATTTTATTTCTATCTTACTATCTTCAATACTTTGTACAGTACTTAGAATCTAATACTTTCTAAATGCTTGTTGATTATTGAGGCAGTCTTCTGCATGGTGTGTGTAAGTGCTTAGAAGATTTATGGGAAGACATGGATTAAAATTGGTGTAGGGGATGTGGGTATGGGAGAGTCCCATAATGATGTCATTGAGGAATCATTTATCTGTAAGTGCAGACATACTTACTAACAAGAAGTCCTAGCTAAAAGACAAATTAAATGCCTAAGCACATTGTGGGCTCCCATTCATTTTTTGGAATTCAATCAGAGAATGAAGGCCACTTCAATATATTTTGGAGAAGATTCTTGCTCAAGTGTGTGTTAGAATAAGTAGACTCCAAAGTCCTGTCTCATTCTGAAAATCTAGACATTCTGTAACTTATCATTTCTAATTATTCCACTTCCATAAATTCTGAAATTCTCTTCAATGACTAGACTCTTTACCTATCATCTATGCCATTTCCTTGTTCTCAATGACCTTAAAATTGACATTTACCACACCAAAGCCATCATCTTTCTCCCAACCCACATTCTTCTTCTGACTTAACTATTCCTATTAGTTATCCCATGATCCTCTCGTGTCATCCAGACACAGAATTTGGATGTTCTCTTTGACTCATTCTTCCCTCTTATTCCTCAAACCAATTAATCTCCTAGTGCTGTCAACTCAGCACCCTTCATTATTTTACTCACTCACTGATTCACTAAATAAATATTTATTGAATATCTATTATAGGCAATGTTTTATGTTATGTAGTAAAAAGAATATAAAGTTTAAAAATATATAATCTCTTTTTTCTCAATAACAATTTATTTTTCCAAATACTTGTAAAGATAATTTTAATATTCATTTTTCTATGACTTTGTGTTCCAAATTTTTCTCTCCTCTTTCCTTCCCCATCTTCAAGACAGCAAGCAATCTGATACAGATTGAATGTACAATCCTTTTAAATAAATATTCTATATTTGTTATGTTGTGCAAAAAAAAGACCAAAAAATTTTTTTAAATGAGAAAGAAAAAGCAAGCAAATAAACAAACAAGTAAACAAAAAAACACTATGCTGTGATTCACATTCAGTCTCCATAGTTCTCTCTCTGGATGTAGATGGTATTTTCCATCCCATGTCACTACAATCTTTATTTTTAATAAGTTGGCAATAAAATGAGAAAGAGAAGACTTATGTACAAGCAACTCAAGCAATTCACAAATGTTCTTTCAAGAAATTCTCTCTATTCTCGCCTTTGTCATATCAGTTCTATTATCCCTTTATAGAAGCTCATCATTTTTTTTCCTCACTAGATAATTATGATATCTTTCTAGTGGATGCCCCAGATTCATAAAAAATTTTAGTTTGAAAAGATCTCATTGGTGATATAGGCAAATCTGTGCTTGGAAATATCCCCACTATGACATGTCCAATAAGGGGTTTTCTAGCCCCATTTAGAAGACCTCAAAAGAGGAGGAAACCACCCCTTGTCTAGGCATACCATTCCACTCTAATTCTCATTGTTAGGAAAATTTTTAAATTGCTTTATTTTTTCTGGTTATACATGTTCATTAACTTTTTAAATATACATTTCTTTATGAATCATGTGGGGAGGGAAAAATCAGAACAAAAGGGAAAAACCATGAGAGAAAAAACCAGAAAAAAGTGAACATAGCATGTGTTGATTGCATTCAATCTCCATAGTTTTCATTCTGGATGCAGATAGAGTTTTCTATTCAAAATTTATTGGGATTGCCTTGGATCACTGAACTGCCGAGAAGAACCAATTCTTTCATGTTGATCATCACATATTCTTGATGTTATTGTGTACAATGTTTTCCTGGGTCTGCTTGTTTCACTCAGAAATCTTTCCAGGCCTTTTTAAAATCAGCTTCTTCTTCATTTTTTATAGAACAATAATATTCCATTACCATCATATACTACAACTTATTCAGCCATTCCCCGAATGATGAACATCTACTCATTTTCCAATTCTTTGCCACCGCAAAAAGATCTGCTACAAATATTATAAAGTTTTTCTTAAGTTCAAGTCTAAATTTGTTTCTTTGAAACTGTCCATCCAAGCTCCAGTTTATCCTTCTCTGCTCCTGAGCTCTAGGACCAAAGAGAATGTTTTTATGTCTTCTTCCATGTCTTCTTCAAATGCTCAAAGAAACCTATTAAGTCATTGATGAGACTTCATTCTCCAGACTGCCCACCCTCAGTGGTTTCAATTCAAGGTGCTTCATTATTTTCCTCTGGGTATCCTCCATCTCATCAAGTCTTTTATAAGTTGTAGTTCCAAAAACTCAACAAAATTCTCCAGACATTGTCTGACAAATACAGAGTATAATGGAACTCTTGCCTCCACATCCTGGAGAACAGTGACTCTCTTAACATCTCTCAATACTGTTATTTCTTTTTTTTTTTTCCTGATACATTCCATTGCTAGTTCATATCGAGTTTTCGGTCCACTGAAAATCCTGGATTTTTTCAGACAAAATGTTGTTTAATCATATCACTGCCATCTTCCATTTCAGTTTAACTTTTGCACCTAAATGACTTTAGTTTTATGCCTATTAAATCATAACATTTTAATTTCAGCTCAAAAGTAATTTTTTGTAAAACATTCATTCTTTAAACAAGCACCATTTTAGATCCAAGTTTCTCTGAACAGATCTGATTATAACACTTGTCCTTTCCCCAAACTAATCTTGATAACAAGGTTTAAATCATGTCACGGTAGTGGAAATCTATGTTGGATCCAAGTTAATGTCCTGAAGATGTGAGTTGTTGAGAACATTCAAAATTAAGTTTTACAAAACTTTATGGATTTTAAATATATGTAATTAAATATGTAAATATGTCAAAATAGATTCATTTTTATATATTGTATATTTTATATTATATTTATTGTATTTATATTACATTTTAAAATACTTTCCTATAATTCACCAAATAATACAAACTGGGCTTTTTAAGCTAAGGTCTTCAATAGACTTCAATTTGACTGAAGCTGCACCAATTCAGTGATTAAAGCTGGGTATCCACTGAGGTAAAGAATCTCTTCTTTCACCTCGTCCAAAAACATCTAAATGAATGAATGGATGAATGAATCTGAGAGGGGAATATCCTCAGAGTTTCTGGCCAAAGCAGAAATGATTACTGTATACATTCAATCTAAGTCAATCAGGACCCAAATAATGACTAAATGGAGCTTGATCTAGGATCTATTGGTGGTTATTGAGAATCATTGGTTTAAGACATGATCTTTAAGAAAGAAATGGTAGCTAGAAAATCCTGAGGTATCTTGGGAGGGTTCAGATGTGAAAAAGAGAAAAAAAAAGCTTTTAAGAACATCTGTAGGTAAGGGCATGATACCATGTATTATGAAGAGGAGGAAATAGAGGGACAAATCTAGATGATGTAAAAGATATAAGTAGAAAGTTATTTTAAAAATGCAGTGCCCAGAACTGAGAACAATATTCCAGAAATGATCTTGTAGGCTGAAGTTCAAATGGAAAGTTTTACCTCTCTAAATGCAGCCTAAGGTCACATAATACTCTGAGCTTGAAATGATATTGAACCTAGAACACATCAAAATCCTCACTCTCACTTTTGTTCTATTAATCAATCTATTGAGTATAATAGTGATGCATTGTAATGCTTCCACTTGAAATCTGAGTATTTAACTTATTTTCTCCTTCTATTCATATGGTGTCTAATATATTTTCACAGTAATATTAATTCTCTTCTCATTTTTATCAGTCTCTAGATGACTTCTACCATCCTTCCCTCTGGTTTCTGGTTTCTGTATTTATTACTATAATTACATCTTCATAATATACATTCTCCTCTTTTAAATATTTTGATCTATTTGGATAAGGTATATCTTCCTAGAGCCATGTTTTTTCTTGTGCATTGTCCAGCTGATCTTTGATGTCAATTTTTGCCCCTCCCATTATTTGCATCTCTAATTCCTCCTATTTATTCCTCATGCTTTGAGTACTTGTATATGGAAATCTGGAGCCATCTTTATTATTATTTTTTTATTATTTATTATCTTTTTATTATACTTTTTGTAATAGTGTCTGTTTCTTTTATTTGTTTTCCATACAACCTTTGGCAAGCTACTTAGCTCTTGGAAATGAGTTGCTTTATTTGTAAAATGAAAGAGTTGGCCTAAATGACCTTAAAGATACGATTCAGGACTTGAATTCAGTATTCAAGATCATATGAGTTCCTGATGCTGTTTTCTGCTGCCCTTCATTCTATTTTGGAGTTGTCATTCTCTAAAAGCTTAGCAGATTGATCTAGGTAGGGTTTCTTAAATCACTTCCATTTTCAATTTAAAGCTTAAAACTCTGAAGACTTCTTAAAAATTTATTTCTCCTGTCTATTGTTAGTTATAATCCATTATTCGTCAAGAAAACTGTCAGATATACTTTGTCTATATTATTCACTGATTCACAAGGCTTCTCTGCCTCTGTCTCTTTGACACTATCAGTGTATAATTGTCCCTTGAATTATATTGTCATGAATCAAAGTCAAAAACAGGAAGAATTTATCTCCTTTCCCTTTTTGAAAATGGGAACCAGATTTGCCTCTCTCTATAACGCTTTTGCTCCTCTCTACACATTTTCAAAGCTCATTGATATCCCTGGATTAATCATAACATGAGTTCCTTCAGGACCCTCCAATATATTTTGTCTGGCTTAACAACTTTTACTCATTGAAGGTTTGGGGGGCATAGACAACAGTTAACATTCGTTTTTTATTTTTTCTTCACTTACCCTGAGTTTTGATTGCTTGTTGACCATTTGTATTCTTTGTATACCAACCAAGCCTCAATATCTTGAGTAGAGAATGGTGCAGCAAGATTGAGGTTTTAGACAGTGGTGAATATATCTCATCTCTTCTCCTAAAGAGTGAGACATTTAAAAACTTAAATCTACTTACTCATCTCTCCCCCCCCAGAATATATTATTTCATCTGACACATAATCTCTCAATAACTGTTTGAAGAATGAATAATGTGGATGAATGGATGAGTTTGTCATCACTTATAATGAATGGATGAGAAGATAGATGTGGCTCTATGGTTTGGGGAAAATGTTAGTACTGATAGATGTGGTTTAATGTGTGTGACATGTGAGCAGTTCAAGGATGTATTTCTTGAAGATTTCTCCTTGTCCTGTGTCTCTTTTGGCTTTGGAGTGCATGAATGAAATCCCTCAACTCAGTGAAACAGAATTCTAAATCCAGAAATAAATTTAATGTGTCCACAAATTAGGATGGGAAAAAGTGATATTTTCCCTGCTAACCTTTGGCTTTCTTTATAATCCTATACATTTTATGCATTTTATCCATTAAAATTATTCTGAGAAGAGATCCATATATATTACCAGACATACAAATTAGTTCAGTATCCAAAAAGCCTTACACCTTTGATCTACATGAAGATATGACTTGAGGACACAATCATATCTTTATGATCCTTTTCCTGCCAATCTACAGTTAGTACTTAAAGAATGGGTCCTATAAGATCATGATGGAATACTGTTATGCTATAAGAAATGAGAAAAAGAATCATTTCAGAAAAAAAATCAGGGAAGACAAATGAACTGATTTGAAGTAAAATGAACAGAATAAAGATAACACTGTGGACAGTAATAATATTCTAATGATTATCAACCATGAGACTCTTACCAATGATCCAAGATAATTCCAAAGAACTCATGATGAAAAATTCCATCTGCCTCCAGAGAGAGAACTGATGAAGTTTGAGTGCAAATTGAAGAATTTTTTAAATTTTTAATTATTTTTCTTGATTTTTTTTTTACAGCATGGCTAACATGTAAATGCATTTTGTACAACTTTATATTAGTGTCATGTTACTTGCTTTCTCAATAGGCAGAAGAGGAACTGTAGGAAAGGAAAGAAATCTGGATTTCAAAATAAAACAATGAATGTAAAATAAAAAAATACTTAAGTAAATATATAACATACACATATGTATACATACATATTTGTGATATATATATAAAAGAAGTATCTATGTATACATGGATATGTATGCATATATGTATATATACATATATATATGTAAAAATATATGGAGAGAAAAAATAATGGGTCATAGTTTCTAGATTTTCCAGTTGGTTTACAAATGAATTGGGTCCTCTCCTATTTTGGGCTGTGACCTTTGCACTTTCCTCCATGTTTTATACCCAAATTAACAAATGGAATGTGCTCTCTGGTGAACTCCAACATCTTTGACATTCAAACCAGTTTTCCATGTGAGTTTCCCTCAGTCAGAAGTCATGATCTTAGACCAGATGGCTTTGTAGAAAAAGATCTTTGTCTCCCCTTCAAAAATACAGGCACATTTATTATTTAGTCTCAATTATTCTGAATATTAAGATAAAGAATTTATCAGTAAGAAACAATGTAAGCCTGGAAAAGAAACTTTTCACATGCATGAAATATTTGAAAAAAGGAGAAATGATTCAAAAGTTATCTATTTGGATGACATTAAATATTAACCAAATAAATTATCAAACAAAATTTTTACAACTTTGGGTATAGAGAATACAAATCATTAATACATACATAAGAAGGATTTTTTTTGGACTGAAGATGGGGATGAAGAAGAATAGTTATGGCAAATTAATAGCAAAGTTAATTTTTCAGGGAAAAGTTTATTAGTGTAAAACATTTCAAGGGAAAGCCTGTTTAAAGACAGGCTGACTTGAAGCTTTGACAGTCTGTTTGCACTTAATTAATGTGTTCATTATAAATAATTATTTTTTTGTTTCTTAAAGCAAGTCCTTGAAGATATCTAGGAAAGATTTTGCTATTTTATATACATAAAAATGATAGAGTTTGCTAAACATTTTATAATAATAATTAATTAAATCATCTTAGAGTTGATACATGTTGCACCAGCAATAGTGACCACAGCAGCAGCAGTTTCAGGAATTCTTGACTCAAGAGATGGTGAGTAGGTCAGACAAATAATCAGATTACAGGGCACCCTTTGCTGGTACAGGCTTCAGCCCACATACACTGGCAAAGCTATTGCCAATAAGGTGTTGTGGGTTATGGTTCCAGAGCAGAGGAGCACTGGGGGTCTGTTACAAGGAATCAGGGTCCCTGATCAGAGTTCCAAGGCAGAGCATCCTTAGGGTGTCTGTGGTACTTTTGGCTGCATGGGACCAGGGTCACCTGGTCAAAGGCCAGAGTACAGATCAGGAGAACAGTGAATGTGCCTCTTTCAGAGTCACAACAACTTAAAAGCACCAAAAACTTATAGATGCCCAGAACTAACTTTGACAACAGCAGCACAAAATGTATAAAACCTGAGACAGTGCCTCTCACAGAACATAAAGTTCAAAGTCAAGAAATAGGCCAGAAAAAATGAGCAAACATCAAAATAAGAAACTTCCCATGAGAGATGGAGCCAAGATGGTGAAGTAGAGAGGGACTGTCTGAGCTCCCCCAAACCTCCTCTGAATACCTTTAAATAATAACTAAACAAATTCTACATTATGAAAACCCACAAAAAGTCCCAGATGACTTAGAAGGTCCGGCAGAAAAAAAGGTCTGTTGTTCCAGAGTGAGAAAGGCCATGTTAGCATAGCCTCAGTCCCAGAAAACCAGGAGCAGGCCTAGGGAGCCTGTGAATCAGCAGAGGCTGCCTTGGGAGCTCTCAGCACTGGGACAGTAAGGGGGGCTAACCGCTGATCAGAAGGAGATTACAGGAGTTTCCTTACTAGCACTGAGGCAGAACTCTATTGTTTTTCCCACACTCAGATCTGGGTCACAGTCCTGGATCACAGTCTGGGGGAGAAGTTCTAGAACACTAGAACTTATAGCCAAAGTGGTCCAGGAATCTCCTTGCAACTCCAGAGCAGAGAAGAATGCTTGTGGTCACTCACAGACCAGAATGCAGGACAGGAAAGTAGTGAACATTCCTCTCCTTCAAACCCAACATCTTGGAAGAATTTAAAACTTACAGATCTCTAGAAGTATCTCTGAAAACAGCTACAACCCCCCCCAATCTTGGAGCAATGCACCCTCCACCCTGAAAACAGAGCCCTACTTTAACAATGAGTTAAAAGTCTGTAAAAGAACAAACAACCAAAAAAAGATCCTGCTCCTAGAAAGTTACTAGGGTGATGAGGAAAATCACACACACACTCAGAAGTTAACAATGTCAAAGTTCCAAAGCCTCCAAGAAAAATAAAAGTTGGTCTAAGGCCATTGAAGATCTCAAAAAGGATTTAAAAATCAAGTAAGAGAGATGAAGGGAAAATTGGGAAGAGAAATGAGAATGATGCAAAAGGAAGTATAAAAAGCCAATAAAAAGAAAAATGCCTTAAAAAGTAAAATTGGTCAAATGCAAAGAAGGCACAAAGCTCATTGAGAAAATAAATCACTAAAAATTAGAATTGAGGGGACAGCTAAATGGTGCAGTGGATAGAGTGCTGGCCCTGAAGTCAAGAGGACCTGAGTGCAAATCCAACCTCAGACACTTAATACTTTCTAGCTGTGTAACCCTGGGCAAGTCACGTAATTCTAATTGTCTCAGCAATATATATATATATATATATATATATATATATATATATATATACATATATATATATATATATATATATATATTATATATATATATATGTATATATATATAATATATATATATACATACATATATATATATTAAATTGAGCAAATAAAATTTAATGACTTTATAAAAAATCAAGAAGCAATAAAACAAAACCAAAAGAATGAAAAAAGAAGACTTTGTAAAATACCTGGGAAAACAACTGACCTGGAAAATAGATTCAGGAGAGACAATTTAAAAATTATATTAAAAGTCATGATCAAAAAAAAAAAGAGACTAGACATCATGTTTCAACAAATTGTCAAGGAAAACTGTCCTAGAATTCTAGAAACAGAAAAATCGAAATGGAGAAAATCCACCAATCATCTTCTGAACAATATCACAAGAAGAAAATTCTCAGGAATGTTATGACAAAATCCCAGAACTCTAAAGATTTCCTAGTTTCTACATTAAAGTCTTGGAGGTCTTGGAATATGATATTCTGGAGAGAAAAGTAAATAGGATTACAATTAAGAGTCATCTACCCAGTAAAACTGAATACAATCCTTGGGGTTGGGGGGGGGGGTGGAGAAGGAAATGGACATTCAGTGAAATAGAGTACTTTCAAGCATTCTTGATAACAAAAGACCAGAGCTGAATAGAACATTTGAGTTTCAAATACAAAAATCAAGAGGAGCATAAAAAGGCAATCAACAAATCCTAAATCATAAGGGACTTAATAAGGTTAATCTTTTTATATTCTTACATAGGATGGTGATACTTGTAACTCAAAAGAACGTTTTCATTAGTAGGACATTTAAAAGTATATATGGATAGAAGATAAGAGGTATGAGTTGAATATGAAGGGATACTATGTAAAATAAATAAACTTAAGGGTCAAGAGAGGCATGTCTTGGAAGAAGGGAAGGGGAAACATAGAATGCATAAATTGGCTGCCATAAAAGAGTCAAGTAAAAGCTTTTATAGTGGAAGGGGAGAGGAAGGAAGTAAAAGAGAGTGAGTGAATCTTACTCATCAGAATTGGCTTAAAAATAGAATAATATACACTTTCAATATGTTATAGAAATCTATCTTATCCTACAGGAAAATAGGAGAGGAGAAAAATAGGAGAAGGGGAGAGGGTAATATAAGGAAGATAGGAAGTGATAGGAATAGAAGAGAGGTGAAAAAAAGTGTTAGATTTGGGGAGGGGATAGTCAAAAGCAAAACACTTTTGAAGAGGAACAAGTTGAATTAAGAGAAGGAATAGAATAAAATGGGGATATAAAGTTAGCAATATTAATTGTGAAAATAATTTTTAAACAAATTTCTCTGATAAAGACCCCATTTCTCAAACATAAAAGGAACTGTGTAAAATTTATAATATTAAGAGCCATTTGCCAATGAATAAATCTATTACAGCCACATGAAAAGAAATGCTCTAACTCACTATTGATTAGAGAAATGCAAATTAAAACAATTCTGAGATACTACCTCATACATCTTAGATTGGTTAATAGGTCAGAAAAAATGGTAAATATTAGAGAAAATGGGGGAAATGAGATATTAATGCATTGTTGGTGGAACTGTATACTGATTGACCCAATTTTTAAAGAGAAATTTGGAACTATGCCCAAAAGATTTGCATGTATACCCTTTGACTTAGCAATACCACTTCTAGAAATGTATTTCTAAGGAGATAAAAATGGAAAAAGATCTATATGTACAAAAGTATTTATAGTAGGTCTTTTTTCAGGACAATTCAGGAAATAGCTAAATAAATTGTGGTATGTGATTATTTTGAAATATTATTGTGCTATAAGAAATATAAGAAATAAATAAAAATAATATAAGAAATAGTTAGCAGAGCACTCTCAGAAAAATATTTCCATGAGCTCAAGCAAAGTGAAATGTACCAAGTATTAAGGAATAGCAATATATGAGAATAGCAGTGAGAATATAAGGAATAGCAGTATTATTATATTCTCAATAGTGAGAATATAAGGAATAGCAATATGTGAGATGATCATCTGTGAATGACTTGGGTATTCTCCACAGTGCAATGATCCAAGATAGTTCTGAAGATGTTATGGTGAAAAATGATATCCATTCCCAGAGTAGGAACAGATTGTGTATGAATTCAGATTTAAGGATACTTTTAAATTTTGTTTTTCTTGATTTTGGGGGTGGAGGGAGGAGAGGAAGGTCCTGTATTTTCTTTCCCAGCATTACTTTTATGGACATGTTTTATTTGACTTCATATATTCCTTCTTAATGAGCAGGGTTTAAGAGAAATAAAGAGAAAGAATGTAGAACTCAAAATTTTAAAAACAAATGTTAAATATTTTTTACATGTAACTTGGGAAAAAAATAAATAATGAAAACAAAACAAACCATAACAAAAAAAATCTTAAAAGAGTTTAAGAAAATGACAAGAAGAGTAGAAAGTTAGAAAAATAAATGAGAATGATGCAAGGAAATTATAAAAGAGAACTAACATTTAATAAAAGAGGCACCCCTATTACCACCCACAAAAACTGAAGAAAATAATACCTTAAAAAAGAAGAAATGGCCAAATGGTAAAAAAAAAAAAAAAGAAAAGAAAAGAAAAGAAAAGAAAAGAAAAAGGAAAAAAAAAAGAAAAAGAAAAAAGAAAGGCATAAAGAAAATGAAGAAAATAATTCCTAAAAAATTAGAATTTGGAATGTAATGAATTTACAAGACATCAAGAAAATGTCAAGAAAATTAAGCAAACAAAGGAATTTAAAAAAAGTAGAAGAAAATGTAAAATATCTCCTTAGTCAAATGACTGTCGTGGAGAATAAATTGAGAAGATATAATTAAAAAATTATTGAATTATTTGAAAGCCATGATTGGTGAAAGAATCTAGACATCAACTTTTAAGTGATTACTAAGGAAAACTGTCCCAGAATCTTAGACTTAGAGGGTAAAATCAAAATTGAGTCTACCAATAACCTCTTGAAAAAGATCCTCCTCCAAAAAATTATCAGGAACATTATAGCCAAATCTAGAATTCCTAGGTGAATATTTTCATCACTTTCATAAGTCTAGATTCTAGATTATCAATAAAACAATAAACTGGTGCATGCTTTGCTGCTTTCCAAGGGGTTAAATACACTGAAAATTTAACAATCCACTCTAGAAAGTTATGAACTGGTCTTAGGGCAACTGTGACTACTCTATTCTCCACCTAGCCTTCAGATTGTCCTTCCTGAAGTGCAGGTCTGACTCTGTCCCCTCCTTCAAGAAACTCTAGTGGCTTCCTATGGCTTCTAGAATATAATACAAAAAGTTGTTTTGCTTTGGGAAGCCTATATTTTTGAAGGTAGTCATCCATTTCATTTAGGTTATCCAATTTATTGGCATAAAGTTGAGCAAAGTAAATATGTATTATTGCTTTAATTTCCTCTTCATTGGTGGAAAGTTCTCCCTTTTCAAGTTGCTTTTCTTTGAAAGCTCATTGTAGCCAGCCTGACCCCTGCCTATCTTTCCAATCTCTTTCCAATTCATCCCCACTCCCCTGGTTTTCTTGCCATGTTTCACAAATGACCCGTCATTTCTTGATTCATGCCCCATCCTGACTGAAGTATTTCCTTCTCTCCCATCTCCTGGTTCCCCTGACTTCTTTCAATTAAAAGCAAACCTTCTTCAGGAAACCATTCCTAGTCCCCCTCAATGCTGACAATTTGAGTCTGAGATTTCTCCTTCATCAAAACAGGAACTACTTGAGGGAAGGAACTATTTCCCCCCAGTTTCTTGGTATCCCCAAAACTCAATACAGCAACTGTTTTTGGTGCATTCACTTGACAAATCTGAACCCAACTTCATTCCTTCTTTCCTTTTACTCTATTCTATATTCTTGCAATTTACTTTTAGTATTTTATTCTCTCTCCTCGATGTTTCTCTTTCTGTATCTTTTTCTATCTTTGTCTCAGTCCTGTCTTCTTTCTCCCTATTTCTATCTCTCTGTCTCTGTCTCTTTCTTTGTTTCTCTCTGCTTCTCTTTTTCTCCATCTTTCCTTGCCTCTGTATCTCTGTCTCTTTCTATCTCTTTTTCTCTCCTCTCCATCTCCGTCTCTCTCCCCCTATCCCTCAGCCTTATCGAGGGGTAGACAAGCAAGCCGGTATATTGTGCACAAAGTATGCTTGAGCCATGGCTAGACTGGGTCTTGTACTGCCAGAATCTGTCCAGATGGAAGTCAAAGGCCAGTCCTCCTCCTCCTCATTCCCCAACTTTCTTTTTCTTTCTTTCGCCTTCTCAAAGGTGAGGAGACTTGCTTTCAATAAAGCCTGATGCCGCCCTCACCACTTTTTGGAAAGTATTGTTTGCTTAAAAGTTACCTTTTTATTAAAGTAAGCTCCAAATGTGATAAAGATGTTGGTAAATCATATCAGTATTTCTCAAATATAGTGACTGACTTGGGAGGAGAAAGAGCTTGAACACTCCTTTATCTATCAGAGCAAGATTTCTGGCTTGAGGCTCTGGTTGGGGACTATTAATGATTTATTTTAATGACTTCCAAGATCAGAGAGAATACATTCCCGGGGGTTTCTCTGGGTATCAAAACAAGTCAGAAACCCAGCTGGAAGCTTACTGACAGTGAATTAGGCATCCACCATTTTTTGTGGTCTGATATTAGGAAACCATTTCTCCAGAGGGAAAGGCTCAGCAAGTAGCTAGAGAGAGGTCAGTTGCCAAGGGAGAAGGAGGTCAGCCTGCACAAAAGTAAGGGGACCCTCCTAGTGGGGGAGACCTCTGCCTGCCTATTCCCCCAGAAGCATTGCTACCCACCCTCAGAGAAGAGGCCACATAGGTCTCCCTGACATAGCACACCTTCCATTACGTTTTTTAAAATTTCATTCTAAACTTTAAAAAATCCCAAATATTTCCAACCTCATAGAAAAGAAAAAATGTATAAAAAATTGCGAATCTTTTATATACAACTTGCTATTCCTTTTAATATTGCTTTAAATAAGTGAGTAATTTTGACTATTAGAAAAACAGCTTTCATTCTCACCACACTTTCCACCCCTGGGAAACAGGGCATACAAATCTTTCCATCACAAGATGAGAGACTGTTCCAGAGGACTTAATATGGCCTGAAGAGCTGAGCTCCTTAGGTTGCTCAGCTCTGCCACCTTAGAAGCGAAACTTCACTGAAGGCCTTCTGACTCCAGCACCCTCCCCAAGCCATCTCCCCCTCTCTCGGTGTTCTTCCTGATTCTCCATCTTTTCTATCCATGGTTTGCTTCCCCAAGAGCATGTCTGTGTTCACATTAAACTGAAAGGGAGCCATAAGCAAATCCAGCTATGGCTTTGGATTTTATCAACCATTTGACATTATTTTGCAAATGTGTGAAGGTCGGTACAATCCAAACCAGATCGAGTGGTGTACTTCTCTGCCCTTCCTGAGAAATGCAATTTTCTGGGGTTTATTCATGGACAGTAAACTCATCACTAACCCATCAGCTTCCTTTCCACTGCTCAGCCCCAGGACAGGACTGTGAGATTTCCAGGATAAATTTACTTTGAACTTCTAACTGGTGGGTGGGAAACACTTCTAGATGGATGGGAAACACCTGGAGAACTTATGGACCCTCTCTTGGATTAAGCCTCCCAAGCCATCTCCAAATACTAGTTGGTCTCCAAGATTCCCCAGGAGCATTACTGCTCATAGAGACAGGAGCCCCCCAGCCTTTTCTTGCCCGCTCTGTTATGGCTACTATTTGTCAGAGAAGTCCCAGAAAGAGACATTTGGTCTTTGTTATTTTATTTTATTTTTTTTAATTTTATCAAAGCTTTTTATTTACAAAACATGTGCATGAATAATTGTTCAACGCTGACCTCTGTAAAACTTTCTATTCCAAAATTTTCCCTCCTTCCCCCCACCCCCTCCCCTAGGATGGCAGGTAGTCCAATACATGTTAAATATGTTAAAATATATGTTAAATCTTATATATATATATACATATACATACATATTTTATACAGTTATCTTGCTGCACAAGAAAAATCAGGTCAAGAAGAAAAAAAATGAGAAAGAAAACAAAATGCAAGCAAACAACAATAGAAAGAGTGAAAATGCTAAGTTGTGATCCACACTCAGTTCCCACAATTCTATCTCTCTGTGTGTATGGCACTTTTAATCACTAAACAATTGGAACTGGTTTGAATCATCTCGCTGTTGAAGAAAGGCACGTCCATCAGAATTGATCATTGTATAGTCTTATTGTTTCTTTGTATGATGATCTCTTAGTTCTGCTCATTTCACTCATGTAAAGTTCATGTAAGTCTCTCTAATCCTCTCTGAAATCATCCTGTTAGTTGTTTCATATAGAACAATAATATTCCATAACATTCATATACCATAACTTATTTAGCCATTCTCCAATTGGTGGGCATCCATTGAATTTCCAATTACTTGCCACTACAAAGGGCTACCACAAACATTTTTGAGCATGAAAGTTCCTTTTTCTCTCCTTTATGATCTGTTTGAGATATAATCCCAGTAGAAACACTGCTGGATCAGAGGGTATGCACAGTTTGATAACTTTTTGAGCATAGTTCCAAATTGCTCTCCAAAATGGTAGGATCCATTCACAGTTCCACCAACAATGTATCAGTGTCCCAGTTTTCCCACATCCCCTCCAACATTTTTCATTATCTTTTCCTGTCATTTTAGCCAATCTGAGAAGTTTGAGGTGGTATCTCAGAATTGTCTTAATTTGAATTTCTCTGATCAATAGTGATTAGAAGCACCTTTTCATATAATTAAAAATAGTTTCAATTTATTCATCTGAAAATTATTCATATCCTTTGACCATTTATGAATTGGAGAATGGCTTAAATTCTTAGAAATTTGAGTTAATTCTCTATACATTTAGTACTGATTAAAAAATAGTCTAGTTAATCAGTGGAATAGATTAGATTCACAAGACAAAATAGTCAGTGTACCCATAACAGAAATATAGTTCTCAAGAGTTTTTTCCTTTTTATGCTTCTCTTGAGTTCAGTATTTGGAAATAAAGGTTTTTGTTCAGTTCTGGTCTTTTCATTAGAAATAGGTAAAATTCACCTATATCATTGAATGTCCATCTTCTTCCCTGAAAGATAATGCTCATTTTAGCTGGATAGTTTATTCTGCGCTGTAATCCTTTGCCTTTTGGAAGGGCCTTTGGAATTCCAGGCCCTTCTATGCTTTAAGGTGCAAGCTACTAGGTCCTTGGTAATTCTAATTGTATCTCCCTGGTATTTAAATTGTTTCTTTCTGGCTGCTTGCAATATTTTTGCCTTGGTGCAATAGTTCTGAAATTTAGCCATGAGATTTAATCTTGGCGTCTCTTTCAGGAGATGATCAGTGAATTCTTTCGATGGCCATTTTACTTTCTGATTCTAAAATATCAGGGCAGTTTTCTTTTATGATTTCCTGTAAGGTAACATTTAGGTTCTTTTTTTCATCATGGCTTTCAAGAAGTCTAATAATCCTTAGATTGTCTTTCCTAGATCTATTTTCTGGGTCAGTTGTTTTTTCCTAGGAGATATTTCATATTTTCTTCTATTTTTTTTTGTTTTTATTTCACTGATTCTTGATGTTTTATTGAGTCATTCACTTTCATTTGTTCAATTCTAATTTTTAGTGTATTATTTTCTTTAGTTACTTTTTTAAGCTCCTTTTATAATTGTCTAATTGGATTTTTTGATTCATTGAATTCTTTTTCCATTTCACAAATTTTATTTTTCAGTGAATTGTTGTCTTTTTCACATCTATTTTGTAGGGCATTATATATATATATTTTTCCATTCCTTCTTGCAATGATCTCATTTCTTTTCCCCATTTTTCTTCTAACTCTCTTTTAAGATTCTTTATTCAATCTTCCAAATAAGCTTGTGAAATGGGGACCAGCTCATGTCTCTCTTTGGGGCTTCTTCTGGAGTTACTTTGTTTTTAGGAACCTCAGGATCTGAGGTCTGTTCTTTTATTTCTTCATAAAAGCTGTCTATGGTGAGAGTTCTTTTTGATTTTTTATTCATTTTTTTTTAAGGCTTGAGTTCTGTTCAATGCAAAGGAGTGACAGCTGATTCAATCTGCCCTGGGGCAGTTCTGCTGATTAGTTTCCAGTGTTGAGTAATGGCCAGCAATCTTCCGGGGGGCTCAGTGGTTTACAATTTGTCTTTAGTAGCAAATCTATCAAACCACCTGTTGCAACGAAGACAGATTAGCCTAAAAAGCTCACAGAAGACTCCCAGGTGCGTGGAAGCTACAACGCTCTGACTCGCCATCCCAGCTCCTTGTCCCAGGCTCCCTTTATTGTCTGGGCTCCGATGACTGTTCCTCTGCCTGATTGAAACAGACCTGTTCTGAAGTTCTTCCAAGGTAACTTCTTCAAAAATGTGTCGTACTCCAAAAATTTGTGTGTTTGTTGGCTCCAGAACCAGTTTAGAGGCTAAATCTGCTGTTGGTTTGAGAGAAGGTCAGAGGAGGTCACAGTCATGTCTGCTCTATGCCATCTTGGCTCTGTCTCGGTCTTTGTTATTTTAAAGGTTATGGTGCTAGAACAGGCTCAAGGTTTTGACACAGGGAATATGTTGTATTCCTTATTCTTGTCATATTCCAGTGACCTAGAATTCATTTGTTCATTCACATATCCTTTGTATTCATTCCTTACAAAATCTGGATTCAAAAAATCTTTTCATATCAACCATCAGAGAAGATTCACATTGACATACAGCCATCCTGGAGGAAAGGAATGATTTTTTAGTTGGCATATCCCTGCTATTTATATGGTTATTCTGGGATAATGATTATTATCATTATTAACAATAGTAGTAATCACCATTTCTGAGGTTCTTCAAGGAGCCCTTTCCATATATTTCCATTATTTGTTCCTGACAACAAGCTATCTCACAGTTTTAGTTCACCAAAGATTTTCCATACATTCATTCATTAGAGTTTCTGATGAAATGTGGGAGGTAGATATTACAAAATATTAATGTCCTTGTTCTGCAAATGAGGAAAATGAGGCTGGGAGCTCACATGATTTGTCTGTACTCACCAATAATTCAGTCTGTCAACAAACATTTATTAAAAATTTATGTTCCGTGTACTATACAAAGTGCTTAAGATACTGAGGAAAAGAAAATAAACAAACAAAAAACATTAACAAAACTGATTATGTTTCCAAGGAGTTCATATATTAATGGAAGCAACAACATGCAAAACAAGTCTATACAGGATAAATTGGGGATTCTCTCAGAGGGACAATATCAGAATTAAGGGAAATGGGGAAAGGTTTTCCATAGAAGGTGGGATTTTAATTTGGAATTGAATGAAACTGGGAGGTAGAAGGGGGGAGAGTGTCCCAGGCATGGGGGAACAAGGAATCAGTGAAAATATTTAGAGTCAGGAGGTGGATATCTTATAAAAATAAAAACAAGGAAGTCAATGTTCCTGGATTATAGGATATATGACAAAGGAGTAAGGTATAAGAAGAGCAAAAACTTGGGCAAGAATCAAATTATGAAGGGCTTTCAATACTAAGGTGTGTAGGATCCATTTGCACTTGGATTCTTTTCTCTCTTTGGAACGAATGATATGTCCACAGTTGAAAGTTGCTTCCTCCAGTGTACCAGGGAAAAGGTTTTCAGCAAAGTTGAAAGACACCTTCAACAGGGATGATAATGGCAAATACGTTAGTTACCACAGTGGATGAGAAATTACTTAACTTGAAAAGGCTACAAGCCAAGATTAAGTGGAGGGAGAGTTGGTACATGACTTTTTGTTTGTAGTTGATTGTGCACTCAGTGTAGTCTCTGAAGCTGAGATGCAACACTTGTGCTAATTTTGGCCTAGCACTTAATGCCAAGAAAACACAAGTTCTCCACCAGTCATCACAATACCATCCAAACATGGAACAACTGGTTCCACGGGGAACCACTAGGGAAATTCTGAACGCTGTGGATAAGTTGACTTTCTTTGGCATTTTACCTTCTTGGGATGTACATCTATAATGATGCTGATGCACACATTGCTAAAGTTAACTCAGCATTTGGGAGGTTATGAAGGGAACTGGGGGAGAGGAGTATTAGGCTGCCTATCAGACTGAAAGTCTACAAAGCCTTGGTCTAACCTCAGGTAAAACTTGAACATTTTATCAGCTACATGTCCTGAAACAGAATTGCTAGCCATTCCCCAACTGATAAATGATCAAAAGATATGAAATATTTCCAAAGGGCTCTAAAATCATGCATATTCTTTGACCTAACAAAACCACTACTAGTCACGGATCCCAAAAGAAATTGACAAAAAGAAAAGGATCTATATTTAGAAAAAATAGTTATAACAGCTTTTTTCTCAGGACAAAGAACTGAGAGGAAGCCCAGCAACTGGGAAATGGTTGGGTGAATTGAAGCAATTCATTATGATTATGATGGACTATTATATGTTCTAATGATGAACAGGGTGATCTCAGAAAAATCTGGGAAGTTCTTATTGAACTCAAGTGAAGAGTACTGTGTACAAAGTAATAACAATATTGTGGAATGACCAGCTTTAAATGACTTTACTATTTTCAGCAATACAATAATCCAAGGGGATGGGGGAAAAACTGGAACACTAATGCATTGCTGGTGGAGTTGTGAAATGATCCAACCATTCTGGAGAGCTATTTGGAACTATGATCAAAGAGCTCTAAAACTGTGCCTACTCTTTGATCCAGCAATGTCAATACTGGATCTATATCCCAAAGAGATCTTAAAGAAGGAAAAGGGACCCATGTGTGCAAAAATGTTTGTAGCAGCCTTTTTTTTGTAGTGACAGCAATCTGTATCCAGGGAGAGAACTATGGATCAAAGCATAGCATTTTCCCCTATTTTGTTTGTTTACTTTCATGTTTTTTCTCTTCTATTCTGATTTTTCTTGCACAATATGACAAATATGGAAATATCTTCAAAAGAATTGCACATGTTGGATCTATAGCAGATCGCTTGTTGTTTTGGGGACAAGGGAGGTAAGGAATTTGGAAGACAAAATTTTAGGAAAATGAATGTTGAAAAATATCTTTCCATGTATTCAGAAAAATAAATACTATTGAAAATTTAAAAAAAAACAGACAATGATCCAATACTTCTATGAAGGACTTGTGATGAAAAATGCTATACCTACCCAGAGATAGAACTGATTGTGTCGGAACACAGATTAATACATACTTAAAACAAAACAACAACTTTATTTATTTATTTATTTTGGATGGGATCTATTTTTTTCCTTTGCAACGTGACTTTTATGGAAATATTTTACATAACTTTACATATATCCTCTCAATTGGGAGGTGGGATGGAAAAGGAGAGAATCTAAAACTCAAAGTTTTAATAACAAATGGAAAAAATGTTTTACATGTAACTGGGGAAAATTAAAATACTAAATAACAATCAAACAAATTGAATTGCTTCCATTAGAATTGTCTTGGGAAGATTCTGAACATCACCTGATAGAGTAAAAGTATGAGACATTGTGTTCTATTCTGGAGCTACATTGTCAAGTGTTCAAACTGTAATGCAGAAAGCACAACTCTAACGAGCTGGTCATATTGTTTCAATGCTAAAATTACAATTACCTAAAAGATTCTTTTATGGAGAACTTATGAAGGCAAGAGTTGAGGTCAAAAGAAATGATACAAGGAAACTCTCAAGGTTATTTGGAAGAATGTTGAAATTTTGAAATCAGTTATGAGATAGACCACCCAGTATAGTGTGCTCACATCAAATAAGGTGCTATTCTCTATGACCAAAGCAGAACTGCTGTAGTGCAAAAGAAATGAGTTATACAAATTTAGAGACATCTCCACTCCAAATGTTTACATGGATTATTTGTGCCTGGCCAGTGGTAAAACTTTCTGAGCTCATATTGGTCTAATGAGCCACAGTCAGACTTATTGTACCTTGCCCCTGAAATGGGAATGTTGCTTTTGTCTGCTTTAAAAGCATAGGACAACCCACAACAACCAGAAGATAATAGAATGTGAAATCATTTTTGGATCATTTTACCTTCAAAATGATGTAGGAAATTTGTACCAAAGTGAGGGACTATGGGTGTAGAATATTGCATGTGTTGTAAAACAGTTGATGTATTGGTTTTTGCAGAAGCTGATGGAAAAAAAAGTTTTGTCCCTTTCTTTTTGATTCTTTGTTTATTATCAGAGATAGTTTGCTGATTAGGAAAGAAGGTATTTAGAAAAGATGATGATGTAGGTACAGAATACATCAAAAATGAAATAGGTTAGACTGTATTTTTGGCAAAAGGCAAAGAAAATAGTTAAAGGAACAAAAATTGAGTGAATTTTAAATTCAATACAAAGCCATTTATTAAGCACCTATTGTATACCCGATGTTATGTTAAGTGATATAGATACAAAGGCAATAACTAAACAATGTTCTCATGAAGCTAACATTTCATTGGCTGAAAGCAATGCTTGCATATATGGTAAAGTTAAAAAAAATTGGAGCTAGATTTTGGGGAGAAATACAAAAAACAAGTCTATCCTAAATCAAGGAATACTGCCCTACAAGAAAAGATGGACGTGTTTGTAGGAGGCAGATCAAGAGTGATTTATATATGGGCAACTTGATGGAAACTCTCTGCCCTGAGATACGTGGGCAGCTATTGGGTACCATAGTGCACAGGGTACCAGAATCAGAGTCTAAAAAACTCATCTTCCTGAGTTCAAATCTGGCCTCTGACACACAAATCTGTGTAACCCCGAATGGGTCACAGTATTGTTTGTCTTGGTTTTCTCATCTACAAAAACAGCTGGAGAAGGAAATAGCTAACGCTCCATTATCTTTGCCAATAAAATCTCAAATGGAGTCACAAGAGCAAAACTCAATGAATTGATGGAACAGCAACAAGTCCTGAAATATAAAACGAGAGGAAAGCCTCCACTTTGTTAAATATCCAACTAATCCTGGGAATAGGGATCTTTTAATCTGACCCTGACTCAATGCAGGGGTGTTTTTCGTGAAGATTTAGGGGAAAATGTAGATGAAATTCTCCCAGTATGAGAAATCACAGTTGTTGCAATCTATGTTAGTGGGAATTTTATGAGATGGTGTGGTAAAATAAGAAGTTTGCTCAATCTGTACTTAAAGACTTGGGTTTGAATTCCAAATCTGCTACTTATTAATTCTGTGATCGGGAACGTCATTTCCTCTTCTGAACCTCACTTTCCTCATCTGTGAAATGAGAGAGTTAGGGTTAAATGACCTCTACCATCCCTTCCAGCACCAAATCTGTGATCAGTTAATAAACCAGCATTTTTTAAAATAACTTTTTATTTACAAGTTACATGTATAGGTAATTTTACATCATTGACAATTGCCAAATCTCTTGTTCCAATTTTTTCCCTCCTTCCCCCCATCCCCTCCCCTAGATGGCAGGATGACCAGTAGATGTTAAATATATAAAAGTATAAATTAGATACACAATAAGTATACATGACCAAACCATTATTTGGCTGTGCAAAAAGAATCGGACTCTGAAATATTGTACAATTAGCCTGTGAAGGAAATCCAAAATGCTGGCAGGCAAAAATAGAGGGATTGGGAATTCAATGTAATGGTTCTTAGTCATCTCCCAGAGTTCTTTTGCTGGGCGTAGCTGGTTCAATTCATTACTGCTCTATTGGAACTGATTTGGTTCGTCTCATTGCTGAGGAGGGCCAGGTCCATCAGAATTGGTCATCATATGGTATTATTGTTGAAGTATATAATGATCTCCTGGCCCTGCTTGTTTCTCTCAGCATCAGTTCATGTAAATTTCTCCAGGCCTTTCTGAAATCCTCCTGTTGGTCATTTCTTACCGAACAATAAAATACCACAATTTACTCAGCCATTCTCTAACTGATGGGCATCCACTCAGTTTCCAGCTTCTGGCCACTACACACAGGGCCGCCACAAACATTTTGGCACATACAGGTCCCTTTCCTTTCTTTAGTATCTCTTTGGGGTATAAGCCCAGTAGAAACACTGCTGGATCAAAGGGGATGCACAGTTTGATAACTTTTTGAGCATAGTTCCAAATTGCTCTCCAGAATGGCTGGATGTGTTCACAATTCCACCAACAATGTGTCAGTGTCCCAGTTTTCCCACCTCCCCTCCAACATTCCGCATTATCTTTCCCTGTCACTCTAGCCAGTCTGACACGTGTGTAGTGGGATCTCAGAGTTGTCTTAATTTGCATTTTTCTGATTAATAATGACCTGGAGCATCTTTTCATATGGCTAGAAATAGTTTCAATTTCTTCGTCTGAGAATTGTCTGTTCATATCCTTTGATCATTTATCAATTGGAGAATGGCTAGCATTTCTCGAGGGTCTTCTATGTGTGTGCCTAGTATGTATGGCTGTGCTGGGTGCTAAGATTATAAATATAAAAATTGAGACAGTCACTGCCTTCAAAGGGTTCAGCTCGAATGGGCTATGAAAGCCAAATTGTGGAGGGGGTCTGTACAGGGAGTCCGATTGAAGCTCTCAAAGGGAGGGTGAAGAGAGCCATTGGACAATAGGTGGTCCCTCCCTTTTCCAAGCAATAGGATTAATCTGGAGGGTATACAGGACAGATGGCAGGAAGCTGCTTCCACCCTAGCATCCCGGTGGGCGGCTGGGCAGCATGAGGCAAGGTCAGTTGGGAAGAACAATGACATAGAGAGGGCTGAGGGAATGATTACTTTCTCAGCTCAGGACCCAGCCGGGCTGTCTAACTTTCTGCTTGCTCTGAGTCCTGTCCTGATTATTCAGACGAAAACACTAGAAGGAGACTCTTTAACTTAAGGAAAGGCAGCAGGTGGGACAGGGAAATGGCCTTGGGACCAGGAGGACCCCACCATCACATAGCCTGGCTATATGAGCCAAAGCCAGTCTTTTAACATCTCAGAGATCTGGGCCCTTGCTTCAGAGAACTTGCCAACCTGTTTATGTGAGAACATTTTATGTGTATTGAGGTGGTTCATATACCCCCAAAGGGAACAAACATATGTATATTATATGTCCATACATGTACCTACACATGCAAATATGAACATCCACATGTCATATACATATTCATATGTACGAAGGATTAAAATAAAGTTTCCTCCCTTTTCTAGTTCTTGATTCTGTTATTGTTGTTATTACTATTCTTATAATAATAATACTGTTTCTAAAATACGTGGCACATAGTCAGCACCATAGATACACTTATTTTCTTCCCCCTATAATTAATATTATTTATCTCTTTCTTTTTTCCTTTGCTTAACTTCCTCCCAAGACTGTAAGCTCTCTGAGGGCCAGAATTGTCTCTCACTTTTTTATCCCTTATATCCCCCACCCCCGGCCACCAAGCATGGCACCTGATTAAAAGCAAGTATTTATTCAAATATCTAAAGAAATCCTCTCTCTCATTAGAAACAGCATTATTGAATCAGCAAAGTGGGGGGTGAAGGAGAAGACCATTGATTTCTGTTGTTAGGGCACTTGGATTCAGATTTCGTCAAAGACTCTGCTGCTTGTCCCCTTCTGTGATCTTGGGTTAGTTAATTCTGCTCTCTAGGACTCAGTTTATTCATCTGTTACATGGGGCAACCCTCTGAAGTTCCTCCTAGCTCTAAACTAGAATTGTCTGGATACTAATGCCATCATTGGATGTCTGGTGGAGAAACATTCTAATGAGGCAAGAGCCCAAGGCATGGCAGAGACGCCCTAAAAAGGACTAAGAGAAAGGGGGTGGAAAGCCACCCCAGAGCTTTTAGAGCTTCTCTGCTTGCCTTGACAGGCCCACAGGTCCAACACAACAGTGTTCCACATACTGAAAGAGTTAATTCCCTGCATGGGAGCCTCTCCCCACTCCTTGGTTTTGCCATCATCAAAAAAGTCAGAATCACAATAATAAGCCTTCTGAGGCTGCCTGGCCCAATGCTTTTATTTCACAGAGAGGTAAGTTGAGATCCAGAGGGGAGAGGGACTTGCTCAATAACACAAGTACTAAGTAGAAGACCCACAATTCCAGCTGGCCCAGCTGGAATTCTGATAGCTGTCAGTTTTTTTCTTACAAAAATATCATTTATTTATTTTAAACTTTATTTAAAAAAAGTTCCAGATCATTTCTTCCTCAATCCCTCTCTCACACCTTAAGCATGTGAGCAATATAATCCCAATTATATGTGGGAAATCATGCAAAACACACTTCCCTATTTACCAAATCATGAAAGAAGGAAAAATAAAGAGAAAAAAGTTCTGCTTTAAGCTGCACTCAGACTCCATCCATTCTCCCCCTGGAGAAGCATGGCATTTTTTGATCACAAATCTTTTGAAATTGGCTTGGATCATTGTACTGATTGGAATAGCTAAGTCTTCCAAAATTCATTATCTTTATGAGATCGCTGTTACCGGACACAATGTTCTCCTGGTTTTGCTGCCGTCACTCTGTAGCCTTTCATATAGGCTTTCCCAGGTTTTTCTGAACCCACCTCCCTCATCGTTACTTATTGCACAATCGTATTCCATTACATTCCCAGACCACAGCTTGTTCAGCCATTCCCCCGGCTGATGGGCGTCCTTTCAGTTTTCAATTCTTCGCCACCACAAACAACTGCCAGGAATATTTTTGTACTTATAGGTCGTTTCCCTTTTCTCTGATCTCTTTGGGATCCAAATGCACCAGTGGTATTGCTGTATCAAGGTGAACGCCCGGGTTTCGAGCCCTTTGTGCAGAGCTCCAAATTTTTCTCTAGAATGGTTAGACCCATGCCCATCTCTACCAACAATGCATTTAGTGCCTCTCCTTCTCCAATCGGCTCCAGCCTTTGTTGTTTAACATTTCTGTGACGTCAGCCCATCGGATAGGTGTAAAGTGGTATCTCAAAGTTGTTTTAATTAGCATTTCTCTAATCATTAGGGATTTAGAACATTGTATTGTGACAATAGATAGCTTTGATTTTTTTTTTCCTCTGAAAACTATCCTGTGGCCTTCTTCAAAAGACTGCTTTCCTTCTCCCCCTGCTTCTCTTAATTGGCCTCCTTTTTGTTATTCCTTCATCCCTCCTTTCTCTTATGCCTTTCCCCTCCTTTCTTGTTGAGTAAGATAAGAGTTGTGGGTCTCTCTACTCGTCTTTCTTTGAGCTGATTTGAGAGCGAAGTTGGAGCATTGATTGCCCCCTTTCCTCAGCTTTATCCTCCTTTCTGTAAAAGCTCTTGTGTTTCTCACTGTGTGTTTGCACACATGGCTCTCTGCATCCTTCAAATGTTGACATTGGGGCTGGGTCACATCTTAGCCAGGAGATTCCTGCTGGCCCTAATGTGGGAGTGACGCCCTCAGGAGCCTCTTTTGTCTTTTCATGTCTCCAAAGGTCATGCTAGGTCTTGGCTAGGTCAATAGATATGTCTAGGATTCGTTGTTTTAGTCAGCAACAATGTCCGTCTCAAGTTCTGCTTCCCTTCTCCTGTCCCTCTCCCCCCACCTCCTGTCATATCCGCCTTCCTCCCACATGAGAATTCATTTGGAACTGGAACCTTCAATTAAGGAGAAAGTATCAGGATGAATAAATTACCTGGGTCAGCCACTTGGGTACCAGTGCTTACCTGTACTTGCATGGGCTATGTTCCATTAAATTTGTACCAATCCTACTTCCTGCTCTCTGGGCACATGCCTACAATGATCAATATAAACCTTTTTGGTCTGCATCTTCAGGGGATGGGTTTAGTGGGAGTTCAGCAGGAAAAAAAACACTGTCTCTAGACTTGGGTTCAAATTTCACTTCTGATGTCCGTCTATTTGATCATAATAAAAATAATAGTCAATATTTATCTAGCATTCACTATGTGCCAAGCACTATATAATCATCATCTCATTTGATTGTCACACTACTCTGGGAAGAAGGTATTATTATAATTATTATTATCCCCATTTTACAGAAGGGAAATTGAGACAGAGAGTTGTTAAGTGACTTGCCCAGGGTCACACAGCTAGGAAGTGTCTGAAATTGAATTTAGGTTTCCCTGACTCCCAGCTCATGTTCTATCTCTGAGCCATCCAGTAGCCCCTCAGTTGCTCATCCTTTGTCATCTGTTAAAGGAGTGGGTCAAACTGAGTGTCCCCAAAGTTTCTTCCAATGCAAAGTCTGAGATGCTCATTTTGTTTGATTTTTAAACGACCTTTAACAAAACTTGAATAAATTTTGTTTAACTCCAGTTCTCAGTGCCTGATGAAGAGACCCCTTCATAAGTGCTTTGGGATTGCACGAATCCTTCATTAATATGGAGAATTCCCAGTGTGAAAACTCCCTCCCCTGATACAGACAAATCACAAATCTGTAATTTAGAGGCTCAGATGGTTTCCTGACTACAAAGGCTTTCATTGACTTGCCCAGAATCACTCAGACTATCTGTGTGAAAGTAAAACTTGAATCTGGATCTTCCTGGCAGTGACTGGCTTTCTACTTATTCTCTCTCATGATTTTTTTAATGACAAACTAAGTCCATCTTACCATGACAGAGCAAAAGTAGCAAAGGTCCATGACTTTATAAATGTGGAAATTCCCAACCCTTACGTACCATGAGAGAGAAGTTTTGGGGAATGGTTTGACTTACCCAGGTCACAGAACAACTGAGATAATACTGAAGATGGGAATCCGGGCCTTCCTGCATTTAGTCCCGATTTGTTGCTTGCTCACCCATTCTCCCTTGCATTTAAAGCATTGAAAGTCAGTTCATGTATCTATTGTGTTTCAAAGTGCCTTCCTCACAACCCTGCGGGGTGGCCAATTCATTCCACTTTATTGAGAGGAAAAGCAGTGGGTACAATGGGATGGGATGCATTTTAGATGGATGCTCTCAATGTTTGCTTAATCTCTTTGTGCCTCAGTTTCTCCTTTGTAAAAGAAGGATATTGTAAATAAGGACCTCTAAGTCTAGAGATATAACCCTATACAATATTTAATTCTCAGTTACAAGTTACAAGAACCGATGCGAAGTAAAATGAACAGAACCAGGAGATCATTCTACATGGCAGCAGCAATATTATACAATGATCAATTCTGATGGATGTGGCTCTTCTCAACAGTGAGATGATTCAAGCCAGTTTCAATGATCTTATGTTGATGAGAACCAGCTACACCCAGAGAGAGGACTGTGGGAAGTGACTGTGGATCACAACATAGCATTTTCACTTCTTTTGCTGTGGTTTGCTTGAATTTTATTTTCTTTCTCATTTCTTTTCCTTTTTGATCTGATTTTTCTTGTGCAGCAAGATTGTATAAATATGTGCTTCTATAATGGACTTACATATATTTTACCATGTTTTACACAGATTAGATTACTTGTTATCTAGGGGAGGGGGCGTGGGGAAGAAAGGGAAATTGGAACCTAAGTTTTTGCAAGAGTCAATGGTAAAAAATTATCCTTGCATATGTTTTGAAAATAAAAAACTTCAGTTAAAAATGGGGGATTACAATGGAATTATATATTTTAGGCAAGAAATTCTATTGACTTTGGAAAAGGACAATAGAGGACAATTCAGCTCAATTCAATTTAAATCATTGCAACCAGAGTCCGTTAAGTGCATATTATGGGCCAGATAGGCGACAGAGAACCATATTTAACAGACCAGCAGTGGAGTCTGAAAGACCAGTATTACGTGGGATAGAGAAATAGGAACTAGATTTAACTTAATTGTTACAGGAAACTCCCATATCAGAAAAATCCTTGTTTTGATTTAGGACGACGCATCCTCTAAAGGGTATGAATTTCATATGTGTTGCAATATGATATATAATAGTAACATAAATCAGGATGGACTTTGCCTTGCAAAATATGTAGTTTGATGCCAACCCTTAATATGTGGACATTATTTCTTCCTCCCCAAATAACATGTCCATCAAAGTATGTTTTCTGTCTCTCTCTGCTGATCTCGTCTCCTGTCACACACAAATTGAGAAGACATGATGTACATCTGATTGGTTTAAAACTGGGTTTCTCAGCAACCAAATCTTTGCTCGGGGTGTATTAGCAAGTCCCTTCATGTCGCTGAGACTTTTTGCTCACCTATAAAATGGGGCTATTGATCCCTGTGGCACCTTGTTCCTAAGACTATGGGACTTTTGGGGGTTGAGACAGGAGAAGGAGATCCATAGACTTTAAAACCTTGGGGAAAATGAACATTTCCTCTTTAGCCCAATTCTGCTGTCACTAGGAAATGTTGCCTAAGTGTCAATTTAGGATTTGTTGTTTTGGTTGGAGAAATAAGAGAAATAATTAATCATTTCCTCAGCTTAGGGAAATCTCAATGAGGAAAATTTCTCTCCCAGTGCAGAATGATAACGTCTATCATCTTGTTAGTCTTTGGGTCAGGGAAGAGTTAAGTGACTTGCCCAATCTTTGAAAGAGACAGAACTAGAATGCAGTTTCTTCTGGTTCTCAGGGTTCCCTCTGATGATTTCTCCCCAGTTTCTCCCTGTTGTTTTTGTTGCTGGTACTGTTGTCATTACTAATACTATAATAACACAAAATAATCCGATTTTCTTGCTCGGCGTTTGTCCACATAACATCACCAAGTGAATTTCGAAACAAGTCCTTTTAAGATGTATTAAATACAGAGTTAGTGCAGGGATATGGTAGAACAGACCACTTGGGGTCTCTCTTTATCCTATGAGTCAGTACAGAAAACCAGACAGATGAAATTCAAGTCGATTTTACCGAATCTTTGTCCAGTAGCTTAGACATCAGGTTGAAATTGGACATACACATCAGTGTTTGGATTTAAAATTAGTGGAGTGACCAGAGAATTCCAATGATCCCTGTGTGAAGAAATGTATTGGAGAATACAGCAGATTTACAAAACGAAAGGCTCTTGTATCCAAGGTAAAGCAACCCAACTTCGGCTGGTGGTCAGAAAGCGAAGGCAGCGAGTAATTGCGTGGAAGGCTAGTGGGCAGTGAATCAAATGTGAATCGGAGTATGAGGCATCCAGATACCACCCAGTGAGCTCATTGGTCTGGGTCCCTTGTCTCACCACAAGGTGAGACCCACCAGAGACTGGTGAGTCAGAAAGGATTCACGTAAAAAGGTTTTTTCTGTGTTTTCCTGAAGGCACTGGGCACTCACTTTGCTGCAATTCAGAAGGATATGATTTATTCAATTTCCTATAAGACACAATTGATCACTAGTATTTATTAAGTGACTACTATGCACAGTGACTGTAGGAATTGTTCCAAGTGCTGGGGAGACAAAGAAAAAAATAAATCCCTGCCTTCAGGAAGCATATATTCTATTTATTTCAGTTCATTAAGTTCTGATCTTGACTTACACAATGAAATAATAGGTGAGTGAAGAATTATTTATTAAACAGAGCCCTGTGCCAGATACTATGAGGAGACATGTTTTAATTTATTTTTTCAGCTAACAGTAATCTACTTTCTCTGTATTTAACCTCGGCTTTCCACTGGGGAGAAAAGAGAAAAGAAAAAAATATTCTTGTAACAAACATATGCAACCCATATTTGTCTGTGGGCAAACAAATACCCACACTATTTCTCAATCTGTATCCTGAGTTCATTACTTCTATCAGGAGCTGGGTAGAATGTTTCAACATAAGTCCTCTGGCATCGTGATTGGTCTTTGGATTGCTCAGAATTCTTAAGTTTTTCAAAGGTGTTTGTCTTTATAATGTTTGCATGTAAATTGTTCTCCTGGTTCTGTTCGTGTCGCTCTGCATCAGTTTGTATAACTCTCCCTCGGTTTCTCTGAAATATCCACGTTATCGATTCTATAACAAAATAGTGTTGCCTGCCATTCCGGAGCTTCAATGCCCCCTTTTCTTCTCTGGCACTGCTGCCATCTTGTGCAGACCCTCATCGCCTCATACATGGACTACTGCAATAGTCTGCTGGTGGGATCCATGACAACTTGCTCCATACTCCGATGGATCTTCCACTCAACTGCCAAAATGATTTTACTGAAGGGTATCTTAACATGTCGCCTTCCTTCTCGCCATACTCCAGTGACTCCCTTTCAAGTCCAAGATCCAATGGAAAAGTTTCTGTTTGGACTTCAAAGACTTTCAAAGCATGTTCCCCCACCCCACTTTTTCAGTATTCTAATACTTTCCAGCACCTTTCTTACCACCATCTTCTCCCTCATTCTCACATTATATTCTGGGATTCACTTATATTCCTTGTGTTTTTTTTTTTTTGAACAAATCATTCTCTCTCTCAATTCCAAGCATTTTCACTGGCTGTCACCCCATTCTTGAAGTGCTCCCTCTCTTCATCTCTACCTCCTGGTGTTGTTGAAGCTTCAGTTATACCATCTTCTACAAAAAAATCTTTTCTAATTCCTCTCAATCCCAGCACCTTCCTTCCACTGGTGTCATATGGGATCGACCCCCTGCCTTCCTCAGTGCCTCTCCTGTTTATGGAGGTTCTTGAGCCCTGGCACTTTGGGGAAGGGGAGGGGAAGGAGAACGGGAGGGGCCGCTCGCAGGTGAAGGGCAGCAGCTACCTGTCTTTGCATGTGGTGAGGTCCGTCTCTAGTAACTGACAGCTCCCCACAGGTCGGGATTTGGAAAAGCAGGTGGATGACATGCGACAGGTCAGATAGTGATGGCTAATGAGACCCGGGACTCCAGAGCCAGCATTGCCAGCCAGGGAGGGCGGAGGTCTGCTCGCTGAATCTGCAGGGCACTCAGGCGGTCCTCCAGGACAAGGGGGCTTTCATACCTTCAGTGAGAGAACCAGGTGCGTTGGATGTGTGTAAACACACACACACACACACACACACACACACACACACTCATACACACACACGCACACTCACACACACTCACACACACTCATATGCATGCACACTCACACTCACACACACACTCGCATATACACACACTCATACACACACACTCACATACACACACACACTCACAAACACATACACACACAAACACACACACACTCACAAATACACACTCACAAACACACACACTCACACACACACACACACACACTCACATACACACACACATACACATACACACACTCACAAACACACACACTCGCATACACACACACACACACACACACACACACACACTTGCAGCAAGGGAAATGAAAGGAATTAACTCTCCACCATCTGCTGTTGGCCTGAGAAGCCCTCAGGAACTTCCACCAGCTCTCCCAGACACTTTCAGCCAATGCATCGTCCTCTGTCTCCATCTAACTGTCTCCTGGGTCCAGTTTCTCATCGTTCTCCCTCTTTTCTCTTTTCCTTTCTCTCTCTCTGTTTGCTAGAAAGTAGTTTGCTGATGGACCATTTATCTCTTCAGCTCAGAGAGCGCAGGGACCCTGGGTCCTCAGGTCCCGATGGCATTTTGTTGGGGACATCAGGAAAATGCATGAATAGCTCCTAGCAGAGAGAGAGAGGCTTCTTGGGGGGTTCAGAATCGGGAAGTAGACCATCCAGCCCCTCCCTGAGTAACGCAGCCCTAGTCTGACTCAAGTTCCCAACTTGCATGATACCTGGAGGGATCCAGCGCCCCAAAGGGGAGAAGGGGGAGAAGCCACCATCTCAGTCCCTCAGCCGCCATCTCCTGAAGCATTCATTGGGCTAGAGAATGGGATTGTGGTTCTTTGGCCCCTGCAGTAACTGGGGAGGCTGAGTCTTTATATCAGAAACAAAGTAGGGAGTTTCAGAGAAAAACAAAGTGTGTCCATTTAAACACGCACATGTACTTTCCATAATCGATATGCACAGAGCAATTTCAGGATTGTGAATCTTACATACATGTATTCAATGTACACTCAAACAAATCTGAGAAAAAAAAATTCTCTAGGCTTTTTCCCCCCAATTTACAGATGAAGAAATTGAGGTTTAAAGAATTTAAGTAGAATTTAATCTCTCCCTTTCTCCCTCCCTTCCTTCTTCTCTCCCTTCCTCCTTCTCTTCCTCCTTCTCTTCCTTCTTTCCTTCCTTCTTTCCTTCCTTCTTTCCTTCCTTCCTTCCTTCCTTCCTTCCTTCCTTCCTTCCTTCCTTCCTTCCTTCCTTCCTTCTTTCCTTCCTTCTTTCCCTCCTTCCTTCCTTCTTTCCCTCCTTCTTTTCTTCCTTCCTTCCTTCCTTCTTTCCCTCCTTCCTTCTTTCCCTTCTTCCTTCCTTCCTTCCTTCTTTCCTTCCTTCTTTACTCCTTCCTTCTTTCCTCCTTCCTTCCTTCCTTCCTTCCTTCCTTCCTTCCTTCCTTCCTTCCTTCCTTCCTTTCCTCCCTCCCTCCCTCCTTTCATCCTTCCTTCCCTCCCTCCTTCCTTCCTTCCTTCCCACTTCCTTCCTCCTCTCTCCCTTTCTCACAATAATCCTGAGACATGACAAATATAAGTATTATTAAAGATGTAACTAGAGTTGGGCGCTGGGCCTTTGTCTCAGGCTCCTGAAATATAGAGGGATCACAGAACAAGCACATCTTACCTTTCAATAATATCAAGAAAGGAGTGCTTCTTGACATCTAATTAGCAAGAATAATTTGGTGAAATAAGTAGACCCCGAATACCATCTTCTTCCTTTCATCCCCCCCATCTCTCAGCAGTGGCTCCACCTTGGTGGGTCCTTCCCCCCTCCTTCCCCCAGCTCTTTGAGACGCTCCATCCCCCCGGTGTTTGCCACCAAGGTCTCCTCTCCCCTTGCCCAGAGCTGGAGGGCGTGTTGTGTGCTGGCTGCCTGCCTGGAAGCCCCAAAGGATGAGCTGTGTGAACATGGAGACCCACAGACATGAAGGCCCTTCTGAGGTAACCGGCGATGAAGGAGAAGGCAGTGCTGGTTCTCTGCCAAATGGGGAGTCAAGAACTAGACTCGAGCGCAGCCTCGCAGCCTTCCTGGGCTGTGTGACTCTGGGCTTGTCACGGGGCCTTGGGGCCTCAGTTTCCTTATCTGTAAGATGGCAGGGCTGGCCTTGGGGACCAGCAAGATGGTCCGTGCCCTCCCCTGAGCCTGGCGAGTGCTTTTTCCGCCCTCCCGGAGGGGAAAGAGGATCATGGCCGAGGAATGGAAGGAGACCGAAGTCTGCCAGAGGGCCTGGAAGCTGCCAGGGAGGGATCTGGAGCAATCATCACAGCCGACACGCACGGAACGTGCTTCCTTCTTCCCAGGGCTTTCCAAACATGAGCTCATTTGACCTTCATCACTTTCCTTTGAGATAAGAAATTTTATGGCCTCTATTGAATAGGTGAAGAAAGTGAATGAATGAAAAGCTCCTATTAAAAGCCAACTAGATGCTGAGCATCGTGCTTGGCCTGAACAGCAAAAGCAAGAGGGCCCCTGCTCTCCAGCAGAGGAAGACGGTCCAGCTTCTGAGTAGGGGGTGCCCGGGGTGCCCGGGATGCCCGAGGGAGCAGAAGAGGGCAAACGGAGAAGCCCAGGGCTCCCTCCCTTGTTCTTTCAGAAGCTCAGATCGCAGCCCCAGGGGGACATGGGACCTAGAGGCAACAGTGGGGCCAGAAGGACCCTAGGAGACCATGATATGGCAGAGTGACGTTAAAAGCTGGCCGTCATCCACCTCAAGGAGGAAACAGAGTGCGCGGATTCTATTAATCAAAGCCGTGTGAGCAGCCAAGGGACCCAGGATGTTCTGGGGACCCTGGTTGGGGAGAGGGACCAGGGAGAAGGGAAGGGGGCCAGGACAGCCTGCCGATGGGGGGGCTGCTGCATACTTTGGTGGGGGTGATAAGAGGGAATGGGTGACTTGTGAATAGAGTTTCCCTGAAGCTGAGACAGAGAGAGAAGGGCAGACCCCCCCCCCTTTCTGGAACTATCCATGTGAACAATTCCCTTGGTTCGCCAGCATTCTTTGAAAGGGAATCTAAAATAGCAATATATAGAAAAACCTGGACAAAATGAAAAAAAATATAGAGGAACCTGGCCAAAGGTAACTATGAAAGAGAGCATCAAATCAAGGAAAAGAAGGGGAACAGACAAGATGGGGCAGAGGTTTCACGTCAGGGTTAGGCAGAACATTCTCTTAAACCCAATTCACCATGGCGTTCGAGTCTCCGCGAGGTGAGGTAGCGTGCGTAGGGACACGCTGCTATGGAGGGCCAAAGGTTCCCCAGACCTCAGGTCCAGGGTTCTGTCTCCTACCACACAGTTTCTTTCACCGAGGAGGCCCGTGAACCCCATGAATATGGGCCTGAAACCCAGGAAGGCCTCGATTAGGGGGAAGGTCACCAAAATAGGAAGGAAGGTTTCCATAAGAAATTTCAGGAAGATTGGCCCGACCTGGCGACTGTCTCTGGAGGGTGGAGAACACGAAGAACATAACGATGGCTGCACCTTCTTGACCTGATGAGTGTCTGGAGGTATTGCTGAGAGAGGCACAAAAAGGGGAGCGGATGGGAGAGATGAGGTAGTGGGATGGAGAGAAGGCAAGGAGTTCAGTTTAGGACATTAGAGTTTGAGGCGAAATGCTTTGTGGGCAGCTGGGGGAAATGGAGACGGAGCTCAGGAGGAGAAATGCTGCTTTGGGAGTCGTTAGCAGAGAGGTGATACTGGAAGTTTTGAGAATAAAAGACTTTTCTGAGGGAGGGAGCAGAGGGTAGGATTACAGGCAAATATCCAAAATGGCCCCACAGGGATGAATAAAGCCAGTTATCCAGCTTCCTACTGGGGGATACCTGGAAGCTTAGCAGAAGGATGTGGGACATTCCAAGTGCACCTGGACAAATACACATGGCCGTCTGCAAAAGAGATCCACTCCGTGTTTCCCCAAAAAGGGCTAGCTCACGTTAATGGTTTTCAACTTTTTTTTTTTCATTTACTATCTTCCATGGCCCCATAAGGCTCCCACTCCCTGATCATCCCCCTTAGTGGGAGTTTACGGCACTGTTGACATGTGTACAAAGTATTCATTTTCAGTTCCTGAGGAAGGTGCTCCAGCAAACCAGACCCTGAGGGAAGCCCTAGAGAATCAGCACTGAGGGAGGAGGCCAGAAGGGTCCCTTGCCCTTCGCTCTCTCATGAGCACAAGGCCTCTTCTCCTGGGCGACGGGGACTTGGTGGGAGGCCCCGCAGACCGCTCACTGAGAAAGGGAAAAGGGGAACCCTTGCTGAGGGTGTGTTACAGTGACTCCAGGATCATGATTTCTAGCTCTTGGGGCCACTTTGGGATCCAGTGTCTGCCCTGCAGAGTTGCCGGTGTACAAAAGCACCTCCAGCATCATGGCGGTCTAGACCTTGGGGCATCTGGACGTTGCCACCTGGCGGCGGGTGTACTCAGTCACTGTAGGCTCATGGTGACCTGGACGCTAGGCTGTCTGAGACCTACCTGTTAGTTAAGACTATAGACGGAAGCCATAATTTTTACTGGAGGAAAGAGACGCCTCTCATGGAAAGAATGATTTCTTGAGCATTACCAAGATGAGGGAAGGATGAATTGTGGGGAACTGAAAATGTCCAGCCCAGGGCCATGATTTCCAGGAGGCCGGAGGAGGTTACCTGAAGGTCAGTGCTCCACGGTCTGAGGCCTTGGAGTTTGGAGGCCAGTAAGGAAATACCTGTCGAGGTGGGGGCTTCCTCTAGATGGAAGGATGAAGAAACCAGTTCCACAGAGCTGGTCGCGTCAGCCGCCTGTGTCATCCGAACCCACCTTGGCCGGGAAGCCTCCGGCCTAGACAGAATGGGATCATCTGACTCCAGGGACGAGTCTGGCAGCAGGGGCCGAGTCAGGTGCTGGGAGGAACCAAGGAAGAGCCATCTCTGGGCTCGGAATGCAGATTAAAATTTATATTTGAATGCAGGGGGTGCTTGATATTCTGGAAACGAGCACTGGGAAAACTCAGCCCAGAAGGAATGTGAACGCGGACCAGCTCCCTCCCCTTTTTCCACAGACTGAGCCTCTCCCTGCTTCTCATTCCATGGATGACATGAAGCCGGGGGGAGAATGAGCGCCTCGGGCAGCAGGACCAGCGTCCAAAAAGTCAACAGGTCCGGGGATGGGCCGACCGACACAAAGAAGCAAAAGAGGGATAACGAGTCCCATGTTTTGGTGATAGAAATCAGACATGGAAGGACACGGGAAGGAGAGCCACAGAAAAGCAGTCTGTGTGAATCGGGAGGCTTCGGTGGACCCCGATCCCAAGATGTGTCAAGAGGGAGACATGGCGGCCAAAAAGGCTAATGAGCTCCTGGGGAGTGAGGAGCCATGGAGCGTCCAGAGCTGGCCAGGCTGGATGGAGTCCCTGCCCCCAGATGAGACAGGCAGAGGCCCTGCAGGGGCTTGGCTCCGGGCCAGGTGCAGATGGCCACCGCGGGGCATTCCTTGGGGCATCCGGATCTTACCCATGAAGAAGCTAATAACTCACCACGATCCCACAGTTGGGAAGTGTCAGAAATGCATTCAGACCCGGCCTTTCTGACTCGGGGTCAGCACTGCCCAGTAGGGCACGCTGTCTCTTTGTGCTTCGGTCGCCTATGATATGATCTTGTGATTGTATGATTTTGACATGATCACCATGTAGAGAGATCCCAGGGGGGAAACTCACTGTTGAGGAGAATCGAAAGCTAGGAGACAACTTCAAATATTGGGGAGCTGCCTGGGGCCCTGAGAGGACAAGCAGCGTGCCCCGGATCTCAAACCCGGGTTATCTGGGCTTAAATCCAGATTATCTTGGCTCCAGGGGCAGCTCTGGGCCCACTGTAGCAGAATGGATCTCTTTGGCACTCACGGGGGATGGTGTGCATGGATCAAGGACAGTCTCATCCACAAAGTGTCCCTGAATTCAAGCTTGGATGACAGGCAGGGATTCTAAGAGGAGGCTGTAAGGAAGGACAGTCTAGACAGTGCGGGAGGCTCCAGGAATCCGGGACCCTGAGAGAGGGCCAGTCAGCAGAAAGCCAACAGTCTTGAGCTCTGTGCTTAGGTTTCCAGACACACCTCCCCCACCCCACTGCTTGGATCTGTTTCTCTTTGGTCGTGGGGAAGGCTGCTCCTCTTTCTCCTGGTGACGGGAGGTCCAGTCTAAAGCCGTAACACTGCTCATTGCCCTGGGAAGAGCTAAAGGGTTTCCATGGCAGCCGGCATCAGGGTGGAAGAATGGAAGCTACTGACCACCATTTTGGATCAGATCTGGTCTCTAATACAAGGTAAAGAAGAAGCAGAATTCTAGTAGAACGCAAAGACCTTGAGGGGGAGACTCTTCACTTTTGTATTTGATTTTCTAAAGTTCCACTTAGTATGTTATAGTAGGTGCTTCGTAAATGCTTATTGATGACTTGGGCTTCCTTTCTTTACTAAGCATGGAATAGCAGAAAATTTGCTGGACTTGACGTGCTCTGCTGAACACTAGTGTGCTCTCGAATTACTTGGAACAATCACAGAGCAACAACATTGGATCGGACCTCACGAGACATCTACCTTGACCCCTATCTGAACAATCAGTTAATCAATCCATCAAGGTGCATTTAAAAATTGCCTACTATGTACAGATACAGAGATTCAGAAGAAAAAAAGAAATTAAACCATTCCTCCTCTCAAGGAACTTACATTTGCCTACTAAGCAAGACAATATGCACAGGTGTATCCATAAGCAGAATATATACAAAATCAATCCCAGAATTCTCTCTGCGATGCTGCTTACTAGTTTTTATCCAGCCTGCCATGAAGGCTACCTTCTGTCACTAATGACTTGAAACTTTGCTTTTTAAGAAGTCCTTTTATGAGTGAAACTTTGTCTTTTTCTCCCTCTTACACCTTTCCCCTCAAACTTCTTTGGGCCCCTCTTCTAGCTACCCTTTCCTCTGAGAATCTCGCCATACATTTCACTGAAAAATGAAAACCATGAACTGAGAGCTCCCTTGTCTTTCCTTCTTCACATCTCCCATCACTTCGATGGTCTCTTCCTCCATCAGCATCTTACACAGAGGTGACCCTTTTTCCTCCAAGACAAGCCCCTCTACCTGCACAAGGGCTCCAATTCTATCCAATTTTCCCCAGCAGATTGCCGCTTCTCTCGCCTCATTCTCTCACTTCCTTCTTTTCCTCCTTCCCAACTGCCTCCCTCCTTCATCTTTAAAATATCTCACTTGACCCTCCCATTACTCCTATGTCACATCCTCTATCTCCTCCCTTTTATGGCCAAGGTCCTTAAGAATAATGTCTAAAATCAAGGCCTCCATGATCCTCCTCTTTTAACTCTCAGTAGTCTGACTTCTCAACTTAACATTCCATGGGAATTCCTCTCTCCCAAGTTACCACCGTTCTTGATGGGTAATTTTTTTTTCTGTTTTTTAAAGTTATTCATTCATCCATTTTGTTTTTTGACTTTCAGCACACAAGATCCTAGATAGTTCAACCACAAACACCCTCACCCCACTCCCTGTTTTACAGATTAAAAGTTTCATGTCCAGTGAAGTAAGAGACTGGCTCCACATCATGTCATACAGCTGAGTAAGCAAGCTTAAAGTCAAGTCGACCTAGGAATCAACATTAGGCCTTTTGATTCCAAATTCAATCTTTATGGGTAAACGAATGGCCTTTTCCCACTCTTACCATTTCTTTTCCTCTCTAATGGATGACACTGTTCTCTTTGTCTCCTCCTACCTGCCAGATCTCAGTCCGGCCTTTGATGGATCTTTAGCCATTACCTGTGGATGTGCCCCAAGATTTTGACTTAAACCTTCTTCTCTTCCTCCCAATGCTACTTCACTCGGTCATCGCATCAGTTCCAGGGGATCCAAATACCAGCTCTCTGCAGATGATTCTCAGATCTTTCATGTCCTCCCATTTCTCTCCTGACGTCCAGCCTTGCCACTCCATAGACACGACTTGGTTCCATAGATCGTCATGCTCCATTTCCACAGCAGACGTGCTCATGTTCCCCCAGCCCACCTCTCTTCCTATATTCTCTATACCTGGCCCTCCAGGCAGCCAGAGTCACACCTTCTGGAGCCCTCGTCAGCTCCTCTCTCTCTTAGCCCCTAATGAAGCAGGAGGCAAGTGCTTTCGATTTCTGACCTCTCTCCTCTCTGCCTTTCTCTCCTCTGGGGCCATTTTCTGCTCTTCTTTGTATCCCCAGCTCTTAGTCCAGTGTCTGGCATGTAAAGCATGGCTAATCAATGCTGATTTCCCTTGAGTTGACACCGTATTCTGCCCTTTGAGCATAAACTCATTAATTCTATTTCCTCCTCTCTCTCTGACCCTCAGTTTATTCATTTTTAAATGGGAATGAAAACACTTTAAATGGGAATGGTCACTTGTCCGGGTTAAGCATCCATTCTCTTTTATGAAGTGAGCAGTCGGTGTTTTAACATTCTGGGGGACCAAGTGTGTGACAAATCTGCAGAGGAGACTGAATCCTGGCCCGGGTCAGAGGGGTTGGTGGCCTGGGGATGGCTGCAAAGACAAGGCTAGAAGGCAGAATCAGGGAGCTCTTTTCCCAGAAAAGGAGCCCTGCCTGAAGCACCCTGCCCGGCGGGGCCTTGGCCAGGATTGGCCGTCCTGGATCAGGGCATGCTTGGTTGCCTCCATTCCTGCTGGTCTGAGGACGGGAGCTGCCAGCCTGCTTCAGTCCTTTCCCAGCTGTCCGGGGCTCGGGTGCACTGCCTGGAGTCTCCTCCTGCCAAGGAGCCAGGCCCCGTGCCAGGAAAAAGAGAGAGCCCCACCCAAGAGCGGAGGCAAACTCATCCCGAACCAGGACGCCTGAGCACCTGCGAAAGAGAGGAAACGTCCTGCTTCCAGTATTTGTGATTAGAAAAAGATGACCTGATTCCCTGCCGTTAATTCCTTCTCTGGGGCCTTTTGGGGAGTAGAGAGCCCCCCTGAAGGCAGAGGGTTCGGAGGTCTCAACGAAAACAGGGGGGGAGAGGATCGTGCCTGGCAGAGGATGCCGAGTGCTGAAGCAAGGTGGAAAGAATCAGAGCATCCTGGGCTGGGAGGGACTCGGGGCGGAGGTCAGCTCGCCCTCCAGGCGGGAGGACTCCGTCAGGGAGCCGACTGATGAGAATTTATCCTGTGGTTTTTCGAGACCTCCAGAGAAGGAAATTCCACACACGCTCCCTCACTGACCTGTTCCAGGATTCAGCTGTCCTCACCGAAGGCAGTTCTGCTCAGCCCCAACCAGAATCCCTTGCACAGCACTTTGTCTGGCCTAAACCCACGCTCTGGGAATGATTAGGGGTGCCATTGACAGGATGCCTTTTCTGCAAGCACAAGCTGCCTGCCCTTTGTGCCTAGAACACCGCCCTCCTCATCTCTGTTTCTTGGAAAAGCAACCACCTATATGAAAGTTTGCCTGACCCCTCCAGCTGCCACAGCCTTCCCCCAAATTACTTTATATATTTTATTATATTTTCCCCAGTTACATGTGAAACAATTTTTAATATTTGCTTTTACATCTTTGAGTTCCAGATTCTCTTCCTTCCTCCCTTCCCACTCGCTCCACTTCCATAATTTTTTCTTCTGGGATCATAGATTCAGAGATATAAGGGACTGCATCCCATCCAAACCCCTCACTTTACAGAGAAGGAAACTGAGATCTGAGGAACTTAAATAACTCATCTAAAGTCACTTAGATTAGGTGTTCTTTTTTTCCCCAATACAATGGAAGGTCCTTGATGGAAAGAACGATTTCCTTATAGTCATCACATCTCCAGTGCTTGCCACACAGCAGGCACGTATAGGGGGGAAACTTATGAAATTTAAGTTTTTGCTCAATTTGTCAGTAAAAATACTTTCTCAGCTTTTTTTTTTGAATCATCAGCTTAAAGTTGGAAGATTAATATCTCCAGATTCTGGATTGAACTTCTAGGTTTCATAAAACTAAGTCTATGCTTGAAGATGCCCTGGGAGACAGAGAGGTTGGATCAAGAAGCAGATGGGCCAACCTGTGGCCAGTCCTTCCCGAAGCTCAGAGCATTTAAGCATTATATATCTCTAAGGCCTCTTGGAGATAAGTAGTGGTAGTCTTGGTTTCCAACTGAAAGAGAGAAATGTTTGGGTGAATTCTAGTCAAAATGAGGTAATGATCCCACTTTAAATGGAGTGTTATTGGAATAATGAAATATGAGACGCTCCTGTAAAACACAAAACCGCAGTAACTTTTCATAGACTTCTGTGGGTAAGACTGGAGGGCTGGAAAGTGGGATTCTGTTTGATATAGAGATAAATGCAAAGATGCTCTTGGGCACATCATATCCCAAAGCAAGGATGCTTAAAGTATCTTCATGAGCCCTCCAGAGTGCTCCCTCAAGTCCTCCGTGCTCAGAGATGCTACATCTTGGTCCTCTAGAAAGGCTGACATCTGAGAATGGCTCAAGTGAGACTTAAAGCATGGAGCACAGAATGGGGCAAGAGGCCACACAGTAGGGTTGGCTCAAACATATACCCGGGTCTCACAGGTGACTCCGAGGTCATCCTCTTCCATCAAATAGTTGGACAACATTTGACATTCCTCCTCTGTGAAAAAAGGACAGAGGCCCTATATCACTCTCAGTTCTCTAATGAGCATTCCAGCCAGCAATCCATTCCGCTGGATCCATGGAAAGCCTGGGTCCTAGAGTAACCTCCCTTCCATTTTAACCTGAAGTTACATGTAGAAGGGAGTTTAGTGGAAACTAAAGAGAAGGTTTATGTCATTTAGGAGATCTTAGGAGCTAGAAAATTCAATACCTGATTAAAATAGTCTATTCTATTTTCAGACAACTCCAATATATCCACTCATGAGTCATTCGTGAGGATTGAACATTTAGAGGATAAACAGGCAGATTCAAGTTTGTTGCTGGTCTAAAAGCCGTGATCTTTCACTACTCCTCCTTTTCCTCTTTCCTTATATGATTTTTTTTCTTTTCTTTTTTTTTCCTTTTCTTTTCTTTTTTTTTTCCTTTTCTTTTCTTTTTTCTTTCCTTTCCTTTCCTTTTCTTTTTTCTTTTCTTTCTCTCTCTATCTTTTTCTGTCTTTTTCTTTCTTTCTGTCTTCCTTTTTCTTTCTGTCTTTCTTTCTTTTTCTTTCTGTCTTTCTTTTTATTTCTGTCTTTCATAATTGAGGGTAAGTGACTTGCCTAGGATCATACAGCTAGGAAGTGTTAAGTGTCTGAGACCAGATTTGAATTCAGTTCATCCTGACTTCAGGCTTGGTGCTCTATCCACTGCTCCATCTAGCTGCTCTCCTTATATGATTTCATTTCTACTGAAGGACAAAAAGGGAGCCTTATAAAGAGAAATATATATACATACATACATATCTACAAACACACACACACACACACACACACACACACACACACACACACACACATATATATCTTCATAATGTTCCATGTTTTTTCATGACCAAAAAATTCACGTGGTTCCCTGAAATTACCTACATTAGTTTTAGCAAAAAAGACTTACTGTGTTCTAGACTAAAGACCTTGACGAAAACCTTTCCAAGATGGCTTAACTTCACAGAGCTTCTCTCTGAGACTGGTAGCCTTTGAGAACTCCCCAGTCCCCTCCTCTGCAAGATGAAATATTAACTTAGGACCTTGAGAAGGTTTAAATCTCTAAGAATAAATATCACTATGGAAATAATGGAAGTTTATAGCCTCACACTGATGGCATGGGATAAAATTATAAAGAAATTCCATCAAGAACTTGATTAGAAGGCTCAGAAATTTAAATATATATATATACACACTTAGATCCTTGGTGACATTCAGGTCAAAATGAGAAAAAAATGAGAGTAGGGAGAAATATATGGGAAAACATGATGTATAAATAAGGAATGAGGGGGTCAAGGTCTTGTAGAGGACATAAAATCTCATATATCTATAGGATGAATATTTTCTTTGGGGAAAATAAGAATGGTTTGGCACTGGATTTTGCACATATCAATTAGGACCATAAAAATCAAATGGGCTGTCATCTAATACATATGAACAGACATTTACACGTTATTATTGTATGAATTCCCTTGAATCAACTGTAATAAGCAGACTATTGATTTGTCGTGCTAATATAAGAATTTGTTTTAAAAATACAAAAAAAGAAAACTATGAAAAAATTTTGTATAAAAATGAAATGACCCAATCCTGAATTATTTAAATAAAATATTGAAAATAATAAACGAGAAACAGACAGTAGAAATGATATAGACACAGACTATGATTTCATTTAAGAGACTCCTAAATGAAAATGCACCAATGTAAATTTGGTACACAATTAAGGAGATTAAAAGAGCTTAGAAAGAACCTCAGTCATCAAACATCTGATTTTCTGGCCAAAAAGAAAGAAGTGGCTGCCAAAGGTTACCTTGGATGAGAATATAAACTCTTTCATAAAATCTTATGAAGAAGGATAATGGATCGTTATGGGCAATTTTGTTCTATAAAATAGGAGTAAAGAAGAGTAAAACCAGTTTAAAGAAAGCTTGGCAAGAAGTATACCCAAACAGTTATCTTAAGGTCAGGAGAAGGCAAAGAGGTCTTTAAATAGAGGAAAAAGAAAAAAAATTCTCAAAAAATTTTCAACAAACTAATTTTTCCATCAAAGACAGTGGAATAATTATCCTTGGATCTCAATATCACATTTCTGAAGTATCTATAGAAGAAACAGAAATGGCACTAAAGAGAAGTAAGATGGCTAAAGTAGCTAAATTGGTCTAAAAAAAGAATAATATATAGATGATACATACTATTAATCAAAAGCAGCATCATAGCTCCATAAGACTTGTATCAAAACTGGCAACTCAAGAAGACAAATTTGGAAGAGCCCTTAATAATATATCACACATAGATATTATTTACATACTCATATATATGTGTGTATATGCATACTTTTGAATATACACATGCATATATATTTTGCATAAGCATATGTGTAGATATATATGCATGATCTTAAATATGCACATGCATATATATATATATAAATAACAAACAAAACAAACACATATATATACATGCATGTGTGTGAAAGAGAGAAAGAGACAGAGATAAAGACAGAGAGACGGGAGGAAAGAGAGAGAGATTGTGAGTGAGTTTAAAAATAAACATACACCTATATACACCCATTTTTAAGAGGATTAAAAAGGTGGAGAGGAGGAAGATGGAAAAAGATTGGAAAATGTGGGGTGGGGCCACAAGTTATAAGGGTCTCTGAATAACTATTTTGTATTTGATCCTGGAATCAATATAGAACCATTGCATTTTATTGAGTAGGGAGTTAAGGTTAAGACCTGTACTTTAAGAAAATCACTTTAGTAACTGAATTAAGGATATACTGGAGTGCGGAAAGAGTTGAGATAAGACCGCAGACCCTTGCAATAGTCCAGGCAGGAGGTGATAAAGGCTTGCACCAGAATGCAAAGATGTGCTGGAGTTCAGTCATTTCCATCAAACTAAAAGTCTGCTTAAGGTACCTTCTATGCACAAAAATAGAAACAACAATAATAGCTAATTGTGGTTCATCCTTCACACTCAACAGGACCAATGATACCATGATGTTGGTATGTTAGACTGTGACTTATCGGACCAGTAAGAGCTTGGAAGGCTCCACCGCAGGTCAGGCTCAGATAGGCCACGTGGACACTGGGAATGGAGGTGCCTCTGGATTTATAAGCCTCACATTTCCTTTGATCTATCGTGACTCCGCTGTGATCACGGAGCATGGTGCCATCTGTGACGCAGGCACATGGTTGTGTGCCAGCATCTCCCATGTCACCCCATAGACTTTGGAAGTGTTCTTGTGTTGCTTCTTCTGACCACCTCCTGTGAGTTCTGTGTAAGAGCATCCTTTAGGCAACCCATTTTGGCCACCCGTCCGACGGGTGCTCTCTGCAGCAGAGTTTGGATGCTTGGCCATTTAGCTAGAGAAAGGGCCTTAGTGTCCAGTATCTTATCTTGCCAGGTGATCTTGAGTCAAGTCGAATGGAAACGATTTTGTTCCTGGCAGGGAGCTGCCAGACTGTCCAGGATTCACAGACTCCCAGCAATGAGATCAGCATGAGACTCTGTAGCTCCTCGCTTTGGTAGGCAGCCTAATATTTCTTCTCTCACCCTTTCTTTAAACGACTCCAAACACTGAGCTATCTCTGGCAATGCATGTGTCAATCTTATCACCTATGTGGACACCCCAGGCAAGCAGGCCGCCAAATATGAGAATATGTCCAGAGGATTCAAAATCTCCCCATTTACTCGCTCCCCATATGGATGGTGGAGTGCTGGCTTGTGGAGAACCTCCGTTTTCTTGGTGTCAATAAAAAGAGTACTTATAGTGTGTTTTAGGGATTTACAAAGTACTTTGTTATCTTATTTGATCCTCACAATGCTCCTGTGATTTAAATGTGATTATCCCAATTTTATATCTGAGGAAACTGAGATTGCAAAGGATAAAATGATTTGCCTAAATTTTTGATTCAAGATCGAATCCAGGTCTTCCTGACTCCTAGTCTTATCTGTCTTAATTCTCCCAACTGCCAAATGTCTCTCTGTCCTTTGCCTTTTTGTGTGTCTTTCTGTTTCTGTGTTTCTTTTCCCCCTTTTGGTCTTTGTTTTTTTGTCTTTCTGTCTGTGTATCTGTGTGTGTCTCTTTCTTTGTCTGTCTGTAGCTCAAGCACTTTCTATTTCTTTCTATCTCTTTCTTTGCCCTTTTCTGTCTCTCTCTGGCTGGCTGCCTTACTTATCTCTGTCTCTTTTTGTCTCTTTCTGCCTCTCTCTGTCTTGGTGTCTCTTCTGCACTACCAAGATTCTTTCTATAACTTGTACTTTCTTTTTCCTCACTACCTTCTTGGAGTTATAAAATCTGAAAGTGAGAATCTTAGTAGTCACCTGGTCCAGTATAGACCCATTGAAGAATGAATAGGACATCTTTTGTGAAGTGTGATAATCCAGTTTCTACCTGAAAAAGTCTAGGGACTGGAATCTACTGCCTCCCATTCTGCTTTAAGACAAACTGTTTGTTGGACTTTGTTTTCTGACCCCACTCACGCTGAAACTACTTCCTCTCTCCCTCTTGTGTTTCCATGCTGAGCCACATCACTCCTCCAGAGGCAGTCAGTCCTTCAGATACTTGAAGAAATTGACCATGGCTGTCTTCATCTTCTCCCTGCTCCCGAGTTCTCTTTTCCAGGTCAAGCATCCAGAACTTCTCCAATATTCTTTTCAAATGGACATGAGGCTCTTCGCCTTTCTCCTGGACTTCCTCCAGTTTATTAATGTCCTTCCAAAGCCTTTAGCCCAGTGACCTAGAAGCCTGACACACACTAATCAGAGCGGAGACTCCGGACTCTTGGCATCTCTGGGCTACACAAAATCAGATCATGCTTTGATTGTAATATCCCATCACATTGTTGATTCAGGTTGAACTTGTGATCCACCCACAGTCTCGCATTATTTTCAAACAAACTGCCATTTCATTTAATTCATTCTTTTATCATCCTGTTGCATTCCCACCTCTCTAGTGAAGCTGTTTCACTCATAGTCACCAATGACTTTCCTTTGCCGAATCAATGGCCGTCCTTCTCATCCATGACCTTCGCCGAGCATTTAATACTATTGATCAGTCTCTTCCTTCAAGGAATTTAGCCGTCGGTAATAGAGTTCGGGATTAAACTGCAATCTGGTGAGGTTTAATCCCAAACTCTCCTGCTAGAACTCCTTGAGATGATTTCCAACTGCCTTTCCATCAGGCCCAGCAATCCTGTCAATTGCTGGAACCACACACTGCCAAGGAAATGAAATCTCATTAAAAAAGTAATTCACTGACATCCTTCACATTTTCCACACAAGTTACCCATGTGTGCTAGTATGTGTGTGTGCTTGTTCCAATTTCCTTGAAGCACTTAGAGATGATATTGCGAGATTAAAAAGGAAAGAAAGAAAAACCAACAAGTTAAGTTTCTTTGATAAATGCAAGACCTGGAGACCTTTTTCTGTTTTCAAGCCCAATTAGCTTAATTGTTTTTAAAAAGGAAAGGAAACATATTGCCGATCATGTGTGTGTGGCCTAAACGGGATCTTCCAAGCATCTTCAAGGTTATCCATCAAGAATTAAAAGGAAATACATTGTTTCTTAATCACCCTTATCTCAACCACTATCTGACAAAATTTGTTTTTTTTTTCCTGAGAAAAACTAAAACCATAATTTCATACCAGTGAGAAATACTGCTTTGCTTTTGTTTGTAGACTAAAAAAGGAGAGAGGGAAGGGAGGAAAGATGGTGCTTATGATACTATTTTAAATTCTGTTCCTTATTACTTTTCCTTCCAACTTGGAACAGGGCTTGAGTGCTATGGATGAGAGCTTGGCCCCAGCATAGTCAAGCTCCCTCTGAAGCCAGTGGGGAGTGATGGAGAACAACAGGGGCCAGCATGCAGCCCTATATTTCTTGCTTAATCCTGGATGCGTGGGTGAAGTATCAGGGAAAGGTATAAATAAAATGTTCTGGCTGAACATATGGTATTTTGGTTTTAAAAAGCCTGCATAAGCTTTTTTCCATTCTTATCAGAAGGTTTTTGCATTATGGGCTGGCCAGGTCTTCTCCCTTTGAAAGTACTTGACAAAGGCAGAGTGTTCCTGCAAAAACCCAGGAACTGAAAGGCCTCTGTAAGTAGAAGAGACTTCAGAAATCATGGAAGTCACTGCCTACCTGAACACTATGCCTTCTCTGCTAATTGATTATCCAGTCTTTGTTCAAAAAGATAAAGCAAGAGGGAAGTTTGTTCAACTCTGAAGGCAGACCATTCTCCCCTGTTAATGCGTTAAGTTTAGCTCTAACTTGAGGCTTTTTCTTGTGCTCGGGCTTTAAAACAAGATCTGGAACATACTATGTGCTTGATAAATTGTTTATCAATTGATTTATTGAGTAATAGTTGGAAAAATACAGATCTTTCCATTTACTTTCTTTTATGTATTCTTTCCTCACAGAGTATAAGGGCTGTCTCTTTTTCTATTTGTACACTCAGTACTTTGTACAAGGGAAGTGCTTTATAAGTACTATTTAAATAATTCATTCATTATTTTTTTTTTTAGTCATTCAATTACATCCAGCTTAGATTTCTCTCTAGGCAATTCCCATCCAGTGTTCAGAATTTTTCCTCTGACATCAAGCAGATTGTCTTGTTTGACTTCCAGGTGATAGCCTCATTCATATAAGGAAACATATTATGGGTGACTTTCTTATACTTTTTTTCTCCAATATCCTGATAATATGTTCTCGAAATATACTTAAATCTTTCGATTGATCTTCATATGACAAGATTTCAAGACTTTTGACCATCCTGGTTGTCCTTCTTTGGATGCTCTCCAGAAAAAAAAAATCTCTTTTCCTGAGGGTAGGTCTTTTTAGAAAACTAAATACAACTCTCGATCATCTTGACCAACCACCTTTCCTTCAGGAAAAAAAAAAAAAGAGCAACTCTTTTTTTCTCTAATCTAAATGTTCTCAATCCTTAGAAATAAACTAGATGCTCATTGACTGGAGAATGGCTAAATAAATTGTGGTACATTAATACAATGAGGTATTATTGAAACAATGACTATGAAGAATTTGGAAAATAAGGGGGAACCCAGGGCACATCAGGTGCAACTAGGCTGGACCACCCTAATGCAGAGCAAGCCACTAGTCCCAGAGGTTTTGGATCAGAGAACCGGCACCCAGTGCAAGAAGCTTAGGACAATGCCCACTCTACCCCAGGATCAGAGTTCATTTTTTATTTTATTTTAAAAGTTTTTTTTTTATTTTCAAAACATAAGCATAGATAATTTTCAGCATTCACTCTTGCAAAACTTTGTGTTTCAATTTTTTCTTTCTCCTCTTCATCTTACCCTCTCATCTAGATGGCAAGTAATCCAATATATTAAACATGTACAATTCTTCTGTATATATTTCCACATTTATCATGCTGCACAAGAAAAAGCAGATCAAAAAAGAGAAAAATGAGAAAGAAAACAAAAGACAAGCAAACAACAATTTAAAAAGTGAAAATACTATGTTGTGATCCATTCTCAGTCCCCACAGTCCTCTCTCTGAGTGCAGATGGCTCTCATTATCACAAGACCATTGGAACTGGCCTGAATCACCTCATTGTTGAAAAGAGTCATGTCAATCAGAATTGATCCTCATATAATGTTGGTGGTGTGTACAATGTTCTCCTGATCCCACTCACTTCACTTTGCATGATTTCATGTAAGTCTCTGCAAGTCTTTATAAAATTATTTCTTATATGCTGATCATTTCTTGTAGAACAATAATATTCCATAACATTTATATACTATCACTTGTTCAACCATTTTCCAACTTATGGGCATCCACTCAGTTTCCAGTTCCTTGTCACTACATAAAGGGCTGTCACATTTTTGCACATATGGGCCCTTTTCCCTTTTATATGATCTCTTTGGGATACAGGCCCAATACAGACACTGCTGGATCAAAGGGGATGCACAGTTTGACAGGCTTTTAGGCATAGTTCCATATTAGAGCTCAACTTTTTTTTAAAAAAAGTAAAAAACAAAAAATGGTGCTCTGACAATCAAAAGGTACTGTGGTGACAGAAAAAATCAAAACTAAAGTCAAAAGAGGAAAACAATGTCAAAATGCCCATATGCAAAGCCTCAAAGGGGAATATGAATTGAGCTCAAACCCAAGAAGTCCTCAAAAAAGATTTTGAAAATCAAATGGAAATAAATTGGGGAAGAAATGAGAATTATGCAAAAGAATTATGAAAAGAAGAGGCAATAGCTTGGAAAAGGAAGCACAAAAATTGACTGAAAAAAACAACTCTTTAAAAAACAGAGTTGACCAACTGGGAGAAAAAAAAATCCCCTGAAGAAAATATATATATATATTTTAAAAAGTAGTACTGGGGAGAGTAGTTGTGGGAAGATGACAGAATAGGTCAGAAAAGTTTCTGCTCTCTAAATTTCCTCCACCAAAAAAAACCAAACCCCTAAACCTAAAACAAACCAAAAAATCCAGAACATCACCCCAGAGAAGCAACGTAAAAATGTTATAAAGCAGTTGTCCCCCTAAGATGTTTTGAAAAGACTCTAGGAAAGACCTAATCTCCAGAGGCAGAGGTTTGACCTGAGTGAAGTGCAAATACTTCCAGGATGACTGCAAAATACACAAGCAACAAGCCCTGGAGGCATTTGGGTTAAGAGGCAGCTTCAGTTAGAAACTTTCATCTCTAAGACAAGTGTGGGGATCTGACAGTTAACTAGGAGAAGATTGAAGCACTTTCTATTGTGGAGGAACTCCAAAAGCTGGTAAAACAAAATAAAACAATAAATAAATGAATAAAAATGAGTAAGCAAAGGAAAAGGAGCCCAATGATAGATGGATAGTATGGAAATAGAGAAGATCTGGTTTCATATTCAGAGGAAGATAATGGAGCTCTTTTTTTCAAGAGAAACATCAAATGATCCCAAGCACAGAGTTATCGAAACAACTTAGAAATGATTTTAAAAATAAAAAAAGAGAAATCAAAGAAAAATGAGAACAATCTAAGAAAATCAAGAATTATGAGAAGAAAGTTAACCAACTGTAAATAGAGAATCAAAAATTTAAGGAAGAAAATTCTGTGAAAATGAGAATTGGGCAAGGGGAAGTTAATGATATTCTAAGATACCAAGACATCATAAAACAAAATCAAAAGAATGAAAACATAAAAGAGAAAGTGCAATATCTCGTGAGGAAAAAAAATTGGATCTGGAAAACAGATCAAGGAGAAATAATTTAAGAATAGTCAGACTACCTAAAATTATGATTTAAAAAATCTTGGCGTAAGATTAGAGGAAATTATCAGAAAGATTGACCTGAAGTTCTAGAATAAAAAAGCAAAGTAGAAATAGAAAAAAAAATATCCATTACGACCTGAAAGAAATTTTAGAAGGAAAACTTACCAGAAAATAATAGACAAGCTTGAAAATTCCAAGATTAAGGAGATAATATTTGAAGCAACAAGAAAAAAAAATAATTTAAATATCATGGAGCTCCAAAAAAGATTACATAAGATCTAGCAGCTACTACATTGAAGGACATTAGGTTTGGGATTATAATATATATTATATATTGTATTCCATAGATCAAAAGAGTTGGGGGTTATGATCAAGGGTAATTTACCCAGCAAAGTTAAGTATAAGCCTCAGTGGAAAAGAAAAAAAAAAGTATGTTTAATGAATTCAAAGACATTCATGTTTTTATGATAAAAGCATCAGAACTTAAGCGAACGTTAACACATCCAGGAGAAATATAAATTAAACTATTACAAGGGTCAATAAGGTCAAATTATTTACTTTGCATATGTGAAAATATTAGTAGTATTTTCATGATTGTCATCATTATTTGGGTAGTTTGAAAGAAAGGCATGGACTGACCTGAGTATGATGGGACAATTAAAAAAAAATAAAATTGTAGGAAGAGAAAAAAAGAGATATACAAATGAGGTATAAAAGGAAAAATGATACACAAGAAACTTACAAAGGGAAGGCTGGAGTGCTAGCACCTTATTCTTATCATGAATGAGTTAAAGAAGGAATAACATATATATCTAAAAGGGTATAATAGTTTTCTAAATTAAGAATTGGAAAAGAGGGCTAGGGGATAAGGTGGAGGACATGATAAGAGAGGGACTTTTGGAGGAATGAGTAGCTTAGGGAACGAGAGGGTAAGGTAGCAGGTAAAAGTAAAGCACAGGGATGAAGAGGAATAAATAGAGAGAGGAGGCTGGTGAAGAAAAATAGGAAGGCAGAAAATGTGCAAGTAATTATAGCTCAGAATGTGATTAGGATGAATTTATGCATAAAAAGAAATGGATAGCAGATTAAAAATTTGAATTCAGTATTATGTTGCATTTGTGAAACATTAAAAAATAAAAGATACACACAAAGATAAAGTAAAGGGCAGGAGTAGAATTTAGTATGTAAAAAGGGCAGGTGTAGTAATCATGATCTCAAAGTTAAAATTCAAATAAATTTAACCAAAAATGAAAAATAAAGAAATACAGTTGTCAGAAATATCATTCAATATTTAAAATACTTCAATAACATAAAATACTTAAGTGTATATCTGCCAAAATAGGAATAGGAACTATATGAACACAAACATAAGACACGTTTTAATACAAATAAACTCAGATTTAAGTAGTTGAAGTAATATTTATTGTTCATTGGTAAGTAAAATGAATTTTTAAAATGACAATTTAATCTAATCAATCTATTTATTCAATGTCGTACCAATTAATTTACTAAAACATTTTATTGTGCTAGAAAGAAGAAAGAACAAAAGTTCATTTGGAAGAACAAAAAATCAGGAACTTCAAAGAATTCAATAGAACAAGGTGTAAAAGAAAGAGATTCATCAGTATCATACTTTAAACTATATTATAGGGTAAGAACAAAGATAATTTCAATAATTTTAAATTAAAATTTTCTTGTATAAATAAAATCTCTTAAACCAGGAACAGAAGGAATGCAGAGAATTGGGGGTAGGGAAAAGGAGCTTTCATAAGCAATCTCTCAGAAAAAATGTGATTGGGTTGGAATGTAGTAGGAAATGATGAGCTGGTTGGCTTATAAAAACATCTGAAGAATTGGACTTATAAAGGAAGATGCTATCCAATGAGCAGAATATGGCCACATACACACATCTATCTCTATGTCTATCTACCTCTCTCTAGTTCTACCTACATATCTCTCTGTCTCTCTCTGTCACTCTCTGGCTCGGATTCTGTCTGCCTTGGTCTCTGTCTCTGTCTTTAGAGTGATGGGAAAGGGAAGGAAAGAATAAAGAAAGAAGTGACAGCAGAGAACAAAAACAAATTACTAAGGAAACAAAAAACGTCGAGCAGCTTTGAAAACAATATATAATATATATTATGTAGGTTTTCTTGAAATAGAAATTTAACATTTTATATTGAATCCTTTCTTATAAATTGCTGTGTACATGGCAATTTTTTTTTCTTTTCTTATTTTCTATTTAAATTTAAAATAAAAAAAAATATAGAAAAAGGTAGAATTGTCCACGTGGAAAAGGTAATGAAAAACTGAAAGAAAACAATTTCTTAAAAGTTAGAAAAATTTTAAAAAGGGCAAATAGAAGCTAATGATTCCATGAGGCATCAAAAATCAGACAAAATCAAAAGAATAAAAAAAATATAGAAGAAAACGTAAAATACATCATTAAAAAAAACTGATTGGTAAAATAGATCTAGAAGTTAATTTAATAATATTTAACTACCCCAAAATCAATGATTTAAAAAAAGCCAGGAGACTATCTTTCAAGAAATTATCAAAAAACAAAATAAACTCTATCCTGATATCCTAGAACCAGAGAATGCAATAGTCACTTCAAAAATTCACTGATCCTGAAACAGCCCCCAAATGAAAACTCTAAGGAATATTGAAGTCAAATTCTAGAACTATCACACTGATGGGAAAATACTGCAAGCAACTAGAAAGAAACAATTCAAATATCAAGCAGGCACAGTCAGGATTACACAGGACTTAATGACTTCTATATCACAGTATTGAAGGGTTTGAAATATATTTCAATTATATTATATCCAAGAATCAACAACCCAGAAAAAGTGAACATAATCTTTCAGAGGTAAAGATGAATATTTAATGAAATAGGGGACTTTCAAATTGTCCTGATGAAAAGACCAGAGTGGAAAATTTGATTAATCAAATACAAGACTCAAGAGAAGAAGAAAAAGGTAAACAAGAAAGATAAAAAAAAATAGCATTCAATAAGGTTTAACTGTTTACATCCCTGCATGGGAAGATGATACTTGTAACTCTTAAGAACTGGATCTCTATTAGGGCAGTTAAAGTATACTTAGACAAAGGGTGTGGGTATAAGTTGACTTTGATGTGATGATAAAAAAAATTAATTAAGAGGTGAAAAAAGTATTATACTAAGAGAAGAGGAAAGGGAGAGGCAAACTGGGGTAAATTATATCACAAGAAGAAGCATGAAAGACCTATTACAGTAAAGAGAAAGAAGGGAATGAGTGAGCATTGTTTTAGCCTTACTCTCAGATTTGGTTCAAAGAGGAAATACACACTCAGTTGGGTAGAGAAATCTGTTTTATCTTAGAGAGAAATAGGGGGAGAAAAGGGAAAGAAAAGGCATGGGGGGGGGTGATAGTTGGGAGAGAAGATTGGGGAAGGCAGTGTCCAGAAGCAAAACACTAGTGAAGAAGAACAGGGTGAAATGGAAGAGAAAAATACAAAAGGGAGAGGTTAGAATGGAGGGAAGTAGACATAACTATGAATGTGAATGAAATGAATTCTTCCATAAAATTACAGTGAATAGCAGAGTGAATTATTATTTTTTTAAAGAATCTTACAATATGTTGTTTACAGGAAACTTATTAAAGCAGAGATATACACAGAGTAAAGATAAAAGGGTAGAGCAGAATATATGATGTTTCAGCTGAAGTAAAAAGACAAAAAAGGAGGGGTAAAAATCCTGATCTCAGACGAAGTAAAAGCAAGAATAGATCTAATTAAGAGACAAATAAGGAGACTATATTTTGCTAAAAGGTTCCATAGGCAATGAAGTAATAGCAATACTAAATATATACACCAAGAGGTATAACATCCAAATTCTTAGAGGAGAAATTAAATGAATTACAGGAAGTAATAGAGAACAAAACTATATTAGCAAGGAGCTCAACCTCCTCCTCTCAGAACTAGATAAATCTAACCATAAAATAAACAAAAGAGAAGATAAGGAGGTAAATAGAACTTTTTAAAAAGTCAGATGTGATAAACCTCTGGAGAAAACTGAATGAGGATAGAAAGCAATGTCTTTATATAACCTATGTTAGATCATTTGATGTCTTGGACAGGAAGGAGGAAAGGAAGAGAGGGAGAAAAAAATGAATTTAAATATCTTACAAAAATGAATGTTCAAATCTATCTTTACATGTAATTGGAAAAAAAAACCAAAATGCTATTAAATTAAAAAAAAAGAGAAAGGAATCTGTCTTTTTCTCATGAGTACATGGAACCTAAACAAAAACTTATCATTTGTTAATGATAACAAATCATGATAACAAAACAAAATGTGTTACCTCACATTTAAATGCAGAAAGGCAGAAAATTATAATTATCCTAATGGACACTGATACAAAAATGTTTTACAAAATATTAACAAAGAGATTATAGCAATTTATCACCAGGGTAATATATTATGACCAGGTAGGATTTATCAGGTACTCAAGGCTGATCAATATTAGGAAAACTATTAGCATAATTAGCCATATTAATAATAAAAACAGAAATCATATTATTTCAATAGATACAGAAAAGGTTTTTTTGATGAAATACAGCACCTATTCCTAAAAGCACTAGAGTATCAAAATAAATGAACCTTTTTTTAAATATGATAAGTAATATCAATCTAAAACCATTAGCAAGCTTTATTTATGATGGGGATAAGCTAGACACCTTCCCATTAAGATCAGGGGTGAAACAATGATGCCTGTTGACACAGGCATCTGAAAAAGACATTGAAGAATTTAGACTAGGCAATGAGGAAATAAAATTATCAGAATATACTTTTAAAATTTTAGAGAATCAACAAAAATAACTAGTTGAAATAATTAACAACGTTAGCAAAATTGCAGAATATAAAATAAATCCACATAAATCATCAGCATTTTTGTATGTTGCCAACAAAGCTCAGCATGAAGAGATAGAAATTAAAATTTCATTTAAAATAAGTGTAGAAAAGATCAGATATTTTGAAGTCTACTACTGAGACCAAATCAGAAACTATATGAACACTATTACAAAGTCCTTTTCACACAAATAAAGTCAGATTTAAACAATTGGAAAAAAATATCAACTGGCAATTCTACATAAATTAATTCACTTATTCAGTGCCGTACCAATCAAACAACCAAAATTATTTTATAACCTGAAAGAACAAATGTTCCAGGGAGGGAGAAAAAAATGAAATTCTTATAAAAATGAATGCTAAGAACTATATTTATATGTGGGGAAAAAAAGAAAATCCTATTTACCAAAGACAAAATCATGATTATCTCTTTTTTTATTATAGCTTTTTATATACAAAACATATTTGTGGGTAATTTTTCAACATTGACCCTTGCAAAAACTTCTGTTTCAACTTTTCTCCTGTTTCCATCCACCCCCTCCCCTACATGGCAGATACATGTTAACATACATGTTAAATATGTTAAAGTATATGTTAAATACAATCATATAATTATCTCTTAATAATTGAAAGAATAAAAAAAAATTCAAACCCTGAATTCTATGTAATTTTATTTTTATAATCAAGCTTGACCCTAAAGAAGAGTGAAGAAAAACTGTTTCCTTTCACTCTTTGCAGAAGTGGGAAACTATGAGTGTGAAAGATTGCATATATTTTCAGATTTGGTTGTCTTACTGGCTAGGTTTGCTGACAAAATTTTTAAAATTTTTTTTGTAATGGATGTCTCTCTGGGGAGAGGAAGAGCTCTCTTTATCTACATACATATATTTAAACAATTATATAACAGAATGTGTATTATATATATAAATCCATGATTCCTCAAAAAAATCCTAATATGACTTGAATTCAAGGCCCTTCATCATCCTAGTTATTTTTCTATGGAAATGCTTCATTTGTTTGGCATTGTTCCCTCATAAATTTTTGCCAAATATTAGAAATAACCACACTATCTATAATCTTAAAAAATGTAACATCTATTTTTTTTTTGCATACCAGTGCTCTCTTTGCCCATTCTAAGCATATGAGACCAATACTTATCTAATCTTTAGATAGGATAGCTAACATTTTATATTTTATTTAAAATTTATTATTATTTAATCGTTTTAGTGGTAACATTATTTCAAGCAATATTTCCTTTGACGGTACAAGTTTGGATTGGAAATCACTAACATTCCTCTATGAGTTGGGTGCACGGATATGTGTAGCTCCATCCTGAAAGGATGGGTTCATTTCCTTTCACTCCTCTTCTATGGCTTGGTATTATTTTTCTTTAAATTGAATTCTATTTGTGGAAACTAGTGGATTCTTACTTTTGTTTGATCCAATATGGGAAACGAAGCTGGAAAATGATATCTTCAAGACACAGAACAGAATTACTTCTGGTTAATTCTCCTCCTCCTTTACTATCATTATTTGGTTCAGAGGTGGCGAGAGATAATTGTTTTGAAGTGGGCTGATACCCAAAAAAAGATTAAATTAGTTCTGTTTGGCCCCAGAGGGAAGAAGTAGGAATAATGGGTAGAAATTACAAAGTGGCAAATGTAGGCTTGTTAGAAGGAATAATTTCTTTACAATCAGATCTATCCACCACTGGAAGATGCTGCCTTGGAGGTAGTGGATACACTCCAACTTGAGATCCTTAAGAAAAGAGTTGATGACTAACTATTTTTCAGGCATGTTGCAAAGGAGATTATTATTGGTGTAACTTGTCTGGGTATTCTCTGAGGACTGTTTAACTCTGAGATGATGTGAGGCTGTGACTCTATGAGAATGGGATGCTGGACCTGAGCCAAGCTGTGAACAAGAGAGTGCTAGTGGATGATGTGCATCTCAGGAGTCCCTTGAATTGTGAATAAATGTGCTCTTGTTTGGATAGACCAGATACAGAAAATTCATTAGGGGATATTGCACTCTGGTTAAATGTGGCTGCCAGGCTGGAAAAATAATCAATGGCATTAAGTGAATATAGCTTGTTTTTGAAGAAGACAACTTATTACACATTCCTCCTTTTCACATACTATAAGGTCAAGCCAAACTACATTTCTTGGTATTCCTCACACAACACTAACTCACCCATCTCCACCTTTTTCTAGCTATCCTATCTGCTTGGACTATACCCCACTTTCACCTCTCTCTTAGTATCTCTTGTAGCCTTCAAACTTTACTGAGGTCCAACTTAAATTGGAGGTTTTCAGGAGATCCCTCTCCAGTAACAGAGACCTCTGTTGACTTCTATGAATTCCCAATGTGCCTTTTATTTCTTCATTTTGATAGTTATTAAAGCACTTGTTTTCTTGCTCAATACAATACTTCATCTTTGTTTTTTCTTCTCGAGCACTTTCCACAATTTTTAGGAGATAGTAGATGCTTAATCAATGTTCATTACTAATTGATCACTTAGTACAGTACCTATGTGGCCATCCAATAGAAATGATTTCCTTGTGGTTTGCACATATGCTTTGAGATAGGCTTTCACATCACTCTTGCTAAGTTAATGACATAATCTAAAGAGTGTGGAGCAAAGAGCTGAGGAGACAGGTGTTGTGACCAGAGAAAATGCACTTGCTCTCAGGGGGGGAGTGGAAAATCTACACACAGAAATGTGGTCTTGCTCTGGGTCCTCTTCTCTTATATCTTCATGCTTTCTCCTGGTTATCACAACATTTCCCATGGGTTCAGTCATCATCTTTAGGTCTGCCACTCTCAGCTCTATACAATCAGCATCAACCTCTTTCTGAATTGCAGTTCCATGTTGCCAACTTTCTGCTGGATTTCTTATCTTGTGTCATGCATGAGACATGAACATGTCAAATGTATGCAGCTCAAATCAAACATTACTTTTCCCTTAAAAACAATACTTATTGAGAAATTCCTTTTTGTTATTATTGTTGAAGACAGAACTACTTGTTCAGTCATTCTGGTCCTGTCTGATAAGAATTCTCAACACATCACTCTCATTCCCCCTGCTCTATGCAGTCAATTGAGATTTCTTCCTTCTTCTTCTACATGTTGCATCTGCCCTCTTTCCTTGACAGACATGTCCATCCCAACAAATACATCATTAATTATCTCTTACTTGGTAATAGACATTTAACTGGACCACCTAATAGACTTTTAACTGGACCACCTCTTCCCTGGTAATTTTCCTAATGTCTTCCCTTCCCCTGTCCTAGATTAATTTGTAGTAACCTTATTTATATCTATAGTTGACTTATTTTTTCTGTATTTATGCTTCAAAAATAATACAAGGACACAATATCTTGGCAGAGAAAAATCAAGCATGTTTGAGACTTCATTACTGTAATTTTCATTCTGCGATCTTCAATTACTTCATCCCTTTGAATGGCTTTGGACATTGTTACTCATGTGCAGATGTGGAGAGAAGGAAGCATTTCAAAATATGAAGGACTAACGGGCTTTTGTTAAGGGATACATACATACTTCATGAGTAGAGAAGACTCCAGGGGCATCTAATATGGCCAGTAAATAAAGAAAAATGCCCTAAAACATATTCAACAAATCTCCTTCCAACCTTTGCTAGAACCTTTCCAAGAACATAGAACCCACTGCCTTACGAGACAGTCCATTTTGCGTTGGACAGCTCTCATGTTAACAGATTCTTCCTGACATCCAGCCTAAACTTTCCTGCCCATCACTCTTCATTATACCTTCTGGAACTAAGCAAAACAATTCCATTTTCTCTTCTTTGTGACAGCCCGACAACTACTTGAAAACAGCCCCCATGTTGTCCTTATCCTCTACCTTTCATTCTCTGTGGGGAAAACACTACCAATTTCTTCAATTGACCCTCAACTGGCATAAACTCAAGGTTCTTCACTACATTGATTGCTTTCCTCTGAACATGACAATTTACCAATGTACTTTCTCAAATTTCTGCGGAATTGACTGCAATTCCCCAGGTGTGTTCAACCAGAGAAGAAGATAGCATGACCCTCATGTCCCTAGTCCAAGAAACTTTTGAAATCATAGAAATTCCACATCACAGAGCCTAAAAGGGTTTTTCAGCTAGCTAGTCTAATCCAGAACAGAAAGTTCACTGCCACATGGCCTGAAAAATGTTCCTCTGGGTGAGGGTCAATCCATTCCCTCTAGGGGGAGCCCATTCATCTTTGGAAGAGCTTGCATTAGGGAGTCTGTATCCCTGGCACATAATCCGGTGCCCAGCCCATAGCAAGGCCTTCAAAAGGGATTGTTGATTTATTGCACTGAACTCTTGAGACAGCCCCTTCTCTCAAAGAGCTTCATTGTTACAAGGGTCATTGGGTCTTCCCCATGTTAGCAAGTCTAAATCTGTCTCTTTGCAGTTTCTATTAATTACTCCTAATTCTGCCCCGTGGGATCAAACAGAAGGAGTCAATTCTGGATTTTCTGTGTAAGTCTTTCAAAAATTTGGAATCAACTATTATATTACTCCCAAGTCTTTTCTTCTCCAAGATAAACATTCCTCCTTCCATTGATTCTCATGTAACATGGACTCAAATGTCTTGACTACACTAGTTGTTCTCTGAATCTGCTCCAGCTTCTAAATTTTATTTCTAACTATGATAATCAGGATCAAACATAATACCAATGATATAGTCTGACCAGGGCTCTGAGAGACTCTATCAGTTCTTTATTCCTGGAAGCCATGTCTCTCTTAATGCAGCTCAAGATCACAAGAGCTTTTTGGTCATACCATATGTAGCAAACAGATTATTAATACTGAGCTTTCAGCCCACTACAAAACCCAAGGGATTTTTTAATATAAATTGATACCTAATTTGATATGTACTATATTTCACTAGTAAGATAGTCTGTGAAATAATATTTTCCTTTTAATCAACATATAAAATTTTACATTTTTAACTTCATTTCATTGGATTCAGTCCATCAAGGATGTTTGGGAACCTAATTCTACTATAGTATGGAAGCTCTGTCTTCCAGATTTTGATCACCTGAAAATATAATAAGCATGCTGTCTTTATCTTTTCAATTCATGGATTAAAATATTAAATAGCATGGGGCTAAGAACAAATCTTGGCTAGCACCTTTTATCAGGAAGATATAAAACAATTAATGACAACTCTGCATTTTTAGTCCTTGCATGCATGTGCTCATTCATTCAACTATCTCCAAAGCCTCCTAAATGCACTAATATCTTGTCTGTCTGTCTCTCTCTTTCTCTCTCTCTCTCTTTCTTTCTTTCTCCCTTCCTCCCTCCCTCCCCCCTTTCTCTTTATAACTGGTACCAGTTATATAAACCAGTTATATAAAATAGCATTATTTGTGTCTAATGTTAGTCATCTCTAGAACAAGGAGAGGGAGGAAGAAAAGGAAGAAATTTACATGATAATTTAACTATATATTTAAAAGGAATAGAAAGTTATACATAATAAATTTGCAGTTTCATATGCAATCATCTTTTTTATTATACTATGTTATGGGAATTGTTTTATCTCCTAATTCCATAAATTTATTCCATAAATTAAAAATAAAATAAGCAAAACATTAAAAAAGAATCCCATAAGAAAGTTCATCAAGCACTCATCTGAAATCTTAGTAAATGAAATGTGCAACTTTCCTTTAAAACACCCTTTTAGTAAACTTGCCAAAAAAGGAAATAAAATTAGTCTGGAATAACCTGTTCCTCATAAAGGCTTGAAGTTTCTTTGTATTGTTCACCACTTCCTTTTCAAGATTTTCATTAACCAAGTCAAGTCAACAAGCATTTATTAAGAGCTTAACATGCCAATCATTGTACTAAGTGCTGGGAATACAAAGAAAGGAAAGATGGTCTCTGTCCTCAAGATAATTCTAATGGGGTAGAAATTCTATGGGGGGAGATAAATGCAAACAACTCCATGCAAATTGGGTAAGAGGAGGATAAATCTAAATGATTAGTTTGAGAATTTCCAGGAATTGTAAAATGACTTTTCCAGGTTAATCTCAGTGGTATATATATATATATATATATATTATATATATATATATATATTATATATATATATATATATATATATATATATATATATATTTCTTTATTCTCTCTCCTCTTTTGAGGAAAAAAGTTAACATTAGCCTTCTTCAGTGCTGTAGTACCTCTCTTCTTGTCCATCACCTTTTACACATCACTGAGAGCAGCTTCACAATCACATGCTCCCTATTTTTTTCATTGTCAATAGATATATCATATGATGCTGGTGACTTGCATTCCACCAGGCCAGCTAGAGGCTCTCTTGTGAACTAATGTCTGTTTAATTATCAGCTTCTTCTTAGGATTTTTCTTTCTAATGAAAATATCATTTTCTTCTGTCAATAAAATAGAACCAAAATAAGTATTGGGCAACCTGCTGTTGCTATCATACCAGATATTCATTATTTTTTGGCTACATATCACATTTTGGAGGAAAAATTCATAGATGTAATGAAATATTTTTAAAAATTCATACGTAGGATAAAATGGCAGCTAGGTGGCTCAACAGATAAAGTGCTGGGCCTGAAGTCATGAAGATCTGAATTAAAATCCAGCCTGAGACATTCATTATGTGACTTGGGGCAACTCATTTAATCTCTGTTTGCTATAATCCACTGGAAAAGGAAATGGAAAGTTCCTGCAGTATCTTTTTCCAAGAAAACCTCGTACAGAGTTGGATCTCACTGAACAAGAATAAGTGAATGTAGGCTAAAAAGGGGATTTGGCTTCTTAGATTTAGGAACTGGTTTAATTATTGGACCCCAAATGGCACTTTTAATCATGCCCACTTGGCAGATCTCTAGAGGAAGTCCCATTGTCTTTATTTCTTTTGCCCTAGTTAGCTTTAATCTTGTAATTAATATATAATATTAAAATATGGCATATAATCCATTTCCCCAAAACATGAGATAGAGGATCATAGGGAGCAAAAGCCCACCTCACTAAATTCTGGTGATTACTCATTGTTCCTAGAATCAAATTTAAAAGAAAAAAAAGAACTATTGTTCTTTCTAGCTTTTAAAAACTTTCATAATCTGCCCTTAATTTATTTTTCTAGGCTTGTGGGGATTATCCTCCCCCAATTGCTCCATCTCCTCTCCCTCGGAGAGTTTTCTCTATGTTCTTCCTAAGCATCACTTACTTTTCCATCTTCCTCCCACTGTACTATTTCCTATACCTGGAATCTCTCCCTCACCAAATCCCTCTTTTCTTTCGAGACACAACTCGCCTATTGCCTTCAAATAAAACTTTTCCTGATCCTGCATCTTCTAGAGCCCCTTTTCTCAAACTATCACATATTTTGCCACTTTGGAATTATTTGTTTTGTTCTCTGCATTGTTTCTCATTAGAGTGTAATCTCTGGGGGAATAGAGATCACTTCCTTTTCTGGGACTTTCATCTCCAGACCCTTGCATAGTGCTGGGTACATAGTAGATACTTAGTAAATACTTCTTGTTTTGCTAGTTGAATAAAGGAATCAAAATGCAAACACATCCTGATAGTTTGTAACAATGAGCCAAATTGTGGAAGATGTAATTTAATAGAGATAATTATAAGGTCTCACAGTTGGGTTAAAATAAATGTTCTTCACACGCTAAGACCTGACCAGAGCGTGGGCTGGATCAGCGGCACATCCTGAGGGGGCATGCCCAGTGCTCCCTTCCCTGCCTTCAGGGAGCACTTAGGATTGCACGCTGGGTCTACACTCAGCACCGTCTGTTTACAAGCACCCAGGCCGGGCTGGCACTGCTCATACAAACAGATCTGGAGGGGATGGATGGACTGCAAATCCAAATTTAATCGAGACCTTCAATTCATTTAAGAGAGGGCCAATTACCAGGATAAAGGGGGTGGGGGCTTCTCAGATCACATCTCCGGGGTCTTTAGTTCTTTGTGTCATGGTTAAGAATACTCCAGGCTCATTGGGATCTCTCCAGAAACAAACCATAACGTGGATGTCAAGACTAGAAAAGATGCCCCTAAGACTTAGCAGAAGGAACTGGGGATGTTTGTCTGGAGAAGAAAAAAATTGAAAATTAATGTCATGCTTGTCTTCAAGTCTTTGAAAGATCATCATGTGGCCCAGGGTTAGGGTGACTACACTTGACCCCAGTAGGATAGAACTAAGATTAGTGGGCATTCTGGGAAGGAGCTGGCATAAAAACAGGTTTTGATTCAAACGCAGAAGGGAGAGACACCTCCTGAAAAGTAGGTTTATGTAAAGGTGGAAGTGGCTCTCTGCAAGTCTTCACATAGAGGCTGGATGACCATGGTCATGGATAACCATAAAGGAGAATGAATTCTTATTTGGATGTTGTCTGGGTTAAATGGTCATCCATCTTTCTTCCCAACCTGATGCTGTGATTCTGTGGTTTATTCCTGGGCAGCCCTTTCTGTGTCACTTGAGGAATTCCCTGCTCCTTTCTGGGCCATGGTTTTTCCTTTGGGGACAAAGGGAGGTTGAATCAGATTCTCTACAAGATGGCTTTCAGCTCCAAATCCTGTGCTCCTGTCATACTTTATGCTTTGCCATGTCCTTTCCTCTGCGTTACCTAATTTGATATACATGACTATTCTATGAAATGAGCAGTAAGATTTATTAAGGCTGTTTTGAAGAAACTTGGGTTACATATGAAGTAGTAGAAGTAGAATTTGAACTCCTATCTCTGGACCTCTAATCTAATGTACTATTGGGGCAGTCCCAACCATGAATTCCAAACTCTTCAGTTTGAAAATAAATATGTTCATTCTGAATGAGTAGGAGGATCCTATCCAAAGAGACGCCATTATGTGTTTGATGATAATTTGGAAGGAGATACCTAAGAGATTCATACCTCTAGTATTGCCATTTAATTTTTTAAATTAGTAACTTAGAAAAAGTCATAAATGGCATTCTTATAAGGCATATAGATCACAGAACATGGAGTGAAACAGAGCTAACATATAAGATGGTCAAATCAGGATTCAAGCTAGAACAATGATGAACATTGAATGAGATGAAATATTATATTTTTAATTATATTTCTAAATTCCAATTTGAACTCAAAAATCAATTTCAAAATAGATTATAAGAAATAAATAACTAAATAGTTGTTTTATTTTCTGAAAAAAGTCAAATAGCTGATGTTTATGTGAGTCTGCCATGTGATAGGACAATGGGGAAAGGTAAAATTATTTTCAGATTCCATAAGAGAAACATCTATTCAGACAAAAGGAGAGGCTCAATGCTTTCCAGCTTGGACTCTACGTTGACTTTTTCTACCATCTGAAACCTCACCTTACCCCAGCTCTTCATCATGAAGCCTTACTCCAGCTTTGGACTTCACACACCACAAGTAACCTTCAGCCCTTGGCTGCTCACCTCATTGGAAAACTCCTCTCAGAACTTCCATTCAAAGAGGTAATACACATTATCCATGTCTCATTCTTCTCTGAGACACATTCAGGACTTCTACTAGCCCCCTTTACTGGATCACTTTGTAATGCTTCTCTCTTTCTCAGTTTCCTTTTATATATTGTTCTATCTTTCCTGTTAGAATGGAGGACAGGGATTGTCTTTCTTTCTACTTATATTTGTCTTCCCAGCTGCACTTAGCATAGGGCTTGGCACATAAAAAGCACTATAAAAGCTACTTAAATGACTACTAGTCCCACTGGACTCAGTCAGATGGTATTGTTATTGTTGTTCAGTTATTTTTAAATCATGTCTCACTATTCCTGATCCCATCTAAATTTCTAAATTAAAAGGATACTGGAGTGGTTGGTTATTTTCTTCTCCAGCTTATATTACAGATGAAAAAACTAAGGCAAATAAGGTTAAATGACTTGCTCAGGGTCACACTGCTCTCTCTCTCTCTCTTTATCTATCTATCTATCTAGAATGAAGGGGTTTAAGACTGGTGGAAGGAATACAAAATGTTTTGACTGGCAAAGTTTGATTTGGAGGGAAAGCCATGAGTATTTTTCATGACTAGAAGTCTATCATATAGGAGAGGTATTCACATTGCTCTACTAGATGGAAGGGGGAGGAAGAAGAAAAAGGTAAAGGGGAGGGAAGAGACAATTCCTGTTTGATACTTGGAAAACTTCCCGACCACAAAAACCTTTTCAAATTGGACTGGGCTGCAGCAGAGGGCAGGGAGGGATTCTTCACGGGATGATTGCAAGCAAAGGCTGACCAGAGCTCCTCCAAGGAGGTTCTGAGTCTGCTGTAGTGGGGATTCTGCAATATGGAATAGATAATGAAGGAGTTAGATTAAGTGCCCTCTCCCATTCTGAAATTTAATAATTATTTCTAAATAATTAATGATCATCACAATACATTTTCATGTAACTGGGCATTTTTAGAAACATCTACAACTTCCCCCAGAACAGCAACAGCACCAAACACCAAACACGTTTCTCCAACGTGAACCCCGAATACTGTACCTCAGTGATAAGTCACTCAGATCATGTTTTTATCTTCCATAAATATTCTGGTAAGATCATGAAGCACAAGATAAATGATAATGAATTCTGGCCTCTTTACAAAATCCAGTAACGCACATCGACTGCATTTATATTATGGACAAATGAATTCTGTCCTGTGTGCTGAACAGATCTAATTCACCAAGAGAGATAAGAGTGTTCTTTACTTTTCCACATTCAATTAATAATGTCTTATCTTCATTTCCTGTGTCTAAACTCTGCTGCTAGGCGTGATTGAAGGGGGGAAAAGTTATATTAATATGGAAATGCTAAGAATGGTTAAGGTGAAGAGGTTATAGAATGGAAAACTGAGCTCCCCAACTTGCTAACCTAAATGACTCTACAGGATTTACCAAAGGATGATCCCCACATTGCTGCCTGAAGAAGCAATTATTCTGAGACCATATTAAACATCTATATAAATTGTGTAGTGGATATTTTTGCTGGACTTAGAATTAAGAAGTCTGGGGTTCAAATCACATCCATGATATCTAAGAGCCATATGATCTATGAACTATGGGGGATGACAATTCACTTGTCTAAAATGGAGAAAATAATGAAGGAAATGCATAAAATATTATTTCTAGAAGCCACCTCACAATATTGTTGTGACCAAAGAACCAAAGGACCAAAGAACAAAATTCCGTAATATAGGAGTTTCAAACTCTCCACAGAAAAAGGTCAGCATCAAACAAAATTGTAGGAGAACGATTAACAAAATAAATAAAAACAGAAGAGAGATAATACTAATTTGTGCTTTTCTTTTTTTTTTTTTAATTAAAGCTTTTTATTTTTCAAAACATAGGCATGGATAATTCTGCAATATTAGACCTTGAAAAACCTTGTGTTCCAGTTCTCCCCTCCCTTCTCCCATTCCCTGCCCCTAGATGGCAAGTCGTCCAATATATGTTAAACATGGTAGAAATATATTTTAAAGACAATGTATGCATACGTGTTTATACAATTATCTTGCTGCACAAGAAAAACCAAATCAAACTAGAAAAAAAAGATGAAGAAAATAAAATGCAAGCAAACAACAAAAAGAGTGAGAATACTATGTTGTGATTTGGGTTTGAAAGGCCCAAAGCATAGACTGATCCGACACTTTTGCTAATTCACCTTTTGGTGTCCTAAGGAGATATGATGTAGAAGCAGATTCCTGATGCATTAAAATGATGTAATAGTCATTCAAAGGTAAGTTCTTAGATCAAAGAGGGCAGGTATCTCATAGGTGATCTAGGCTGACTTTTCTTTGCACCCATAGCACTTAGCACAGTATCTGGCATATAGAAGGTGCTTAATAAATGTTAGGGTAGTTAGGTGACACAATGGGTGGAGTGCTGGGCCTGGACTCAGGAACACTCATCTTCTTGAGTTCAAATACAGCAATGTGATCCTGGGCAAGTTACTTAACCCTGTTTGCTTAATTTCCTCAGCTGTAAAATGAGCTGGAGAAAGAAACCATAGATGTCTTCAGGAGCTTTGCCAAAAAAACAGAGTCAGCCATAACTGAAAAAAAAATGGAACTAAATGCAACTTCACCTCTAAAGAAACGGAGGGGCAGGGACATTCTCAGCATCTAGCACAGAATGAGAAAATGCACACAGCCCAGAAGGGGAAGATACACTGAGACGCGCCGATCCAATGTGGCTCATAGGGCTCACAGGGACAGGGACCTTGATAGGAAGCTGGAAACACTGAGCAGTGTCAGACAGTGGGAGGGCTTGAATGTTGAAAAAGAAGATTAGACTTTGTAGATTGGCAGGGGGGGCATTTAAGATTTTACCAGCTGCCCTTTGGGTGATCCTTCCTCTTAAAATCAGTCTCTTGGCTATCCCAAACTATGAAAGAAGGGAGGTGATCTTCTAGCACAATCCAAACTGTTTTGCTTATTTCTCCTTTCCCCTCTCTGCAAAATGCTGATTTTCTCTACTATGGATTTCTCTCTTCTCCGGATGTGATCCTATGGCTGTTTCTTCTTCTCTTTATATCTCTTCCACCCCTTCCTTTGGGCCTCTCTTCAGGTATTCATCAATAGCCACAGATCTTGTGTCTCCCTTCCCCCACCCCAGTGCAAGGGCACACCATCTTGAGAAGTGCCATGTGCCACTTCCTATGTTCTGCCAGGGCCCAGACTCTGGCAAGCCCCTCGGGCCTTCCTGCCAAGGTTTTCTTTTTCTCTTAGTTTTCTATCCCCTGGACATTTTAAGGGGAAATTTCATCTGTCTGTTTCTGGTTGATTTGAAATTACAGTAACTCATCAGAAACTCATGTTGAAAGACTTATTTGATGTTTAAGAAAACTTATGAGTTTTTCTTTAATAGGACTTTAAAAATAATTCCTTTTAGAACTGGAAGGTTGTCTTTGGCTCTTTATAAACAGATCTGAATTCTGAACTTTGTGATTTCCACTCAAGACCTAGCTGAGGCGGGAGGTCTCTCGGCCCCTCAAGTCTAGACTGGTCACCTTCACAGGCCACTTGCACCGGGGCTATTCTTAGTCACTGCTTCCCTTCAAACCCAGCAGGTTGTTAATTAGCAGGACCCATTTGCACCTGAAGCAGAGAAGTCATTCTGCAGAAGGGGAGTGACTTAAAGTTTCAAAACATCATCTTTACTCAGAACTGGGCTGGTACTAAAATAAAAAAAAAATGCCTGTGGGCCTGGAACCAGTCCTTCTTATTAGAGATGAGAAAGCTGGTTTTAGGCAAAAATAAACAAGCAAATGAAACTCACAAAACCAACTCATTTAGCAGTGGGATTGAAAAGATGGGGAATCAGTGGGGGGCTTGCTGATGTGGAGAAGGAAGGAATCAAGGCTGGGGAGCAGCCAAGCTTAAGATCCTGGTTGAAGCATGGTCTCACCTATGCGATGTGCGACTGGGAAGTCGGGGAAGGCCCCAAAATATGGGGGGGAGGAAGAGTATGTACGGTCACCCTAATATCCCCCGGGCTTTCAATCACTCAACTGCACAATCGAGGCAGAATTTTTAAAAGGGTGCTTGAGTAACTGCTTCTGTGGGGCCCATAGCAGCAGGGGCAGTCCTTCAGACTCATTAAGGAGGGCAAGTTGGGGAGCTCAGGGGGTGAGCTAGCAGATATTAAATCGATATATGCTTTGGGGCCTTTCAAACCCTCTGGAGGAGGAAGATGACAATTCCATCTAGGAAGCATAGATCGCTAAGTGCCTTGTGTATATTTCTAATTCATTAATTTCTAATTCTAGAACCAGGCCAAATTCAATATATCCCAAATAGAATTCATTCTTTCCTTCAAATCCAGCTCTGGAATCAGGAAGAGAGGAGGTCAAATCCAGCCTGTGTGACCCTGACAAGTCAATTAATCTCACTTTGCCTCAGTTTCTTCATCTGTAAAATGGGGACAGCAATAGCACCCACTTCCCAAGGTTGTTATAAGGATCAAATGAAATAACAAGACACTGAGCATAATGCCTGATGCATGTGAGGAACTACATAAACCGGTCATTATTATAGGGTCTATTATTACTGTATTGAATATAGATAATCATTAATGCTAATTATGTTAATAATAATATTATTATTGAAAAATGAGTGAAGTCACAAAATTTTAGACCTTGTTTTCTCCAACAGATATTTTTATGTATATTTATATGGATAATTAGATAAACACATATGCATGTATAATAATCATATATTATTGATCATATATATATATATAATAATCATATATATATAGATCATAAATCAGAATATGATCAATCCTTGCTTAAAAGAGTTTGCACTTGGAAATCCTAAGATTCTAGATACACAGAGAGACAGGAAGCTATTGGAATAGCATCCAGGTGTGGATTCAGAGTCCCTAAGTTTGGATGTCACTTTTGATATCAGCTGGGTAGTTAGGAATATTTACTTCACTTCTCCCAGCCTCAGTTTCCTTATGTGTAAGATAGGATCATCAATAACCTCTTCCTTCCATTGGAGCAATATGAAGAAGGTGCTTTGTAAATGACAATGTGCTGTAGTGAGAGAGGCTCTGAGAGCTCCAGGATAAGGCCTCTGGGTCCCAGTGGGGCCCAGGCCACTGGCAAGTCTAGCTTTCAGTGGACTGCGTGACACTATCATAGAGTGAATGAATAGAATAGGATTAGAAACACCAAACACATTTTTACATATAATTGAAGATAGACATCAGATGCAAGTTTGAGGATGATGAATCTCTGCTGCCATTCCAGTACACTACTCAGTTGTTATGTTATTCATTTATTTATTCATTCATTCCTTTATTTATTTTGCTGAGGCAATTAGGATTAAGTGACTTGCCCAGAGTCACACAGATGGGAAGTATTAAGTATCTGAAACCAAATTTGAACTCAGACCCTCCTGACTTCAGGGCTGGTGCTCTATCCATTGGCTCATAGCTGCTCCTGTTGTTATTTTTTTTAAGTCATAGACCCAAAGATTCAGAATCTGAGACCTCTAAGGAAACCTTGAGTCCCATTCCCTGAACCAGCTCTGCACCATCCCTGACAAGTGGCCCCCACTAAGCTCTCCTGGAGGGCAAAAGATTTTGAGTAAAAAGTAACATTAGCAGGTATCTAATTGAATGGTGTGAAAATCAAATAGAAAAGGGATCCACTATATAAAAGGATCCCCTTAGGCCACACATTGACTTTGCTTGAAGATGTAATATTATCCATATTTTTGTTGTATTTTTATTTATTTTGCTCAATATTTCTTATATCTTTAGGTTTGAGAGGCACTTGGGAGTATTGAGAATGATCTGCCCTCTGGGTACCATGTTTGATGCCTCTGGTCTAAATGGTCCCATCTTTCCCTTTTCCAGATGTGGAAACCTCACACAGATGCTAAGTCTCCCAGGTCACATAGCTAACTAGCATAAGATACCTAGCTTCTCCTGTGCTCAGAGTATTAAGGCAGATACCTCTTAAGGTTGAAATATCATTTTCATTTTGAAATAATCTTATCTCAGTGTTTCAATTAGGACCCTCTACTCCCTTGTTTATTCCCTTGTATCTTACTGTTTCTTGAAACATTAGGTTTTCCCAGAACCAAATATTGATATTAAGTGAGACACATCGATAGCATGTGTTTCATGTGTATATAAGTCCCTGTACATGTATAATTGTCCTTTGTTTCAAAGAGAACAAATGATGTTGTAGAGTGATATTTTGACTCAGGTCAACTGGGTTTAAGTGAAGGAGCTGCACAAAGTGAGCAGCTACATTCTCTCTTCCAGTCACAGAAGGACAAAAATCAGGTTGACTGCAATGGCCCAGGATGTAGTGGGTGACCGTGGCACCTTTGATGTTCTGAGCAAGTTCTAAGCTCTCCACAGAACCTACTTCAGCTTTCTTCTCAACCACTGGAGTAAAATGTTCTCTTCTTCCCATTCTGGCAGGAAAAGTTTTTACATGCTTGGGGTAGACATTGTCTTAACTCACTCATAAGTTTCAAGCCTATCAGTTATCCTCAGATGGGTTTAGTTCATGTGTCAAGATAATTTCCTAGGTTGTGGCCACTGGGAGCCATCGGTGAAAGTTGGGTAAATCAGGTGCTGAGCAAAGCTAGATGAGTAGCCCTCACATCAGAGGTGTAAATCCTGCTTGAAAACCCATACCCCGATCCCACATAAACATTTGGTAAAGTTGAGGGATTAGCAATGGAGAGCAATTATTCATTCATCAAGTGCCCAGAATTCTTGAGGAAGGACTTCACTGTTGCATGGGATGAGAGGTGAATTTGTAGGAAAATGTGGAGTCCTTCAGAAGGGGGAGGTGCAAAGGGTTGTGATGAGCAATGTTGAAATGAAGTCCACAGGTCAATAACCATGACCTAATGATGGAATGCTATAGAATATATCACGCCCATAAGTTTAAATCCATGCAGAATTACTGAACAATGTCAGGGTTAAAGTTTTGGAGTTTTGGTTCAGGTAGGGACTTGGGTCTCATCAAAAGCATTATATGAGTCTCCAAAGATAACCAAATCCTTTCTTCACCTCCTGTTCAATTTTGGCCCCAGCCTCGTTACAATATCTGTCCACCACACATTGACTGATAGTGAAGCTCTAGGCATTTTCTATCTCATCTCCTGTCTTAATCTGACAAACAGAAATCTTCATCCACTTTTTTCCTCCATGAATGGTTAAGCCAAATTCATTAATGTTGGAAAATTCTACCATAATCTGGGGATTGATAGATTTAACATAATATCACTGGAAACAGGAAAATTTGGAGACAGTGAATTTTAGAATATCATTACTCAGAAAAATCAAAACATTGGGTGTCCCAAAGAACAATAGAGAAAATCCCATAGAGAGAGGAAAGAGGTTCCAACAATTTAGCACTTATGAAGGTTTCAAGAAATGACCTAAAGAATTCACTAAAGATGGATAACCAAGGAAGAATGGGGACAGAAAGCAGACGGATAGACCACATGCCCATATGTAATAGTGGAACCCTCCCTTCTCATGGGTCAATCAAGAGAGAGTTGCTAGCACAGAGTGGAGTTCCTATGGACTCAGAAGGGTGTGTATAGCAACAAAAACCAAATTCTTACATGAAATTGGAAAAAAAAAAGTTTTGCATAGATGTAATGAATACAGCTGGAATTAGAAACAAAGTGATTGGATGCAAAAACAACAACAATAATGAAAATTTTATAAATTTGTCAATAATTTCTCCAGGTATATAAACAACACTTATATACATACACACAAACATACATGTATACAGATATATGAGTGAGATCAATCCATATTAGATAAATGGTCAAAATATGTAAAATGTCCCAAATAATTTCAAACTATTAAGAATCATATGAAAGAATATTCTATATCACTGATAATTAGAGAAATAAAAATCAAAACAATTCAAAAGTTTCATTGTAAGCTCTGCAAATTGGCAAAGTTGACCCCTAAACATATCTATGTTGGAGGGATTATGGGAAAGTAGGCACTTTGCTGCATTGTAAATTAGTACAACCATTTTGGAAAGCTATTCATAGTCATACAAATAAAGTTACTAAAATGTCGATACCCTATAAACCAAAAATTTCAATATTGAGCTTATACCCTAAGAAGAAGGTTCATAAGAAGAAAGTCCTCATTTACACAAAATATTTTAGTTATGCTTTTTGTGATAGCACAGAATTAAAAACAAAGGAGATATTTATCCATTGATGAATGGTTAAACAAATTATGATACATGAAGGCAATGGATATTGCTGTCTTGTAAGAAATGATGAATATGATAAATATCAAGAAGTCTGAAAAGATCTACATTAGCTGATGCTGAATGAAGAAAGTAAAGCCAAGAAAATAAGATAATTACTACAAGAATGTAATTGGGAAAACAACAACAACCACATATGAAAAAAAATTGAATGCTGCAAAATGATGAGTTGCAGCTGGAATTGGAAGAAGAAATATGAGAAGACATACCCATACCAACCCTTTGCAGAAATGGGAGTTCTATAAGAGTACCACACAGCACAAATTTCAGAAGTTTTCAATATTTTGATCATTTTTCTTTATCTTTTTTTGTCTTTTAAAAATACAATGTATGAGGTGAATTTTGGGGAGGAATTAGGGAAGAAATATTGGGGAAAAGTACGGTGATGTAAACAAAATGTATTATCCTAAAATATCAAGAAAAGGTTCTTTAATTCAGAATAAGCCAAAAAACCAAACAATAAGCTGGTGAGAATATTCTATGATGAGCATGCTGAAGGCAATTCTGATGAGCTCAGAAACACAGACTAATGGTGTTTAAGAGTTGACAGGGACCCACCTCAACAGCCATCTGGTTTGCTCCATACGTATAACATACCTAACAAATGGTTGTTCAGCATCTGCTTGAAGATCTCCACTAAGCCTCTTGAGCCATCTCATTCTAATCTTGAGTAGCTCTAAATATTGGGAAATTAATTTGACTACACTATTAAATGGGACATACATCCCCTATATGGAACAATCTACCTCCTCTATATCACAGAATCACAGAGCTGTAAGAAACCTCAAGAAGCCTCTAGTCCAATCTATTTCTGTTCCACTTTCCGTAAATGGTCCTTCTTATCCTAGGGCTATACAACACATAGGGGTCCATGGTCTGGATGAAATCTGAGCTCTCCAGGGAATGAGACTACATTTATTCTGCCAAACAGATGTAGCTTAAACATCTAGGAACTTCCCCAATAATAGGAGAGTCCATTGTAATGAACGATTGTATTCTAAATCCTATTGCTAGGAAAACATAATCCCTAAATCTCATTCCTTTCCCCAAGAATTGCTGTACTACAATCTAGTTTCATGCTCTATATTAAGCTTTGTCACCTCGAACCTTACACTGCATCCACCTACTTAGCACTTAGCACAGGGCCTGGCGTATAGTAAGAACATGAAAAATTCCTGTTGACTGAGTGTTGACTGACATGAGTAGAGATTTTCCCAAATATCCAAGTGTCCAGATGCATGGGGTAAGTTCATTTTGAAAACTGAACTGCACTTTTTACCAACAAACAGAAGAAAGTTGGAAATGTCAAATGGCGACAATCTGTGGGGTGTTTGAGAAACCAAGACTCCAACTCTGATCGAAACCAGACTGTTTCCCTCCTGGCTCTCTCCTTTTTTCCTTTAATTAAAACTAACTGGAATGGAAAGGACTCCATCAAAGCTCCCTTCCCTTCCCTTCTCTCAGACTCCCCCTAACATGAAACAGTGAAAATGGTCAGGAGTGGGACATGAAATGTTCTCTGAAAAATGACCATGGCCTTCCTGGTGTCCTCATCTTTTGTTTATAAATCTTTCTTTTATGTCTTATATCCATGGCAAGATCATGTCATCAGTTGGGAAATGGGGTGTGCTTCCATTCTGAGATAATTAAAATGAATGTCAGTGGGCCAAGATCATACTGAGCCATCCCTGTACTTCCCAAGAGTGTGGGAGCCATTCATGCTCAATGGACTTTCACTGCACTGGGGCAGCTGGCAGCTAGACAGAAATATCCTAGATACAGATGACTGTGGGATATTTCAAAAAACATTTTCTTCAATAGAAAAACATAATTATCTCAGAGGTTAGAGACGAGGTGACTGGTGACTGATGTAGATATTTTTGGTAGACTCGATCCAATGGGAGCCTCTCTGTGACTCCCCCATCCCCAGTCTACTCTTCTTCCTTTTCTTAGTTTGCCTTTAGGTCTCCAAAGCCATAGGGTATTTCTCTATGGGCCTCCAACAATGGACAGATCTGCAGGTGAACTTTGCTTCTCTAACACTTTTGTCTTAAGGAGGTGAGGGAAGTATATGAGTAGAGAGAAAAGGTGGAATTAGAGCGATGTAGAGCTTCTCTATAGGCCATTGAATTATAAAGTCAAAGGAAAATAAAAATACAAACCCTGCCTATGTCAGAATCTGGACTGAATGCCAATTCCATTTTCTGGCTCCCAGGGTCCTAAAGGGGATCCCTGACTTTTCGTTCTTCTTAGCCCATGATTTCTCTGCAGTTGCTCTATGTTGGCCAGCAAGACCTCAAGAGAAAGAATAACTCTTCTCCACCAAGGGGAGAGGTGGACTCCATTCCCCAGAGCTAACAATTGCCTCTAACAAGAGATGTTCCCTTTGAGATTCATCCTTCCAGAAGCCTGTTCTGATGTCAACCTTGTTCTTTCAGAAATCCTTTCCCAGTCATCCTCACCCCAACTGCACCTGCTCAGAAGAGATTCTTTCTTGTGTATTTTGATGCCTCATCCATACCTTCTCACTGTGACTTCCATTAGTTGAAAGAAAAATCCACTCACAATATCCTATTACCTCTTTTTTGGCTTGCTGATGGAATTCATTTTAAATTGGACTTATTTCAATTCTACCCACCCAGCCCCAGAAATATCCAGATCCCATTTAGAATAAGTTTTTTATTTTGTTCTTTATTGTATTTTATTTTCCCCCATTACATGTCAAGGCAATTTATAGCATTCATTTTTACAATATTCTGAGTTCCAAATTGTTCTCCCTCCCTTCTCTCTTTTCTTCCAAAAATGGTAGGCAATTTGATATAGATTATACATGTGTTAAAATGTAATATATATTTCCTTATTAGTCACAGTTGTAAAAGAGGAAACACATAGAGGATAAAAACCACACAAAAGAATAAAGCAAGTACCAAAAATGCTTCTATCTGCATTTAGAATCCGTTGCTTTTTTCTCTGAATATGAATAGTATTTTCCTTCATGAATCCTTTGTATTTCTCTTGGATCATTGTGTTACTGAGAAGAGCTAAATCGTTCATAGTCTATCATTATGTAATATTGTTGATACTGTGTTTGATGATTTTTTGGTTCTGCTCAATTCACTTTGCATCAGTTCATCTTACCAAATTTTTCTGAAATCTGCCTATTTGTCATTTCTGATCGCACAATAATATTCCATTGCATAAAATAAGCTTTCAAGGCAAGCTGTTTCCTCTCCCAGAGGTCCGTAGGAAAATATCCCTGGGTATTTAGGGAAGTTCCCCCCCAGTTGAATTTTATTCAGAAGTCTAGAGACAAAATCATAGCAATCATAGAGCTCTAAAAAACTGGGGTTTAACCTATGAAAAATGGGTATGGAAATCCAGCAGAAACATCCTTTCTCAATGATTCACTCCAGTAGTCAGTCTGAAGCAATGACTTCCCCAAAAAATAACACACAAGAAAACCCATCCCCAAGGAAGCAGATTCATCCCCTCAAGGATCAGACTCCCATTCTGAGAGCATTTTTACTCAATATTTGGCATCGGGCTTCTTTTAGTGGCACCTAATTATTTAACTGAATAAAATAATTTTAAAATTTAAGTGGTTTGAGTTGAGAAATAATTATTTTGCTATTAATCAACTAAACATAGGGAAGGAAGAAGATGATAATAAGCAATTAAACAGAAACTATTAAGGACCAGGCATTGCATTAAGCACTTTTTACAAATATCATCTTATTTGATCTTCACAACATCCTGAGATAGATTTTATTTATTATCCCCATGATTTTTTTTTGTTTTATTTGTTTGTTTGGTTTTACAGTTGAGGAAACCTAAGTAAGCAGAGGCAAAGTGACTTGCTGAGGTTACATAGCAAATGTCTGAGGCCAGATGTAAATTTAGGTCTTCCAAATTTAAGACCCAATTCTCTATCCACTTTGTCAACAGATGCTTCTAACCTTGGGAGGTGAGGTAAGTCCGTGGTACTGGCCACTCTGAAGGCTACAAAGACATATGTTATAGGGCCCTTGTATCAGCTGGAAAGTTAGACTGCAATGGAGTAACAGAAGGCATACTATTAACCAGTCAGCTGATAAGCAGGGCCCAGGCATTATTTAGACCCGACACTGTGAAGGATTCTGGGAAACAATGACATGAACAAAACAATCCATGGCTTTAGAGAGTTCCCCATTTTACTGGGGGATCCACCGTGACCATCTTTGAGTCTATTAGATTTTATTGGAGAAATACTATTCATATTTACAGTTAGATGAATATGAGTGCAACATAATTTGGAGGAGGCCTGAAATATGGAGGATGGATCAAGAAAGTCTTTATTTGAAAGATGGCATTTAATTTTAACTTGAGAGCATAATAGGATTTCAAGAGAGAAAATGAGGGTGTAAGTGCTTTCCTGGAGAGGCTAGGGTGGGGAGAGGAAGGCAAAGGCACAGAGATGGAATGCTGTATGTGGTGAACAGAAAGAAGGCCAGCTTGGACCAGAGAGTGTGTGAAGGCGAGTCATGTATAATTAGTTTGGAAATGGAAGTTGGAGCCAGGCCACGAAAGACTTTAAATACCAAACAGATGTTTGTATTTGATTCTAGAAGCAACAGGAAAGAACTGTAGTATATTGTGCTTAGGAGTGGTCTGGTCAGACCTGTGCTTTAGGAAAATCACTTTGGCAGCTGTATGGAGAAGGAATTGATGAGGGGAGAGACCTGAAGCAGGAAGATCACTTTGGAGGTTATTGAAATAGTCTAGGTGAGAGGTGATGAGAGCCTGAACAAGGGTAGATATAGTGTGAGTGGAGAAAAGGGAACAGATGCTTGAGATCTTGTGGAAGAAGAATTCACATTATTTGGTGACTGAATGGATATGTAAGGTGAAGAAGGAGGAGTAATTAGGATCGTGAATCTGGGTGACTAGAAAGCTGAAAGTGTCATTGATGGAAACAGAGACATTTGGGGGAAAGGTTACTTTGGGAGAAAAGATAATGAAGTTTCTTTTTGAAATGTTGACTTTGAGATGAGTAGAGGACATTCTGGTTTATTGCAATAATCAATAGCTGACTCAGTTGATCTCAGAAGACCGTTAGGAACTGGCTATATAGATCTGGAAGTTATCTGTGAAGAAATGGATGATAATCAAGCCAATGTTAGCTATTTACTTCACCATGACAATATAAAAAGAGAAGAGAAGAGGACTCAAGACAGAAATTTGGGGTACATCCACATTAAAGGGCATGGTATGGGTGAAGACATCTAAATGACATGGTGACTTCTCTTCCTGGTGTCAAACTATTCAAGTATCTTGGCCAAGAAGATACCAAGCGAAGTTACAAAGAGTTGGGCAAGAATGAAAAATGAATGACCAATAACAAACATGGATAATGATCCAGCAAAGAGGAAATGAGGTCACACAAGTAGATTAAAAATGAAGGAGGAGAATGTCATGAAAGGAAATACCCAGAAGGAAAGAAGTAGCCAACATCGCCTCATCTCACAAGTAGCTCAGGAAGAACAGGGATTAAGGAAAGGGCTCAGAATTTGGCAAATAGAAAATCATTGTCATGAAATAGGCTATCTTCAGGAAATATTTACAAGTCCTCAACAACTTGTGAGTTTCCTTGAATACACATTTTAGCTGAATACAGTTATCCCACAAATGTATACTGTCTATATACGTGTGTTCCTGTTATGTTCTTTTACACATTGTTAATCTTTGTGTGTCTCTCATGAAGATTAAACATACTGTCTATATATGTGCTTCCCCCTTGTGGTAGAGTAAACTGTAGAGAAAATAGTCCATGGGAGCAGAGAGGAAGCATTTTCTTCTCATTTTATTCACTACTTTGTTTGATTAAATAGTTTTTGTTTTGGAATCAAAATATCCTTTGGCTAACTACTCAATGTACCCATAACGGTGGGGATTCATTCCACAAAGTATCTCAAAATTAGGATTTCTTTTCTGATTTCCCACATAAAAGAAGAAGTGTTTGCTGTTATAACTTACATGTGCCTTCCATATAACCTATCTTACATGCATCTTCTCATTGTTTACTGGGAGACTTTAAGCTTCAACTCATCAGAGACAATGATATACAATCAAAGAGCATCCATTACTTTCCCTAAAAATAATCCTGTTAAAAAGATGGGACTTTATTTTTGAGAAAGCAAGGGGTAATAAGAAATTCAACCTGTTTTCTCCTCCTGCTCCACACACACATATATATTATTGGACCAACTCTAAAGTTACACACATTGCAGATTTGGTCCTTTATGCTTGTTCTTTGATCTCAGTAGCATATCTCCCATTTTCATACAATTGTAGAGTCTGCTTCTATCCTTACAATGCATTTGCTCCTCATTTCCTCAGCTCAGAATTCATGTTCCTTTAATTAATACTAACTTCACAGGCTATATCTGTGAAGTCTCCTGTGATACCCACTAGTTAATATGGTTCTTTCGCATCCTCTTCTGATTTCTTTATATTTCCTAGACCAGGGATCTGTCCTATAGCAGCAACAATGGGAAAACCTGAACAGTGTCTGCTTCATTTCTGCCTATAATCTTCAGGTCTCAGCCAGTATCTTGCACATATTAGGTGCTTCTAAAGAACTGAGGGATTCAACTGATTTGATTAAATCCTCCTGGAGGACAATGTCCTCAGATTCCATCTTGTTGAGAGGATGAGACTCAGATGAATCAAGATTCCAGGCCAATGAGACATATCTACTCTGAATCTCCTTTTAAGGACTAATTCACAACATCTTTAGAGATTGCCATTTTCTCCAAGGAAGCTCTTTGAACATTCTCTATTTGATTGTATTTTGTCCTTTGGTGTCATTATAAATGCTTACGTCTTAGATTAGATTTGTATGTAAATTTCCAAATTAGAAAAGATAGTGTGGTCACATCTTAATTTAGGGAAAACATTTCAGAGCCCATGTCCATTCTTGGTATTTCCTAAAAGTCAAGTCATATCTATCTCCTTGCAAAACTATTCTTATTAACCCTTCAGTCCCTGAGAATTTAAATAAGATGGAAAACTTATAGTCTGCATTCATTTACTCTTCATTTAGTCATCTACATGGTGTTTCTTATATAAGGTTATTATGTTTTCTCTAGAAGTCTTTTATTTTACAAAAAATTCCCACTTTTTCTGTAGGAAACACTATCCAATGCTAGAAAATGAGTCTGAATTTAGAAAATAAGATTTACTGGAATCCATAACTTCTAAATGCTTTTAATATCTCTGTAATCTCTTTTCTTAGACAACAAACAGACATCTTGGGAATCAAAATAATTTCCAGACATGCAATTGAGAAGCTTTAAGTTAGATAGTTTTAATGGAGAGGGGAATGAAGAAGGCCCATTTTGATGAAGAGCATCATCTTTTCTTTTATGATTTCCTGTAAGATAATGTCTAAGTTTTTATTTTCATCATGGCTCTCAGGAAGCCCAATAATCCTTATATTGTCTCTCCCAGATCTATTTTCCAGGTCAGCTGTTTGTCCTAGGAGATATTTCATATTTTCTTTCTTTCTTTCTTTTTTTTTTTTTTTAGTTTTTGTTTGATTGATTCTTGAAGTTTTATTGAGTCATTCACTTCCGTTTGTTCAATTCTAATTTTTAGTGTATTATTTTCTTCAGTTACCTTTTTTAGCTCCTTTTGTAATTGGCCAATTGGATTTTTTTGTTCATTGCATTCTTTTTCCATTTCACAAAAATTGTTTTTCAGTGAATTGGTGTCTTTTTCATATCTCTTTTGTTAGGCATTATAAGCTTTTTCCATTCCTTCTTGAAATGATTTCATTTTCTTTCTTCATTTTTCTTTTAACTCTTTTTTAAGATCCTTTGTGCAATCGTCCATAAAAGTCTTGTGAAATGCGGACTAGCTCATGTCTCTCTTTGGGGCTTCTTCTGGAGTTGCTTTGTCTTTAGGAACCTCAGGATTTGAGGTCTGTTCTCTCTCTCTATAAAAGCTGTCTGTGGTGAAAGTTCTTTTTGTTTTTTTATTCTTTCTTTCTTTCTTTTTTTTAAGGCTTGATATCTGTTCAATGCAAAGGAGTGACAGCTGCTTTAATTTGCCCTGAGGCAATTCTACTGGTTGATTTCCAGTGCTGGGCAATCTCAGTTAGGTCCCAAGTTCTTCTGGGGCTCAGTGGTTTACAATTTGCCTTTAGTAGCAAATCTACCAAACCACCTGCTTGCAACCAGCACAGAGTAACCTTAGAGCCTCACAGAAGATTCCCAGGGACATGGAACTACAACATTGACACCTGGCCCAGCTACTTGCCTTCGTCTCCCTGTGTTGTGGTCTGGACTCCACAGACTGTCTTCCTGCCCATATGAAACAAATCTGTTCTGAAGTTCTTCCAAGGTAACTTCTTCTAGAATTGTGTTGTACTCCAGATATTTGGAGTGGAATACCACTTTAGAGACTTAATCTACTGTTGGTTTTAGAGAAGGTCAGAGGAGGTCACAGAGGACTGGGTCTGCTCTCCACCTTCTTGACTCTGCCCCCAGACATCATCTTTTCAATGCAATTGATTTCTGCTGAAAAGTATTTGATACTTCAAGACTATGATCCTCCTCTATATGGGAAGTCCCTGTAAGGGTATAGATCACAAACCCTCCATATTTCCCTGTCCTAGACAACTCTTATCCCTTTCCTCTCATACCCTTCCAGGGGAGAGGAACATTTAAGGTACTGGCAGCTTGACTCTGGGTGGTTTGACCTCATATGGCATAGTGGCAGAGGCTAATTATCACCCAATCAGCCTAATTCATTTAAAAAATATCCCCACTTTTACCTTCTCAAAGAATACCATTGCTCTTCATGAGGGATCAGGTCCTTCTTATCTCCTACTGATATCAGTGTCTAATACCTTGCTAAAATTTTACTGGAATAGCAGGGCTTCTTTCTTCAGCTTTCCTGACGAGTCATCCAGCTTTCCCTCAATGACCTCCAAATAGAGAAAACACAAAAGCCTCCCTAATCATCTATCAATCAACGAGTGCAAATGAATTGTTTGCTCCATGGCAGCTCCCGTCCCAGGCAACGGAGAGAAAAAGACAAACCAAAACCATCTGTGCCCTCAAAGAACTTACTTTCTATTAGGAGATCCAATGCAGACACATAGAAGCATAGACAAAATATCAATGAAATAAGTACAAGTGATTTCAGAGTTAGAAAAGGCACTAGAAATGGAGGTGAAAAGAAAAGGAAAGATCCATGAAGGGCTCATCAAGAAGTAGCCCAGTACAGTTCTGATGTTTAGATTTTGTTCTGAATTTCCTGACACTGGACATAAAGTTTTCCATTTGTATACTCCCTTCATTTATCTTTGTTCTGCCCTCTGGGCCAAATTAAAAAAAAAATCTGAATTCCTTGCTTGTTCATTGGTTAATAATCCTTCTTCCACATGAGAGAATTTCAAAGACAAAAAGACTCCAAAAACTCTTTGGTTCTGGTATCAAGGTCATCCAATATCCGTTTTATTTATTTATTTTTCAGAACAACATAGTTGTAGTGAATGTAATCACTGCCTACATAGCTGTCTTGAACATATTAGTGTTTAGGGCCAACTTTTGCTTGCATCATCAAACCACACAAAATCTTCTGTTAATTTTAAAATGTGAACTTATGTGAAAACTGAAAGTTAGGATTCTTGTTTGGAGACATCTGTCTCCTCAAGTTATGGTTCTTATTTTGGTCCAGCCTTGGAGTGTGATGGAGATGAAGAAATAAAGGGAGGAATGGCCATGTTATTTATGGTTGTAGAGTCTGTGGCAAGACAGAACCAAACACTTTCTTGTTTTTCTTTTCTGTCTGCTGGTTTTACTAGAATAAAAGAAAGACTTTTAAACTAACCTGACTTTTAACATCTGACAAACACCAGCAACATCAGAACAAAATTTATAGGATCTTATTCCTGAATATTTTTGCAGATTAAGAAACTTGGTGTTTTTATTTTTCAGTGGAGGGAACTGAGGCACAGAAGAAAGAAGGCCCTTTCCCAAGATCACACAGCAATTTCTTAGAATATTGGGAAACTTGAACTTTGGTATCTCCAGGTTCCCAGACAGCATGGTTCTGGCACCAGAAGTGATAAGATATAATCTTATATGTGAGAGAATCTCTCTATATTAATTTTGAGAAAATTGATGGAGAAGAATATAGAATATAGAAGAGAAGCAGGATTCATATTCTTGATGAAAGCATTGGAAAAATGAAGGAGAGATCCTTGGAGAAGAACAGTATAGGACTACAGAACTGTGCTTTGATAGAAATTAGGCCAGGCCTGAAAAAACCATGCTATAAAGAAATATGAAATTATTATTATTATTATGATTATTATTATTTACTTTAAATGTGCTCTACAGAACTCTAAAGAAGCTAACTAGTATATTTATGCCACATTTTACTTTATTCCAAAGGATTTTACTGTTTTTGAAAAGAGAAACTGAAGCTGAGAAAAGTGAAGTGATTTGCCTGTGGTTTCATAGGTGGGGATGGGGAAGCAGGGGTATTTGAACTTTGACTCTTCCTGCCTTCATGTCAGTACTTTTGTCAAGAATGCATGAGATGTTCAGGGAGGATCAGCAGCTCTGGTAGGAGGTCTTGCCAAGCCCTTTTCAAGGCTCCTCATTTACTTTTGGTGCTCACCTCCATCTAACCAAAATCTGAGGCTCCAAGAAACTGTAGCATGTGCAGTGGCCATAGCCTGCCATCATGGCATATGGGCTAAACCAGGTTGGGGGTAACCAAAAAGCCTCAAACCTGTCGGTGAGTCAAGAGAATATATACCCCTTGCATGGGAAGACTTCCCTGGCAGAATGGGAGGAGAATCATTGTCTCCAATGGCCTTGCAGGCGGCTGGAGCGGTGAAGCACTCAGAGCCTGGTCACACTTTGGAGACACCAGGGTCATCCACTGCTTCCCAAGGAATTGCCAGTCATGCTGCCTTTGGTCTCATCACTGGACTTTGATAACTGGGAGAGACAGTGAGACTGATGACTTGGCACAAGTCTGCCTTTCTTAAATCAAGGTGTTATCCTGCGATGTCATTGGTTTTCTTTGAAATGAAGGACAAACAGTAGCAATGCTTTTGCCTCCTAACACACTGACATATCACAGTACAAAGTGCATAGCCTTTTCTCACTTAAACCCCATTCACTTGCCATCACCTTCCTGTGCCTCTGCAGGAACCTGTGAGGAGAAACTTCTCCACTGGGGATCCAACTGGACCAGCCACTTGGGTAACACAGCCTTTGCCTCGCCTCCCTCCATGCTCTGGTTGTCCCAGGATAATATGAATAACCCAAATTGGTTGACCTCAATGGGACTCATTAGGAGAAGTCCTAATGGAGACTAGAAGCACATTGGGCCCAAAAGATACCTTATGTTATAGTGTGACCATAGGCAAGGCGTCCCAACTGAGTCCCAGCTAGAACACAGCAATCTGACGGAGGCCACATGGGGCTCTGGCAAACAGCTTCTCCTTGCAGCGTTGTGATATTTTTCATGACCCATACATAAACATTGGTGTTTTTTTTTTTTGGCACTTCCCTGTGAACTATGTGCTCACCAGAAAAGCTGATGTGCCATTACATTGGGGGGAGGCAGGGAGTAGATTTTCTGGGGCATGGTAAGGAGCGAGGGACTTGTGAAATTCCAAAGGCAAAGAAAACTGGCCAACATTTCTATGTTATTTGCATCTCTGATTTCACACATAAATCATATGTCTAAGCAATCACATGATGCCCATAAGGGTTAAATGACTTGGCCAGAATTATATAATTCATCAATTATGGGGGTTCAGACCATGGTCTGTTTGATTCAAATATTAGTGGCCATCCTGCTTCTAAATAATGTTTTTAGCTTCATCTCTGTTGCCATAAAAAAGGAGAGCATAATACAAAAGCCTTTTGAGAATGTCTTCTCTCTGGAGAGAAAATGGGCTTCTTCATGTAGATGCTTATTTATGGTTTTCTAGATTTCCTGACTCATGTCAATGGTTGAGACAGAGAATAGGACACATAAGATTAACATGTTAATTCATCAGGCACTGAACAAGCAATTATTAACCTCTATTGGTTGTCAAGATGATAAAAGGAGGAGGCTTGTATACCTGACTCCAAAGCCAAAGGAAAAGAGAATCACAGTCTGAAGTAATTCAGGTAGCAATGTTTCATTAACACCCATCTAGGAAAAAGGAAAATAATTCAATTTAATTCAGTTCAGGTCAGTGCAATTCAACAATCATTTAAGTGCCTTCTTGTGCCAGTTATTGTTGCTATAACAAAAACAGCACCAAACTGCCTTACTCTCAAGGAATTTTCATTCTAGTCAGGGTAAAATATGGACATATGCGTGAGTATGTGAAAACTAAATATAAGTTATTTGGGGAGGGAGGGTGTAAGGCAGTAACAGCTGGGAGAAATTAGGAGGGATTTTATATGGAAGGTAGCATTAGAGCCAAGCCTTCAAGGAAACTCAGGATTCTAAGAGACAGAAATAAAGAGAGAGTGCTTTCTAGACATTAGGAACAGTCAGTACAAATCCATGGAGACTGGAGAGAGAATGTCATATTTAGGGCCATCACGTTGGTTTGATAAGGACTGAAGGGAAGTGATATGAAATTAGAAGGGCGGACAGTCCAAATGGAGGCATTTCTATGTTCTCAGGGAAGCAATTGCGAGATGCTGAAGTGTCTGTGTTCAGACCTATGCTTGAGGATCATCAATTTGACTTTTGTGTGAAGAAGGTCTTCTAGATAAGGGACACTCGATGCAAAGATTCAATACAAAAGTGATAACAGTGATGGTGAAGCAACAAAAAACTAAATCAAAGTGTCCATGGAGAGTGGAGAGAAGGCAATCAATGGGAGAGGAGTTGAGGAAGCAGAATGAAGAAGACTTGGGAAATTGATTAGACATGGAGGAAGGGAACAAATTCAAAGATGGTGCTGGTGTTGTGAATCTGATCACTGAAAAGATGGTCAAATGCTTAACAATAAGGCAAGTAAGCAGAAGGATTTTTTAAAAGGAAAGGATGAGTTTTGTCTTGAATGTATTTTGTTTGAAACATGTATCAAGTGTTTTATGATGAGTCACCAAAGATCAGGGAAGAGGTGAGAGATGGGGATGCAGATTTGGATGTCATCTATAAAGAGATAATCAGTTTTTGGAATTGGTTCAATTCACAAGAGAGATTGCATACAAAGAAAAGAAAAGAAAAGAAAAGAAAAGTGAGTTCAGGAGGAAGAGAGTCAAGGGAACAAGTAGAAAATGACAAATTATAGAAAATAGAAATAAGCCCAAATATATATTTTTTAAATTTCTGTGCTTACCTTGGAAGGAAGAGGATGTTAAAAGTTTAGAAGGTCCACCTGTAATTTCCTTCTTAGAAGGTCTCATATTCTTTCCTTAAAGCCTTCTTGTGATGTAGAACTCAATATGCCAAGCTCATCTATCAATAGGAATGGGTACTAAATCATAGAAAGCTGACAGCTTTCCATCCAATCTCATTTCCTGAGAATAATCTCTGAAACCTAGTTCCACAGATAAGATTTCTAAACCAATTCAGGTTGCATAAATAATTTCAAATTCAATTTTAAAAATTTTGAGAATTGGGTTAATTTTTTTTCAATTCTGTTGCTTTGATCCCTAACCCATAAATGAGCCAGATAAGTCATCTGTTGTTTAACCTCATTACTGACCTGTCTGAAGTGTGTGGGGAGTAAGATGGCCATTTCTGGGCTTCACGTGTTAAATAGATCTCCAATGAGTAAAAAAAAACCATGATGAGGAGGCAACTATGATGGGAAAAAAACCAAACCTTGAAGATCATGATCTGTGAGAATCAGGTGAAGAAAGCAGGAGCATTTAGTTTGGAAAAGAAAATGCTTTGAGTGGAAGCAGAAAGGACAACAATTTAATATATTTAAGCACATACAGGGTTATCTTTTAGAAGATGGTGTAGATTCAGGATCCAAGAGTGGAAAGTGAAGGGATTTCAAACATCATCTAGTCAATGCTGTGATTTTAGACTAAGTAAATGAGTTCCAGAAGGTTACATGACTTGCCACATGAGATCTGCCATAGAGAAAGAAAAGGAGCAATAAAGGCTGTCTGAAGGACCAGAAGAGCTTCAGAAAACAGAAAGAAGGAGAAAACATCAAAGAGTTACATGGGCAGATCAACTCAACAACACTGGAACTAGAACCCAAAGAAGTGGCCTCAGAGCTGGATATTTTGGCACTCGGGGAAGAAATAGGCAGAGCCTTCTCTACTCACTCCCCTTTTGGCACAGATCGCTCATGTGCCTTACCTTTTCTCCATTCTTATGGCCACCTCTTAGCAGAATTCCTGTTCTTTCCACCCTCTGTAACCATCTTAATAAAGTTTCCAGAATCATATTCCTAAAATGCAGAACTGGCAATGATCTATTGCTACCCAGTTATGGCTCTTTAGGATGTCTAGGATCAAATAGAAACTCACACTGTGGGCACTGGAATCTCTTCATTACTCAGCCCCAAGCTGCCTTTTCCACACTCCAGAGCTGGGTGCTCATTGACTGATTAACAATAAGACTCGGCCAATAAGATTGGGAGCTGATCTTCCACATCTGTACCTTTGCCCTGGCTGTCTCTCTGTATAGAAGAGTGATCCTCCTCTTCCTCACTTCTGCTTCTTGCAACGTTTGCTTTCCTTACAAAAACAACTCAAGTGCCCTCATCAACGAGAAATCGCTCCTGACACATACATGTCTACATGTGTACCTATATGTATATTATATGTGTCTATGTGTAGATATCAATGTACACTCACATGTGCATATGTGTATATACATTAAAATGTATATATATGCATATGCTTGTGGGTATGAAGAGTAAATTCTATGAAGGCTGGGACTTTTCCCCCCATTTGCTAGGGGTTCCCCTTTGGTTTCCTGGTCCATACCAGGTACTTAATAAATGCTTGTTGTCTGGCTAACTGGCAAGTCTTTTGTGAATGTGAGGATCTGGTGAGGAATTGGCTATTTTCACCTGCAGAAGACAAGACCCTGAGATCTGACAGCTGTCATTATATACTTGAGGATCAGGAAGCGGACACAAGAATGTGATCTGCCCTGTTCTTTGGCTCAGAACCCAGAGGAATGGGTACAAGTTGCAAAGAGGTGACGTTAGGCTTGAGGAGAATGAATTTAAACTTACTAGCAATGAGAGCTGTGTAAACATAGCATGGATTGATTTGGGAGGTGGTGGACTCCTCCATCTTAGGAATGCTCAAGCAGAGGCTGATTGACTATTCTTTGGGATTTTAAACTTGGAACTCCTATCCAGGTATGGATTGGCCAAATGACCTCAAAATTCTCTCTCAATTTTGAGAATCTGAGACAATTTCTATAACTTTTAGACTCTTTAGCAAAACCCCACACACAAAAATCTAACCCCCACTCACCAAAAAAGCACACATTCCCTTGGTGGTTTCTGTCTAGTATTGGGATTAAGAGGTGGGGGCAACTTTCCCAACCTGATCGGTTTGGTCCATAGAGCTTTTGAAACACCTTTTCACGGTGCCCTTCCCTTTCCTGCATGACCTGCTTCTGTCCTGTTGGCATGGACTTAGGAGCAGGGTCAGCTTTGGGATACAATAAGGTATCTGGGTAGGCTGTGGCTATGAAGGGAGCCTGGGAGATGGTATCAGGCAGCAATTCAGAAAGCAGTTTGAATGAAGGATGGCAGATTTGTCAGCAAATTGGAAGAAATCCAGAAGAAAACAACAAAAAAAAAATAACAGGTCCAAAAGGGAGGGCTTGACTTAGGAGGAAAGATTAAGAGCTCTAAATATGTTTAACTTGGCTAAGGCAAGACTTGCTGTTTGAAAACAGCTTTGGAGTCCAACTGACTTGCCCTGAGACCTCATCTCCTGGGCCAGGTCTCATCTCAGCAAATTCTGGGGGTCGGCGCAGCCCCTGCAGTTTACCACCATGCCCCAGGTCAGTCTAAGAGGGTAACCTCCTTCAGTCCATAGGGTTGTGAGTGCAAGTCCCTCAAGACCATCTGAGAAATCAAGCCAAGCTTTGTGAGTGGGAGGGCCCAGAGGCCCCTCATATTTCCTAGTGTCTCCCATTCAGCAGAGAGGGAGTCATGTGAAGACTGGAACTTCTCCACTTCCTCTTTCTTTCCTAAATTGGAATGGGAGGCTTAAGAACAAGTAGGGCCTTATTTGTTCATCCTAAGCCCCCTAAAAGCATGGTCAGCCCCATAGGGGCTTGTGATTGTCTGTGACCTGATTGACTTGATTTGGTGCTTAAAGTAAGCAGATAGTTTACCTCCTAACAGACTGAGGTCAGTAGTACAGCAGTGCAAGTAGAGTTGTTTCCATTGGACAAGAGAAGGGAAGTGGGGTTCAGGGAGTTTCAATGAATTATTAAGCATCTACTATGTGTCAGGCACTCAACTAGGTAGTGAGGTTATGAAAAATAAAGATTGAGTAATCCCTTCCCTCAAGGAACTTAGATTCTATCAGGAAACAATCCCCACATGTATTAATATAAAAAGAACACATGCAAAGCAGATACATGATAAGCTCACAGTGAGTGTGTGGGGAGGAATTAGATGCTGGGATGAGTGCAGTAGTCAAGGCTATCTGAATTGAGTCTAAAAGGAAGCTTAAAAGGCAAAAGGAAAAGAAGCAGAGACAAGAAAAGAATAAAGAAGAGAGAGAGTGAAGAGATACAGGGAGAGACGGAGAAACACACAAACATATACAGAGATAAAGAGACAGAGGCAGAGAGAAACAGAGACCAAAAATACAAAGAAAAGAGAGACAGAGATAAAGGCAGAGGGACACAGAGAGACAGACACACACAGAGAGAGATAAAAACAGATAGAAAGAGACAGAATAACAAAAAGAGAGAGAAAAACTGGGAGACACACAGAGAGACAATAAAGAGGAAAAGGTAGAGAGAGACAGAGAAATGTAGATAGGGAGAGAAAAAATAGAAAGAAGAGAGATAAAGAGACATAGGGAGACAAAGAATAGGAAAGAAAGGAAAGAGTGAGGGAGACAGAGACAGAGACACACAAAGAGAGACAAAGACAGAAAGCAAGTGAGCATCAGGCTTGGAGGACAAGTCATTCAAAGACCTTGGAATGGGAGATTGAAACTCATTTGGAAGTTCATCAGAAGACCTCCTAGGTTTCAGACACTGTACTAGGTGATGGAAATAGAAACACAAAAATAAAACCAAAGCCTGCCCTCTAGGGGTTTCCATTCTACTGATGAAAAATGGTAGGTACAGAGATAATATTTGTTGTTTGACTGAAGGAGCCATCCTAGCAAATGTGTCCAAGTTCTCTTTGGGAACACAAGGTGTTCTCATGCTTCATGGTGACCCTGAAGGATGACCCTGAAGGGGGGAAGGGAGAAAAGAAAGGGAGAGATGAGGGAGAAAGCAGAGGTGGAATTGAAATTTAGATCTTCCTGATACTAAGTCTAGCCCTCTAGACACTCAGCCAGTTTCCCATTAAAATTTTCTTATGGTGGTAAAAACTTTCCCATGGAAAAGAGTCTGAGTGGTGAAGGTCCAATTTGTTGAAGATGTAAACAACTAAACTGACCAACTTTCAATCGACTGTCCTTCAATTAGAAATAACCATAATATAGGGAAATGGAGAAAGGGCTCTGAGGAGGAGCTATGTTGCTCACTCCAAGGATGTGGTCTCCCCATCATTTGAGTCACTGAAAATGACACTGGTATCTTTTGATTCTCAGACCTCAGAGCTGGAAAGGATGAGCTCATAGGCCATTCCCACTGCCCTCCCGTGCCTGGATGACTTGGAGCATGGCTACACAATCCCAGGTCTCTCTAACAGTTATCCATGGGAACTGGGACGTACCTTGCAGGCTGACTATATTGTAGGCCATTGCAGCCTAACTTCTCCAGCATATTACTAGAGCTTTGCCAGTCCAGATGAAAATTCCTTTCCAGCCTTACCTCTCATGGCAAAGGTGCTTCTGGGATCCTGGGAGAGCCTGTCTGACCTGTTTCTCAGCCTTGACTTCTTCAATGCTTTCCCAGATTTTGGTCTCCGCTTTTGTTGTTGCTTAGGGTATATGAGACTCTTCTGAAACGAATATCTGCAGTCTGCTATCCCGATCCCTTCATTATTCTTATTATTTGATAATATACAAATACTAAATATTCCCTAGAAAAGCTAAGATAGAGCTGTGGTAATCAGGGCTGCTTGAACTGTTCATTTAACAAAGAATAATAAAATTTCATGTGGAAAAAATATCAAGTCAAATATAGGGAAGTCATCAGAGTACAATATTCTCCAAATAACAGGGTCCCTAGGGTCCACAGGTACCAGCTTTTTCAGAGGGGACTGAAACCACAGGGCTTAGCCTATTTTTGAGAGCTTCCCAAGGTTTGTTTCCTTGATTTTTTCTTGTTAAGGAGGAGTACAAGGACAGAAGAAACATAATGTTAAATTAAAATATATGATGATAAATTATTGCTGGCAGAATCGGTCAATAAACAAGGATTTATTAAGTACTTACTATGTGCCAGATAGTATTCAGAGAAAAGAAGATCAGACCTCCCTGGGAAGACAATTTATTCTCTCTGTCTCAATTTCCTCAAATGTAAAATGGGGATAAGAGAATTACCAAAGAAAGTTGTTTTATGAATCAAATGTGATTTACAGAAACAAAAAGTCCCACAAATCTTAAATATTATCATCATTATTTAAGAGATCATTGTCACAAAATCAAAGATTTGGGGATCCAGATTGGAAGGGATTCTAATGACCACTGAGCCCCACCTGAATCATCACAACAATGCTCTCTACTTTCCACCAGACACGTGGTGTGCTCCTTTGTTGGAACTCCTCTAGGGAAGGGAATCTTATTCCCTTCCAAATTAGCTGACTGCATTTTATACTCTGATTTATACATCTGATTAGAATTTTTATTTGATATTTTTTCTCTTATCAAACCTAAGGCTGTCTCTGTATCTTCCATTCAAGACACTTGGTTCTTTCTTCCTTTAAGGGTCAAAGAGAATACATCTCATACCCTTTCCAAGACCTTTTTAAAATTTATGCTTCTTTCTTCTCAGTGGCTTTTGGTTTTAATTACCTTCAAGATGGTAGAAATGTATATCTCTCATTTGTTAACTCGGTAATTATGTTCCCCTCAATACACAGGCTGGATGATCAAATGCCAAGAATATTCCAGTGGAAATTCTCTTTCAAGTAAAAGTTGGACTAGACACTTGATGATGTCCTGTCCGATTGTTCAATTCTGCTGTTCTATAAATTCAGCTATTGATTATTTGTAAAGATACCTGTGTGAAAATGAAGATGTTGGTGTTGATGACTGATGATGATGATTTAGTTTAAACTCTTGGAATATTTCAGATTTCCAAAAGGCTTTAATTACATAACAAAGGTTGGTGATGAGATCTCACGTGTAATCCAGGCTGGAGCCATGAAGAATACACTAGTCAATAACCACACACCAATCCTTACCCATCTCAAACTACTATTGGCTCACTCTTTACTAATTTTCTAACCAGGTTTGAAGGCAACCAATGTGAATAGTCTGACCTTTCATCATGAACTGATCGATTCTAATTCCCCACCCCAATTTATTAATGTAATAGAAAAGGTTTTTTTTCTATTAGTTTCCTATTTCTCTTCCTCCTGCTGCCTCCTATGATTTTTTAGTCTCATATGTATATAAATGAATATCAACATTAGTTATTGTGACCTGTTAACAGAATTACAACATAAAGATACATTTAAATATTTCAACAATGTATTAGCTGAGAAAAAGCTCTGAGTCATTTCTAACCAGAAACTGTAACTGCTAACTTCTCATAAACACTAGTGACATAGTCCCATCATTTATCTCTCTAGACAGAAGTGAAAATCTCTAACGAATTCTTTCAGGAAAGTCTCTCTACAGCAGGCATAAAACTCAGTCCTTTCAAAGTGTCTGTTCGGTTTTTCTCACAAATGAAAGTACTCAGGAAAGAAATTATGTTGGCCCTTTCTTACCTCACAATCCTTCTTAGACATGGTGAGTGGAAATTCAAGTCTCTTCCCAATATTTTATTTTCTCTTCAAGATATAGTAACAGCATCTCTTAAGTCTCCGAGAGAAGGGTTATGTGGTCTTGATCTATAAATATACATTATGACCTTGGATCTTCACAACAAACCTATGGGGTAGGAATTATAGCATCTCTGATTTATGGCTAAAGAAATTAAGGCTCAGAGAAGTTAGTTGCCTTCTTTATAATCACACAGTTGAAAGTCTGTGTGACTCCAGGATCACCAATCTATCCATTATATTTTACTGCTTCTCAATAAACTATCATATAAAATATGATTCTTTTATTTACATTCAAAGTTGTTCTTAATTTAGCTAAAATGAAGTGAGTGGGGGAGGTAAACATACTGTAAGCAGACGCTGATGTGAGCACCAGCCAGGAGATGTTATCAGATCTTGGGCAGGAAGGAACAGGAAATCTAGTGAGATCTCTGGAGGATATTATTTTTATATAGAACAGAGTTCTGGATAACTCCATCTTTACCCCCATCCAAAGAGGGATAAGTCACAAAAATGCCAAAGGAAGCTCTCAGCAAACCACAACTTTGCTTATCTATTAGACATGCCTTTAAGGAAGCATATGGCATAATTTCTCAAGACAGTATTCTTGAAAGGCACTCTTGTACTTATGTGCCATTACATATTGGTCTCATTGGCCATGCTATTATATACGGGTATGTGTATGTAAATATATATTATATTATATGTATGTGTGTGTGCATGTAAGTATTTCATTCTTTTCACTTAACCAAAAAAAATCTATTTTCTCTCCCTTAATCTCCTACCTCATTAAAAATAAGAAAATAAAAGGGAAACTCTTGTAAGAAGTGCACAAATTTAATCAAAACATATTATCACTTGGCTGTATGTAATGGGAACCATCAGCCTCATTTTGTATCCTGAATTCATCACTGGTGTGAGGAAGTAGGGTAACATGCTCAATCATTCTCCTCAGTGGTAGAGGTTGTTCATTATACTGATCAGAGTTAAGTTTTTCAAAATTACTTAAAAAGTTTTGGTGTGACAATATCAAGTGTTCTCCAGATTCTGCTCATTGTATTCTAAATTATTTATTAAAAAGTCTTCCTAGGATAATCCAAAATCATACCTTTCTCATGTCATGTGCTTCAATTTCCATTAAATTTTTTAACTATGATTTTTTTAGCTGTTCCCTAATTGAATGATACCTCAGTTCTCAGCTCTTGGCCAACAACAAAAAAAGACCACAAAAAACAGCTGTTAGACATACTTTGACATACTTTGGCTCTCCTTTGATCTCTTTAGCTGAGCTGTTTGGAAAATAGAACTCCTCAGCTTGTTATTTCCCATCTAGAAGAAATTTTAAAGATCCTGTAACTCAACATCTTGACTTTTTGAGGCAAGGACCTTGAGAGACACAGGTGATTGGTACTACCAAGTCTTATGCTTTTCCTATTGTCCAGGGATTACCAAGGCTGAAGAGAGATGTTTATATCTTGACTCCAGAACTTACTACCTGTAGGACTCTGGGCAAGTCACCTAGGAATTCTCTGCCACATTTTCTCTATTTTAAAATGAGTATAAATAAAATGAGTAAAATAAAATGAATATAAAATGAGTATAAAAAGTATAAATTTAAAATGAGTATAAAAATGAGTATAAATCCCACTTCATGGGATTTGTGTGAGACAAGGACTTTGTAAGATGTGATATTGGTGCTAGTATTAGTATGCTCTTAGATGGAAGATAATTATTAAGAAGAAATAAGTTATGACTGCAAAGTATCACATTTCCCTATAATTGGGTATGTCCCATAATTCCTTGCTTGTCTTGCATCCTCTCTAAGCTAAAATGAACATATTCATTGAATGGAACATGGTACCCTTTACTTAGAAATATTCAAAACGCAGATTCTTTGAGGTCCTTAAACTGTTGGCCAAGATCATAGAATTATTTTTATGATAAATTTCTTTTTTGATTCAGGCCATTCACTCTTGATCCTCTGAATTTAGGCCCATTAAACAAGGAATAGGAAATAGAAATAATGAAGAGAAAGCCACATAAAACATCTTAGGCAATATTGTTGTCTATTCCTAGAATCTGAATAAATTATGACATCTGAGCCTCAATTCAGGAAAAGAAAGAAACTTGATCAAGCTGTGCTAGCCTGTACACAGAAAGTTGGGAGCCCCAATTGAGAGCTGGCAACCCCACCACATGGATAGACCAACAGTCACTCCCTTTCCTCATCCTTCTTCAGTTTGCTATTGGGGGGTGCGAGTGGAGGAGGGATCTGAGTTTGTTCTTACTACTTGAAGAGATCCCAATGGAGTTTTGATTACAGTTGCCATTAATATAACAATGATTGGCCATGGTTTCTGACTTAACCTGGAGTTAATATGAAAACTCTGAATAAATAGCATAAAAGTCTCATTTCAAATATTGTTTAGGCTAAAACTTGTCCATCATTGCAAATCCCAAGTAAGGAAGCAGAGTGAAAATAGCTTCCCAAAAGGAACCTAAGCTTCAACTGGCATTCTGGATCAGAGGGCAATTGTCATCAACAGAATCACAAAATCAAGGAAACTTCAAATTGGAAGGATCTTAGTCAAAGACACTGGATTGTCTTTTTTAGTAAGAGCCAATGCTCAGGAGACCTGAAAAAACCACCTAGTCCAATCTCCACATTTTACAGATGAGCAAACTGAAGTTCATAGAGATGAAGTGACTGGTAAATGGTTACCGAGTGGTAATTCTTTCATATCAATAGTATTAAACAAAGATGGAGTAAGGTTGGTAGAAACAAGAGCATTGGATTTTAAATATGTAAAGTTGAGATTTAGTCCCACCAGACTATCACTTACTAGCTCTGTGACTATGGGCAAAGGATATGATGTCTCTGAGCTATATTTCTTGCATTTTAAAAGATAATAATGAGGCAATAAGTAGTTACTGCCCTGCTTCTGTGCTCAAAAGAAATTTCCATAAAACTTTGGAGCTCTCAGTACTGTTCCTTCTTCTGTCCCCCATTAAATTGAATTGAATTATTTTGCTCATCTTTTGTAGACTTTTCTTTGCTTCTAAATGGTCTCCTACAGTAGAAAACAAGCTTCTTGTGGACAGACTGTTTTATGCCTCTCTTTGTTTCTCCAGGGCCTGGCAGAGAGCTTGACAATCAGTCAGAAAATAATCATCCATTGTGTGGCAGTCATCACCCTGGGTGCCCAGAAGATAAAGGTAAGGGTATACGTGTCCTCTAGAAGCTTACATTCTACAGGAGAACATATTTCTATAGTACTTAAGTGATCCATTTAGAACTGGTGGGAGATGATTGGAGAGGGGAAGGCTCTAGTAGCTTCAGGACTAGGGAGACAGAGTAGACAATTCTTGCTAGTTTGCTGTAAATGGGAAATGAATATCACGTTGGAACATAGACACTTCCTGTCTTCCAAGGTGAAGGCTAATCAGCAATAATATGAAATTTCATTAGTTTGAAGATTTCCAGCTAAGCTCGGAGAGAATTTGGATAAGTCAATTTCTCTAGGTCTGTTTCTTTAGGTGTAAAATGGGGTATCGAACTAATTGCTTTCTATTATTCCTTTCTGGCATAAATTCTATGCTCTAATTTGTTCTTATGAATAATTCAAGACAATTGTATTGAACGTGGGAGAAATATTTAATTAGGAAGAAATATACTTTTAGAATTCATTTAAGGAATTAATAAAGGAATTAATCTAGACTCTGAGGTAGGGCAGTGGAACAAGCAGTAGAGAAGAGGGAACTGCAAAGGTCAAGAAGGAAGAGTAAAAGGCACTTAATGATGCTTTGATTCATGGAAGCAACCACAGGACAGAAGAGGGAAGAGAAATTAGTCTTCAAAAGTCAACAATGGCTCGGTCCAGAGCTTGTGTCATGGTGAATAACATGCCTGACCCTTTTGTACCTTAATGGATCCAGAAGGAAAATTACAATGGAGGGAAGAGGTGGCAAAGGGCCTGGTTGTGCCAGAAGCCACATCTGAACTGTGGTTTTCTGGGTAAACAAAATGTTGTACTGGAACCTCCTGTCTTTTTTATTTTGGTTGTTTTCATTTTCTCGGAATTTTTCCATCTGCCGGAGTTAATATTATGCTAGCATTCAGTACTCACATTTAGGTCTTCCTTAGAACTCAGGGGAACCTCCAACACCAATGAGCCAGTCAATTTTGCTCAGATCAAGAACACAGTGAGGGAATGGATAACTCAGGTAACCTTAGGCAGAGCTGTTCCTCAGTTAGTCACCAGTCATTTAAGTGCACACCATGCTAAGGGCAGGAGACAGAAAGAAAGGCAAAATCAAGGGCCCTGTCCTCAAGGAGTTGACATTCTAACAGGAAAAGGGAAAATGTAAATATTTAGCAATACACACAATTCATACAGAAGGTAGCACTTCAGCTGAGCCTTAAAAGAAGCCAGAGAAGTCCAGATGCTTAAGTGAGGAAGGAGAGTATTGCAGGCTGGTGGAAAAGTTAGTGCAAAAGCAAGGAGAAGGGAGCCAGAGTGGGATTGAATACCTTGTTCAAGTAATGCAAGGGTTCTAGTTTAGTCAGATTATAGATTATAGAGAAATGGTAAGATTGAGAAGAATGGAAAGGGAGAAAAAGGACCCACTAAGGAAGTTTTCATTACTGGATACATGATTTTATCTTTGGTCCTAGAAGTAATATTGAATCAATGGAGCTTGGAGAGGAGGGCTGACTTGGGTGGGATTTCCATTGTTAGTAGTAATGGCCTGAGCTCCCTACATGGTTTGATGTTGTTCAATAAAAAGGTGTTACTGAATTGTCTTTGTTGGGGATATAATGGGGCTGAAATCACGCTACTCTATTACGGCTTTGGTGTAGGTGGTGAGACTACAGTGTGATAGTTCTCTGATGGCTCTGTGTGTATTGCTGCAACTTGTGTTTCCCTGAATTGTAGATCCTTAGGCCAGGAAAGGGCAACAGAAGCATTTAGTTCCTCTTGGAACAAGAGGGCCTGCTTCACTCAATCCAATAGGTGACTGCCTGTCCAACCTTGGCTCATTTACTTGGCAGATATTCCAGTTTGGGAAAGACTTAACTTCAGGATTAGGAAAGTTTTTCTTCTATCACAACTCAGTTTGACTCTGCATAGTTCTACCAGTTCTGCCATCTGGGGTCAAACAAAATAAATCTCATCTCCCTCTTAATGGCCACCTTTAAATATTATCTTCTTGCTAAATCTTCCTTTTCCAGTCAAATATCTTGAATTCTCCCAATGGGTCTTTCTATGGAATGTTCACTAGCTTTCTTACCATCTTCTTCCTACTTTTCTGGACATTTTCCATGTTGTCAACAAGGTTAGGAAACAAACATTTATTAATCACCTTCTTTGTGGCACTCACTGTGTTAAGCACTGGGGAAACAAAGATAAACGCAGCCCTTGCCTTTAAGGAGTACCGTGTCATGTTTGTCTAGGTTGTTCCTAAAATGTGTCCCAAAATGAATACGACCCTTTATAAGTGACCAAACTAGGGCCAAGAACCATCAGTTTGCTTTCCCTAGTTCTGAATATTATTCACAGACGAAGATTATTTTAGTTTGTTTCTATATCACAATGATGACTCAAATTAACCTTGTAGTCACACACGTGCACATCCACACATATGTGTGTATACATGGCACACATGTATATATGTAAATTGCATAAGTGTGCATGTGTGCATACACATATACATTTGTGTACATGTACACTTTCATATACAGAGAGAAAACTCTTATTATAGGTGCTTTCTTCATCCTGTATTTTCAATATTGATTTTTTAAACCCATATTCACATTTGTCTCAAGTAAATTTTATCTTGATTGATTTGTTCCAACATCCCAGTCTGTCAAGAGCTTTTTCTTCTTTAACAAATTATCTCTTCTTCCCAAATATCTCATCGTAGTGTGTAGTTGTCAGGATTCCCAGAGGGGCCCAAACTTCCAGAATCTCTGAAAAGCAAAGATGCAAAGTTCAAGCATCAGGGATAATTGCTTTTCAAGCTCATTTTCTTCAAGTCCAGGATTAGTAGTAGGGTAGAGGAATCCTGGATATATCTCACTGTTTTAATCAGAGAATTAAATGTCTTATCTGGGATTCAACCTTGAGTCACAGGACCTTCAATTTAGGTCTGGCAGGCCATTGTGTCCAACCTTCTCATTTGAGATGAAATAACTGAGACTCAGAGAGGTTATGTGCTTGTCTATGTCACATAGGTAATAAGTCACAGAAAGAGGTTTTGAATCCAGGTCCACTGTCACAAAACTGGACAATTCCAACTTCTCTCCAAAATGTTCCTTTCCTCATGTGTATGATTTCATGGGTTGAGCTCATCCCTCTATTCTTTCAAATGTCACTAAAGGAAGGGTCTTAGATGTTGGCAAAGACCTCTATGTACCCAATCTGAGTTCTGAAAACACGTTCCTGATAATACTTCCTCTGCCCTTATGTCACAGGTACCCCAAGTCAATAAGTTTATATTTATTGACATCATGGTATCTTCTACTTTGGCATTTGGAAGGGAATTCTGAAGGGTGACCCTTCCATTCTGTTGATATACAATAAGTTTTATCTATATCTCTGCTCTAACTCTCTCTTGTCTACATCTGGATATCCTGAGATAAAATTCTTGCAAAACTAGCATGGCCATCTAGTCCTAAGTGGCTGATATTTATAATAATAATAACTGAAATTTATATAGTGCTTAGATATTTCCAAAGGGCTTTCTATACATTATCTCATTTGATCCAAAAGTTAAGTGACTACTACTAAAATTGTTTGTAAAAATAGAGAGGGGCCCATGCTGGGATCACAGCCAAAGCCACTGTACATCCCCCTCCCCTTTGCTGCTTCTGGCTTCTTCCTTGATTTAACCCACTTTGGACCAAATATCATGGGCTGTAACTGAACTGGTTGTGATTCCTTTCTTGAGATGGAGGAATAAAACTGCAAAGAATGTGCTTCTTTTCCATAAATGCTACAGACTCATAGAATTTCAAAGTCAGCAGGAACTTCAGAGGGCACTTAATTCATTCTGCATCTTAATAATGATTCCCTTGAAAAAATACCTACCTAAAATGGCCATCCTGTCTTTGTAATGGAAGGTCATTATATATGGTCAGATCAAACACGGGGTTCTGAGATACTCTACCACAATCTTCACTGATCTGATTAGGGCCTTTGAAACTATCAGTCATGAGAGCTTGTGGAAAATTATGTAAAAATCTGGTTGCCTCTAGAAGTTTATTAGTATTTGACACCAGTTCCACAATGGCTATCCCAAGTTCTAGATAAGAGATATTGCTCTTTTGCTTTCCTAGTCACCAATGAGAGAAGCAGGACCATGTGCTTGCTCTCATGCTCATCATACTGATGCTTCAGTAATATCGTTAGATGCTTTTAGGGAAGATGAAGGTCAACTATTACAGTGTTGGGAAATTAATTAATTTGAAAAGACTATAAGTCAAGACTGAAGTGAAAAAAGAATCAGTGTATGATTTATTTTAAAAAAATTTTTTTTACAAATGATTGTTCATTCAGTGTGGCTTTGGAAACTGAGGTTCAACAGATTCAGAATCAATTCTCTGACACTTGTGTTAATTTTGGCTTGACAATTAATTACAGAAATGCAGATTAATTAAAAAATACAAGAGCTTTATCAGCCAGCACCACATCATCCATGTGTGGAACCATCAGTTAAATCAAATGGAGAAATTTTGAATACTTTAGAAAAGTTTCCTTACGCGGGAATTATACTTTCCAGGGATGATACATAGATGATGTGGTTGATAACGTGCAATAACAGTATTTGGGAAACTCCAGAGGAAAGTGTGGGAGAGAAGTATTAGAATACTTACCAAACTGAAAGTCCACAGAGCCTTTGTGCTGACCTCATTGATGTATGCTTGTGAAACCTCAACAGTCTGCCATTGTCATTCTGGGAAATGAATCACTTCCATTTGAATTGTCTTAGGAAGATTCTGAAGATCACCTGGCAGGAGGAGATACCAGCCGCTGAGGTCCTTTGTTGAACTAAATTGCCAAGCTTTCCAATACTACAGAGAGCACAACCCTATTGAACTGACCGTGTTCAAATGCCAAATGTATATTTGCCAGAAAGACTATTTTTGAGAGCTCACAGATGGGAAGGGCTCATGTGGAATCAGAAGAAACGATATAAGAACACTTGAATGATATAAGAACACTTTCAAGGTCTCACTGAAGAACTTTATAATCAATTGTATGACATGGGAGACATTAGCACAGGACCACCTAGCGCAGCATGCCTGCATTAAAGAAGGCACTGTTTTGATTTCTTCATAAGAAAATTTCTTATTCATATTATATATGAATTATAATTTTAAAATTTATCAATTGAGGAAGGACTCATATTCTTAGATATATAAAGTTCTTTACGTATCTCAGATATGAAACCTTTATCTGAAAAACTGTCTATAAAATTCCTCCCCCCAATTTTTTAAACTTTCTTTAAGATCACTATATTTTTTTTACATGAATAATTTTTTTTAAAAATGTAATTTAATCAAAACTATCCATTTTATACCTCACTCTGCTCTTTATCTCTTGGTTATTCGTAAATTGCTTGCCTATCTTTAAATCTAATAAGTAATACATCCCATGTTATGCAAATTTTCTTACAATTAAATTAAGGTCATGTTTCCATTTTGACCTTAGGCTAATGGTGTAAGATAGGCTAAATCCAATTTTCAATATATTCTTTTCTAAGTTTTCCAACAATTTCCCTCAAATAATAAGTTCTCATCACAAAATCTTAAGTCTTAGGGCAGTTAGATGGCACAGTAGATAGAGTACTAGCCCTGGAGTCAGGAAGACTTGAATTCAAATCTAGCTTCAGACACTTAACAATTACTAGCTGTGTGACCCTGAGCAAGTCACTCATTCCCAATTGCCTTGCAACAAAACAAAATAAAAATTAAAAAAAAATCTTGTCAATTACACTATTATTATATTTATTTGTTTCTGTAAATTGTACCTCTACCCTGTCCCAGTGATCTATCTTTCTAATTTGTAGCCAATACCGAAGAGTTTTGATAATTACTATCTCTTATATAGTTTAAGATGTGAAACTGCTAAAGTTCCTTGCCTAAAGAATATTTTCTTTGATATTCTTGACTTTTTGTTCTTCTAAATGAATTTTGTTATTATGTTTTCTTAATTCAGCAAAACAGTTTTGGTAGTTTAATTGGGATAAGATTGAATATATAATTTTTTACAAAGGAAGGCACTATGCTCTATGGACAAAACTGAATTGCAGTAGCTTGAAAGGAAGATGAGATATGCATATTTGGAAACATCTCCACATCAAAAAGTTCATATGCACTATTGGTATCCAACAAGCTCATATTGGTCTGATCAGTCACATTCAGACACACAGCCTCTTGACTCCAATATGAAGTTGTCATTTTGGTCCTCTTTGAGAACAAAGGATAACATCCAATCAACAAACCAACCTTATGCATCTTTCCACTTTAATTTGAACCTTAAAAAACTCTTCTTTAAGCTTGGTCTTTCCTCTATAACTATATTGTTCTTTGAACCATTTTCACCCTCCCTTTATAGCAAAAGAAACAATGGAAACATCACCAAAATCTAGGTAAACTATATCTATATTGTGCCTCTGATGTAAAAACAACAAAAACAAACAAAAAATAGTAAATCTGTCAAAAGAGAACATAGAGTTATTCTGGCAATCTAAGTCAAACCCATTGACTTTTAGTTTCCAGACTCCATTGTCTCCTCTGGTGAAATTTGTATTCTTTATATATTTATGTAATCCTGATCACTGCTGTGGATTCTACCAAATGCTCCCCTAATATGGCTCTCTAAGAAGTTGAAATGCTGCTATTAGGGATGAGAAGGGTGGAAGACTTGGGGAAAGGTCACCTCTGGAGTCTTTTGCCTAAAGAGGCCCTAGGAGGAGAAAACCCTAGACCTTAAGGGGGCACTAGTGAGCTGAAAGTAATTGTACGGTTCTAAGGGAGAAAGTAATAGGATTATCCTGAAGAGTGGAGTACCTGTATGTAATATTGCCTAAGGATGCCATCATTACGAGCTATTTACCTACTTATTTTGACTCTTTTGATTGTGAGACTGAAAAAATTTAGCTCCTGATCTCTTCTAGCCTTTAACCTATATCTTCTGGCTTCCTGGTTGCACTCTTTCCCTTCTCAACGCAGGTGAGGGTCAGTCATTACCACACAGATGTTGACTTCTTTACTGGCCCCTAGTGACCCTTTCTTGAGGGAGTTGTAATATCTTTTACCTCTAGCAATCTATTATCTAAGATATACCAACTGACGCCTACAATCTATAAGGAATAAGAGATAAAAAGAGAATCTTATTGCTAGGATGTGATGGTGGGAAAAAAAGAAGATATTTGAATAAAGAGGAAAATGTAGGTTCCATTTGTAATCTCCCATAGACAGAAGTATACTCTAGCAGCATGAGTTGGAAGATCTGGCAAAAGGCATGAGAATACAATTATTGCCATTTAGGTAATCCAGTTGTTGTTGCTTAGTAGTTTATGCTGTTTCATGACTCCATTTTGTTTGTGTTTGTTTTTTCTGGCAGAGATGTTGCAGTAGTGATCCACTTCTTTCTCCAGCTCATTTTACAATGAGGAAACTGAAGTAAACAGGGTGACGTGCCTTTTGCAGAACTGTACAGCTAGTAAGTGTCTGAGACCAGATTTGAACTCACAAAGATGAGTATTCCTGACTTCAGGATTGCCACTCTATCCACTGTGCCACCTAGTTTCCCCTGGGGCTGGTAAAGTGAGAATGAACAACTTTTTGAGAATCCTCAAATACAAGGACTTGGGTTAGAGACAAGGAATTATCTGGATTTTCATTGCTGGAGAGGGATGCTCAGAGCCAAGAAATCTTTAAAAAGATACTTCCCAAGCTGAAGAAAGACTGTATATTATGCTTAATTAGCTAGAAAAAATGGAGTAAAATTAATAAAATGAAACTTGCTAGGTGCAAATGCAAAGTTCCAATTTGGATTTAAATAACCTGTAGTGTAAGCATGGAATGGTTTTGTATAGAGAGGTATGATTACATAAGTGTGGGGAAAAAACAAAATGGTTTGTTTAATCAGTTGCAAGGTCAAAGTGAATTTGCTATGGCATATGGCATCCAAAAAAGCTAATATGATCTCAGGCTATTTCAAAAGCATAATGATGTCCAAAACAAGTGTGGTCATCGGCCGTTGGCCTTGAGCGTATCATTTGAGTGCTGGGTGAACTTCTGGCTACCCTATTTTCAGAAGCATAGGGCCAAATACCAGGACATTGGTAAAAACAAAATCTACGCCATATAGATATTAGTGGAAGGAAATCATTATATTGAGCCTGAAGAAATGGACATGATGCCAGTCTGCAAATAATTGTAGGGCTGCCATTTGTAATATGAATTCAACTTGTTTTGCTTGCACACCAGTGCCAAACCTTGGGGAAATATGTTGATTGACATATAAAGAGCTCAATTTCATCTGAATGGGTTTTCCCCAATTCAAGGTCTTCACTCAGTAGCTGGTGGATAATTAGTCAGAAATGTTGCATGGAGAATATCTGTTTGAATCTGGGCTATTCTTCCCATGAAGTCCTTTTAAATTTGGAAAATCTTAGAATTCACTGATAATTATTTCTAAGGTAGTCCATTGTTATGTGAATACAGGCCACAATTAACCTGATGGCTGTGACAAGAGTGTTTTCCTATACTCTAGGCTGGCCTGAGTGTGTGTGGACTTGGATTGGAAGAGGTAGCATCAGGTGATGGGTTCCACCTTCCTAGAGTTCTTCACGCAGAACCTGGATGGCCACTAACCCTGTACGTTGTAGTTCCGATTGTTGTTTAAGTGTTGGTTGGACTACATGGTCTCTGAGATGATTATTTCTTTTTTGTCTGATCCAATTTTGTACCATTGAGATTTTGAGTCTATTACGTGCAGATGCCCAAACTAAATAGGCCTTGGTGTGAGCACCTAATAATGGAAAGTCCGTGGTGTTGAGAGTGAGTCTTAAAAATGCTTTGTCTACATAAGATTCCTGAAGTGGCTGAAAAAACAATCACCTCTCTCCCCTGCTCATTAAACATGAACAATTTTAATTAAATCCACCAGCTTGCTCTTGTTAAATAGTTGGAAATTTTAATTCCGAGTGGTTAGTTTTGGCATGTAGTCTTTTAAGTGGTTTAAGAAAATATTGTATTTGTTTGGCTATTTCAAAGGGAGCTTCCATATTTTAGGAAAACTTCAAAATGATAGAAATGTCAAAATGCGGTAATTGCCACCACATTTGTATAATAGAGTTGCATATGCTCTTGATTCACTAGCAAGTTTCAGATTTCAGCTGTGTGATTCTTAGCACCTTCTGCATGGCTTTGTGCTTCGGTTCCTACAAAAGCAGAAAAGGACTGCATAGAGCTAAGCGCCTCCCAAGATTTATCTTTGTTTCAGAGAGTGACAGTGGCAAAAACTTTGACTGTTGTTCAGTGCTTGATTTGATTCAAGAATCGATTCAATTCAACTTAAGAAATATTTTTAAAATATGAACAGTATTTCGGGCATCATTGGTCTTCCTCAATGAGGAAAGGCCCCGATATCACTGAGGTATAGGACAAGGATTATATTCATTCAATAATTAATTAATATAATAATAATAATAATAAATATTTTGGGGATATTTATGTCTGTTGCCTACCTTTATATATGTGGATATTGGTTACTGAAATAATAATAAGAAAAAAGGGTAAGAAGCACTGATAAAATTGACTTGAGAAAATATACACTCCCTCAGTTGAAATGTCTTGAAGAGATGCAGACTAGTTTCAGGATCTGAGAGATAAATGTCTGAAGGTATAATATGGACTGAAGTACCAATGGCTACAAAGAATTGTGATCCTTCATGTCATACGCATGTGACTATTTTCAAAATTGTCTAGAACCGATGAATCATTAAAACAAATAACTGTTATATAAGGGTTACTGTGGTTGTATTTGACAGAAAGGTGGGATTACATGAATGTTTATTTTAAGTTTAGAATCCTTCAGTTTTCATCATATATATTGGTCACTTTGTAGGAGACCTTGATTTGAAGCAGCAAAAGCCAATATAAGAAGCCAGGGGAGAAATAGACGGTAGGCAGCTGAAGACAGAAGGAAAAAGAAAAGCTGAACACAGGCGGAATCAGAAAAAGAAGAGGTTCTCATTGTTACTGCTCACACAAGAGAGAATGCTGGGATTGATAAGAGTTCATCAAAGAGGACAGGAAGATTTTGCCTTTTTTTTTTTTTTTTTTTGCTGAGAATTGTGCTGATTGTAACAGAATACTTATTTTCCCGAGAGCTGATTGGATGGAGAAAGACAGGATAACTGTTCAGCATTATCTATAGACTGAGAGGAACAAAGGAAGACTGGCTCCCCACATATCACACTTTTAGAAAAGGACTAGTATCGTTGAGGGTTGATTGTTTAAAATAGAATTCCCTGCTATTTGAAGATCTCTGGGCAGACTGTATGACCTGACTATATGAGGGAAAATATCCCCAAAACTCTGATTCTTTTTTCAGGGTGTTTGTAAATTCTTTACATTAGGAGTATTATTTAAAACATTGCAATACTTTCTCAATGTGTTTTTTTTTTCCTCTAAGGCTGGCTAGATGAGAAAAAAGCTTTTCTCTGTTTTAATGGTCTAAGAATATTGAATAATATATTTTCACAACATGAAAGCTTTGATGACTTCAAGTAGAAAAGAGAAATAGCTCAATAAGTGATGATGATGCACTTTTCTCCAAAGAAATTTACAACATCACCATCTGTTACCTAGAGTTGTAGAATGACCAGGACACATTTATTTCTCTATTCAGGTGTCTTTCCTCTATAGTTCTTTAATTTTGTGGCCACACTTCCTTCATGAACACTGTGTATATTGGTGGGGAAATTATGATCCAGATTTATGGGTAGAATGCTATATTTGGATCCACTCAGTTTTGTATTCTATTGAATAATTTTATGATTATTCTTTTCTTCTCATTGAATGAATCTTATGATTACTCCTACTTTTCTATTAATAAAATAGTATTTGTTTTGCTTTTGACTCAGCATTTAATAAACATTTCATGTCCCATGCTTAAGAGCCCATAGAGTCACTATTACTGATTTTGTGTAAGTGGAAAGCATATGGAAAAGGGCTCAGGAACTACATTGGTAATTATTGGAATTGGACAGAGAGAGACACACACAGGGACACAGAGAGAGAGAGACAGAGAGAAAGATAGGGGGGGAAGGAGGGAGGGAGAGACAGAAGAAACAGACAGACAGAGACAGAGAGACAGAAAAAAAACAGAGAAGAGAGAGGGGGGGAGGGAGAGAGAAGAAAGAGGAAGACAGATAGAGACAGAGAGACAGAAAAAACAGAGAGAGAAGAGAGAGAGAGAAGAAATAGAAGAAAACAGAAACAGAGAGAGACACAGAAAAACATAGATATAGATAGAGACAAGAGACAGAAAGAAGAAGGGAAGGAGAGAGAGTTTCTGTGTTTGCTTTATTAAACACTTTATGGTTATGGACAGGTGGCTGCTTTCCTACCTTACAAAAGATCTTATCAGGCTTCCTAGTGTGAAAACAAATTGTGTTGCATGAGCAGACCCAGAGGGAAAGAAAGTGGGATAAGGCTGCCAAATTTGATGCCATATTCAGGCTTCCTATAATTCTAGTGCTGGACCAAGTTATTTCCTTTGATGCTCACACTAGCCCTGTTAACATGATGCTTTTATAGAAGAGAAAACTGGATGAACAAAGGATTGAATGAAAAATCACTTATTAATCACTTACTATGTGCTAAGTACTGGGCTAAATAAGATCTATAACTGGACAAAAAAGAAAGAATTTTAATAGTCTACCATGTCACTACCCTCAGTGAATTTGTATTCTAATGAAAAAGACAATAAAAAAGGGAAATTGTGGCTAGGAAAGGGAATTCTGGCCCGGAAAACAGCAGAAATTGTGACTGGGTTATGGGGGTGTAGATTAAAATAATTTATCCAGAAACAGGAACATAACTGATTTGAAAAATAGTTTTGGTTCCAGAGTTCGTGGGGATAGGATGAGAAGTCAAAAATGACCTTTTAAAAAGTTTAAGTGACATGCCCGGGATTATACCGCAAGGAAGCATCTGAAGTAACCTTCAAACTCAGATTTTTTTAAAGTTCAAGTTTAGCATTTAATCCTATATGCTATCTACAGTGAACAATTGAGTCACTTTTCTTGTGGAATAGCAAATTGTTCAGAAGCTCTGTATTTAATTGTGTGACTGTTAATCATCTAAGCTATCTATATTAATTCTTGAGAGATTCATTCATTCATATATTCCTTCATTTCTTCATTATTTTCCTCATCCACTCTCCAGTGCATATCAATCTTGTTTTCTACATACCTGATTTTACCTCTCCTTCCAGGTCCACTAGGCAGTGAGGCAGCACTGTGGATAGATCTGGAATCAGGAAGATTGGAGTTCAAATCCAGGCTCAGACACTAACTTGTGTGTCTTTGAGCAAACCATTTAAAATGTTTGCCTCAGTTTCCCACCTGTAAAATAGGGATAATAATAGCACTCACTTTGTAGATTGTTATGAGTTTCAAATGAGAATATTTGTGAAGTTCTTTGTATAGAAGGTGCTTTGCAGGTGTTATTGTTGATGTCATTTTCCATTTCATGTATATTATAAACATTTCCTATCCTATACCATTTTCCTCATGCTCTATACTAATACTGGATCCAGAAGTCTACAATGAGGCTGGACTTATCATGGTAAACTCTTAAATTATTCCTTTGAGTTGAGGTTGCTCACAAAGCTCTCTAATTACACATAAAATACAATGGAGACTGCACTTGAAAAACAAAATTATCTTACAAAAAAGTTGGGCCTTTAGCCTTTTGCTCTGCTCAGACCTTATGACGAATATATATGTGAGTGCCCAGTTTAGGAAAGGCATTGATGAATTAGAGCGCTTCCAGAGGAGGACACCACCTGTGGTGAAGGATCTAGAGATGTTGCCCATATTGCGATTATTTGAAGGGACTGAAATATCTAACGTGGTGAAGAAATGATTTAGGGAGAGTATGATGGCTCTCTTGAATTTTAAAACATTTTTCTATTGATTTGCCATTGAAAAGAAAGTAGACATAGTCAACCTGGTCCCAGGAGGCAGAGCCAGGGGCATTAAGATGACATTTCCAGAAAATACTCAATTGCTTCTTTTTAGAAAAAACAAAAAGAACCTTGTTATTAGAGGTGTCCAAATGTAGCAGAGGTTGTCTCAGAAAATCTCTCCCTCCCACTAGAAGTCACCAATCAAAGGCTGGCGGACCCCTTTTGAGATATTCATAATACTAGTTCTTACTCAGGTAAGGGCTGCTCTCAGCGGCCATCAGGATGCCTTCCAACTTTGAGACTAGTGATTCTGAGAGAGCTGATCTGCCTATGACATTAGGGAGGTGAAACAGGGGGAGACATTTAGGCAAAGACTTTGTTTTCCTAGGGAATGAGACCTCTTCGACCCTTCCCTGAGCCAGGGACTTCATATTTGACAAGCTCTCTACAGAAATTGGAAATTGCTTAGTTCATAAACTATCTTTCTCATATCCAGATCTGAACTTTTGCAGCAGAACCAAGAAAGCTGCTCTGTATAGCAAGCATCTGACTGGCCCAAGATTATTCCTTTTTAGGCAGCAATGGTGTGATGAATATCCACTTCCTCCTGACATCATGTATAGTCAAAATCTTGCCCAGCCCCAAACATAATGGGCTCGCTTTTCTTGAATGGAACACTGGAGAAAATGAAAGAAGTCTGTAGGGGAAGAAAGAATTTCCCCCTTCATTTGTTTCAGCAGACATAATGTGTCATTGGGGAAACTCACTTCCTCCAAAAGATCCTATTTTAAGAATTCCTAAAAATGTATTTTTAAATGAAAACATTTCTGTCAATACAAATAAGATACAGAGCTGGAATCTCCCTTTCCTCTCACACGTCATTAACTTAAATGACCCAAGCTATATTCCAGTGTCAAATGCTTAAGCATGTTTACATGAATTAAATGCTCACTTATCTGCTCTGTAGAAAGCACACTGAACTTGCGATAGAAGACCTGAGTTTGTGTAGCAGCTGGACCATTCACCCAGCAAGATAGGACCCAGGGCAGCCTCTGTGCACCTATAGATCATGCCTGAGGGCTCGCTTCTGTTCTTGTTTGTTGGTCAGTAGGATCTGACACTTTGTGGCCACATGGGCCAGAGCAAACTATGTCCTTTTCTACTGCTCTGTCTCACAAAGTCTGTCAAGTTCATGTTCATTGCTTCCATGACACCATCGATCCATCTCATCTTGTCACCCCTTTTTCCTCTTGCCTTCAATCTTTCCCAACGACAAGGTCTTTTCCAACAATTCTTGACTTCTCATTGGAGATATTGCTTAGAAATTCCCAGAGGGGTTGGTCTCTAGTAATAGATGCAACCTTTGACTCTGGCTACTCATGAAACAGATAATATGACAAAATAAACCTGAGTCCTGTTGGGCTTTGGGGCTTTCGTAGTAATAGTGATACCGGGAGAGATTTCAGGATACTGAGGTTTTAAATAAAGTCTTCACTGTTCGGTTCTGTACACATATATTGTATCTAGGATATACTGTAACCCATTTAACATGTAAAGGACTGCTTGCCATCTGAGGGAGGGGAAAAATTGGAACAGAAGTGAATGCAAAGGATAATGCTGTAAAAAATTACCCTGGCATGGGTTCTGTCAATAAAAAGTTATTTAATAAAAATAAATAAATAAAGTCTTCAAGGCATTATATCCACACCTGATTATTATGTAAATGTCAGGTATGAAACAATATAATCACTCTAGTTTGATATAATGATATAATCACTCTAGATTGGCTTATACTCAGTATACTGTAATGATGTAAGTGTTTAAGGGCTGAAAGAACTGGGGACTGGAAATCACCCTCCTTCCTTTCTAAATCTGTGATTCTGTAGTACATAAAATGAAGAGGGTTTTGAAGATTTCCTCCATTTCTTCATTGTTCTATGGTAATGATCCTAAGAAATACAAGAAAATGGTCAACTAACGCCTCCTTTTTTAATTTTTAAATACAATAAAATGTTATTTTAAAATGTAAGAAAAGTATTTTGAGCTTGCATCTGTACTAAAATATGCAATGGGTTATCCCATAGTATGTATTATAAAATGGTACAATCAATTCTTTCACCACAAAGATGACTTCTGGTTCAGCTATTGTGTCAACTCTAATCCAATTTTCTCCAAGAGCAAAAAGTGGCACTTCTCCTAACTCCCACACACAGGAGCAAGAGAACTCAGCAGTGGTTGTGCTCACTCAACCCTCTGCCCTATATTCTTTAAATAGAAGAATGATGGGCTTTGAAAATGTTATGCATTGATTTCAAAAGTTTTAACATCCTTTAGATTGGTCTAGACTCTGCCCCAAAGTGTTTTATATGCCCAGGAATCACTGATGTTTTTAGTTATATTAATTAGGATTTTTAAAGGATTTGCAATTAATTTCATTTTACATTATGGGTCCTTAGCATCCCCTGATAACATACCCAGCAAGTCATTGTCTAGTCTTTGCTTAAAGGCCCCCTGTGAAAAGAACCTACCACTTACCTCTCCTCCTTTTGGAAAGTCCTCCTTTTGAGGAAGCTTGTCTTTAGGCCAGCTTTTTTTTTTGTTTACAACTTTGTCCCATTGCTTCTAGATCTTTACTCTGAAGTCAAGCAGTTCAATCTTAACATTTCTTCCATCTGACAACCCTTCAGATATTTGAGGACTTCTATTATTCACCACCCAGCTTTTTCTTCTCCTGTCTAAATACTCCCAATTTTTATACTGCTCTTCAGATGACAATGCTCCTTTATTCTCCTGTTTGTCTGGATGGATGTTCTCCTAAAGCCTTACCTTTCTTTGAATAGGACAGTCAGATTTTAACAGAATAGCCCAGATAAAGCTTAACCAGAAATGAGTTCAATAAGACCTCTACCATCCCCAGTCCAGGACACTCTGATTCTCTTGAAATAGCCCAAGATCACATTCATCGTGTGAATGTGTGGTCACTATTATGCTATGTGCTAATATTGGGATAACACTTAACTAAACTGCCCATGGAGCAGGGAGGTGGTGCCCACAGTAAATAGAGAGAAAAACTCAAAAACTAGAGTCCAAATCAACCCCCATTTACTTATTTGTCACTGGCCAAGTCACTTAAGCTTGCTTATCTCATTTATAAAATGAAGAAAAGAAAATAGCAAATTGCTTTAGTAGCTAATAACCCCAAATGGGGTCACAATGAGTCAGACATAACCGAATAACAACAGCAAATCTCCCCACATCATTTTTTTTTATGAAATCCTTCTTCTTACAGTCGCTAGATGCCTTAGTGTACTAAGCTCACTTCCTTCATAGTGCTTTCACCTCTGAAATGTTCTCACTGTAATCCAAGGTAGCCAAGATGGAAGTTACAGAAAGGGAAAGAAGGATGTCAAAGTTAGGAGATAAACCAATTTCTCATTTTCATTAAAGTTTCTTTATAAGTTTTTTTCCTAATTATATGTCAAAAATTTTTTTCTACCTCTTAATTTGTAGGGATCTTCTATTTATTTCCTCTTTTTTGAAATGTATTAAAAAGGAAATTACAGAAAACTCAATATTCTGCACTGTAATTTGTGTGGAGGGTAAAAAACGTTCCTTGACTAAGAGCAGTGTTAGAAATTAAATCAGTTTATTTATCACCATCAGGATGTCTTCCCCCCCCCCCCACAAGGTTATCATTTGGGAATCATTTTGTCAATCAACTTTCCATATATTTAATAAGGGAGTATTTATTATGAGGTACAACAAGAACAGTTGGTACAAAATATACTCCAGGTCACAAAATCTGGGAAATATTCTCCCACAAATCAAGTGGAAAGTGGACTCTAGATTAGCAAATATGAACAACAAAAAGATAACTCAAAGATCCTGATTCTCCCATTCTTAGGAAAAATTGCCTCAGGCCCAATGAATCTCTTTATTAGGCTCTTTGCGACGTTCAGTCTATTCTCAGATTGCATAAATTGCCCTAAATATTCTAAGAACACCTTGAAAACACATTTGAGAAGATGGAAAATCTGCCATTTTTGGAATCTTTTGAAATGTGAGTTTTAATATATTTAAAAATGGACAGGAAAGACATGGCCAAAGCTGAGGTCAAAGCCTCATCTTCCTGAACACCCAGTCCACCCTCACTCCCACAAAGGTTTCTTTTTGCAGGTGTGCTAGAAAGCCACATGCTCTGATTTATGCAATTCAACACTTTTCCAGGTAATTTGCTGTTTTTATATAGGACCCACAAAAAGTAACAAATTTCCCCAGCCAAATGGAATACCCTGCTCTCCTAATGTAATTTTAATTCACCAATTGGATTTCAAAGACTTTTCCCACTTTTCAAGCCCTGTGACTGAAATTAAGTGGGTATCTTATCACCCTCAATTGAGGTTGAATGACTTGATTATTGTTGTTGTTCAGTCATGTCCAGCTTTTTATGACCCTATGGATCACAGCACACTAGGTCCTTTGATCCTTCACTACCTCCTTAAGGCCATTCAAGCTAATGTTCATTGTTTCTGATGTGGCTGGTTTTCAGCACCAAATGATGTGATTGATGTAGGTATCAAATATTGGGTTTGGTCTTGTGAAGAATTCACAATGGCCATTCTCTTTGGCAAAAGGTTGGTTTATATGGAATACAGTTGGGAGAGCAGAGTTAGAAAACAAAGGGGTTTTAACAATTAGCAATGGAAAAAAACAAAGTGGAACTCACAATTAATTAGGAGAAAAGGAATACTCCTTGAGATGGTAGTGTACCCTTAACTGGCAGGCTAAATCCTAAAAGGGATTTAACATCTTAACAGAGTTAGTTGTAAGGAGAAAGATACTGTAAGGCAAAATGGGGGAATGAGAGGAAAGACACAACAAGGGGGAGGGGGAAGACACCATGAGACAGAACGCCATGGTGGACTGACCCAGAAGGGATTTACCAAAGATGGCACAGGGCCTTAGACAGATTTATAGTGGAAATTTAACCTCAGGGGTTTGCCATAACTCGGGTTTCTGAATGAACATTGTAAGGTAGGGCCACCCATGATCTCCACGGAGGGTGGGATTAAAAGGTTAAAGTGATCCCCATCAATGTCCTTCCCTGCTTGCCTCAAGGAGTAATTTTTTCATACTTTAGACTCTCGCTGCCAATCCCATATAGTTACTCAGGATCTCATCATTTCCATAATATTATTTATATATCTCATCCTCTGCCACCCCATTTTCCTTTTGCCTTCAATCTTTCCCAAGCATTATGGTCTTTTCCAAAGAGTCCTTTCTTCTCATTATGTGGTCACAGTATTTAAACTTCAGCTTCAGTATTTGATCTTGCAGTGAATATCTTAAATTAATTTCTTGTGTTGACAGATTTGATCTCCTTGTTATCCAAGGGACTCTTAAAAATCTTCAGCACCACAATTCAAAAGTGTGGATTCTGTGGCACTCAGCTTTTCTTGTAGTTCAGCTCTCACAGCCATATATCACTATTGGAAAAACCATAACTTTTGCCTATGGATGTTTGTCAGCAAGCTGAGGTCTCTGCTTTTTAGTCGGCTGTCCAGATACGCCATCACTTTTTTTCCAAGGAGCAAGTGCCTCTTAGTTTCATGGCTTCGGTCACCATTTGCAGTGATCTTTGAATGACTAGGAAATCTGACTCTACTTCCATTTCTTTACCCTCTATTTGCCAGGAAATCATGGCCCCAGTTGCCAAAATCTTGGGTTGTTTATTTGGTTTGGCTGGGGGGGTTGATGTTAAGCTTCAGGCCAGCTTTTACATCTCCTCTTTCACTTTCATCATTATTCTTTTTCACTGTCTGCCTTTAGAGTGGTATCATCTGAACATCTGAGATTGTTGTCTTTTTTCCCCAGCATCCTTACTTTCAATTTTGATTTCTTCAGTCTGACATTTTGCTTGACAAAGTCTGCATAAAAAATAAATAAGATGACAACATATAACCTTCATTGACTTGATTAATTATCAATTAACCCTATTTATATGTCAGTATAATAATCAAACTTGGCCTAGAAGAAAATATACTACCTTCTTTCCTTGGCAGAAGTAGAGATTATTACAAATATGGTCATTCACCTGATGAATTGGTTAGATTTAATTTTTTTAATTCTCATTTAAGTTTCTCTGGGAACAGGAGAAGTGGTTCAGTGGATGAACACACTGGCCCTGGGATCAAAAATATTGGAATTCAAATCTGACCTCACATATTTACTAGCTGTGAGGTCCGGGTATATGATTTAAACTCAATTACTTTTAAAGGAAAAAAAAATAAAATAAAAGGAATATAAGAAAAATGGCATTGATTCAATTTTTAAAAGAAAAAAATGCCATCTCATAAACTCTTATTTCTTTTAAAACTCAATCTGAATTCCCAAGCATTTGTTCCAGCATCTTTCTGTGTTCATTTTCTTTCCTGCTCCCCAAACCAGGCTTCTCTTTTCCCCCTCAGATATATATTTACTCCCTGAAACTCACCATTCACTGATATGTTCAATCACTTAGCATCCTGGATTATTCAAGCTAGGGAGAATTTTGTGGGCCACCTAGTCTATCCCTTTAAAGTTAGAGAAGCTTCCCCAGATTGGGTGAGCAAATATAATAAAGATGACAATACTATCTAAATTAATCTATTTATTTAGCGCTATACCAATCAGACTCCCAAAAAACTACTTTGATGAACTAAAAAAATAACAACAAAGTTCATATGGAAAAACAAAAGGTCAAGAATTTCAAGGGAATTAATGAAAAAAAAAATCAAACGAAGGTGGCCTAGCTGTACTAGATCTAAAATTATATTATAAAGCAGCAGTTACTAAAACTATCTGGTATTGGCTAAGAAATAGACTAGTTGATCAATGGAATAGGTTAGGTTCAAGGGACAAAACAGCCAATCACTTTAATAATATAGTGTTTGACAAACCCAAAGACCCCAGTTTTTGGGATAAGAACGCATTATTTGACAAAAAAAATTGCTGGGGAAAAAAAGAGAAGCTTCCCCAGAGTTCATAGGGATTCTTTGTGTCCCACCTGTGTTAGATCATTCCAAGCTCATATTGGTCTGATCAGCCACGGATTGACTTCAAACATCCTGGTATGTTTCTGAGGAATATAAGCTTGAGAGGGGCAGAGTAGTGTAATGGGTAGGACATTGACCCCAGAGGCAGGCTGATCTTCCATCTATCTGATCTGGGTCATGCCATTGAGCCTCACTCATTCTCAGTTTCCTCTTCTATAAAATAAGGGGATTGGATCTAATGAAATTGTTTGGGTTTTGTTTTTGTTTTTTCTCAGCTCTAAATCTGTCATTTTATAATCCTATATTCCCTGCCTTGAGTTTAAATCCCAGCTGATGACTTTGGGTGAGTCATTACATTTCTCAAAATGTCACAGAGTTGATGCCAGGAAGGCTCTTTTTAAACTCTTAAACAACTATAGAAATGCTCTTTAGTAACATATATGTACTTTCCCCTTCCAACGGGTTGTAAGCATGACCAAGACAAGGCCTGTCTCTTATCCTTTCATATTCCCAGCATCTAGCATACATTAAACAGTCATAAATGGTTTCTCATAATGGTAATAAGGACAATGAAATGCAGACTTCCTATTCATCATGGGAACAGGAACTTAAAAAGAGAAGGGGTCTTAGGAATCATCTCATGCAGTAGCCTCATGAGGAAACTGCCCAGAATTGAGAAATAATGAGTCTCAGGTTATTTAGGAGTGACAGAGAAGGGACAGATACCAGAATGTCTTAATTCTACTTTAATACCTTTTACAAAATAGGAAAAAGCTTTCAATGCTGTTTTGGTGGGGAGATTAGTAGAGCAATACAACTTAGGGAATGAGGGAAAAGACCCAAATAAAGGAGTAATCTTTATGCCGTTAGCTTTTCCTGTTGTTATCTAGGTAAACTATGAATATGACTTTCTGGAAAGGTATTGGTCTTCCTTCTAGTCAGGAGACCTGGCCTTGCAGCTTACCAGCTGGACTATTTCACTTTCCTAGGACTTCTCATCTCGAAAATGAGTTTGATTCATTCTAACCCAGCAGAGTTCAAGCATCATGCAAATGAGAGCTGTTTTCATAAATAATTATGACTACTATTTCTATATAAAAATAATTTCTTACTTGATCTTCACATGAGAAATACTATAATCTTCATGTTACAGGTGAGGAAACTGAGAGTGTTAAGAGGTCAAGGACTTGTTTCCTCTCAGAGTCCCACACACCGGCTGCCTGAAGGACTCTTCCCCATCCTACTTCATGTTCTTCCCATGGGGTCTTGATGCCTTTCTAGACCAATCTTTTTTTACACTAACCCAGTCTGGAAGGTCACCAAGGATGAAAGCTTAGGAGAGGAGAGGGAATCTTCCCTGAAGGCAATGGGGGAAGGATCTGTTCAAAAAGTAGTAGCAGGACCATGTCTCAATTTGCAGATGAAGAATTTATGTATAGACAAAAACTTTATGAACAAACAAGAAATAGAGAGCTGAGTTGGACGTTCATTACATGAAATTAAAAAGGTTTTGTACAAATAAAATAAATGTAAGCCAAGATCAGAAACAAAGCAGAAAATTGGAAGCTAGGGGGGATTTTATAGACAGTTTCTCAGATAAAGGCCTCATATCTAAAGTATATAAAGAATGTTGTCATATCTATAAGAATATGAACCATTTCCCTAATTGGTAGATGATCAAGGGATATGAACAGTCAGTTTTCTGATGAAGAAATCAAAACAAGTCATAGTCATATAAAATGCTCTAAATAATTATAGATTACAGCAATGCATATTAAAATAACCTTATAATATCATTTTATACCTATTATGCTAAAATAATAGAAGAAAGTAACAAATATTGGAGAGAAGGTGGAGAAATTGGGACACTGATTCATTGTTGGAACTGTCAACTGATCCAACCATTTTGGAAATAATCTGGAATTATGCTCAAAGAGTTATTAACCTATGCCCTTTGACCCAGAAACATCACTTCTTAGTTTATTTCCAAAGATAATTAGGGGAAAGGAAAAGAACTTATAAGTTCTAAAATATTTATAGCAGCTCTCTTTGTAGTGGAAAAAAGTAGGAAATTTCAGGAATGCCCATCAATTGGGGAATAATTAAACAAATTGTGGTATATGATTATGACAGAATACTAGTATGCTCTAAGAAATGATGAATTCAATGATTTTAGAAAAACAAGGAAGGACTTGCATGACAATAAAGAGCAAAATGAATAAAACACAAGGGAATATCGCATACAGTAAAAGCAATATTGTTTTAAAGAGTACATGGAACAATAAAGGACATAAGAAGAAATAAGTTATCTGCATCTAGAGAAAGAAGTGATAAATAAAAGTATGTATGGAATAATATCTAGTTGGTCTTAATGGAAGCCATTTCAAGAATAATGAGAGAAAGGGGAAAAAAAGAAAGTTGCATGATAGATTTGTTCTATGTTTGAAAGGAATAAATTTGCAGTTTCATGTGAAATCATCATTTTATTGTACTATGTTATGGAAATACTTGTTTTATTCCTTAAATTTAAAGAAGTAAATATAAATAGAGACCATAAAAGAATAATGTGACTTAGCCAGAATCACATAGCTAGTAAATTTTCAAGATAGGATTCGAACTCAGTTCCTCTTGACCCCAAGCCCAACAAACTCTCAATCTGCTGGGCCACAAAAGGAACACAGTCTAAAAGGAAAGTGGTGTGACTTGACAGAGAGTGAGTTTCTCCATATTGAAAGGCTTCACACAGTAGTTTCATGATCATCTGTCTAATGTTTTGTTTGGGAGCTTCTACTTCTGGTACTCATTTGAGAAGCTGCCTTTGATGTCCCTTCCTGCCCTATTTTAAGAATCCTCTGATGGCAGGATAAGAAAGGGGCTTTAACTTTGTCTACAAGCCATGGAATCCTTAGCATTCAGATACTCCTCGGGATCATGGATTTAAATGTATAAAATGAAATCCACATGATGACAAAGAAAACCAGTTACATTTAATTATGTTTCCAAAACAATTTTTATTTTTATTTTTTAATTATTATTATAGCTTTATAGTTACAAAACATATGCATGGGTAACTTTTCAACATTGACCCTTGCAAAACTTTCTGTTCCAACTTTTGCCCCATCCCCTCCCCTAGATGGCAGGTAGTCCAATACATGTTAAATACGTTAAAGTATATCCAAAACATTTTTTTTTAGAAATGATAAAATCATGGACACCAAGTTCAAAATTCCTTGTTCAGAAGACACATATGACCTCATTACATACTTTCTTTGTTAAAGGTTCTAGACAGATTTCAAGAGGAATGATGTGAACAAGGGGAATTCCCTGAATTGTCTTCCTAGTCTCCTTTGGAACAAGGGAAGGTCAGCTGATTTTCTCTCAAGTTTCACTTCTATTTTAATACTTGAAGAGTGGGAAGAGTGTTGAACTGGGATTCCAAGAACTGTCTCATAACCTTCTCATAACATTAGGACTCTAGGTTTGGTGGGGGAGGAGAACCCCAAGTTCATAATTATTTTTAAAATGAAACAAAAAAAATCTGAAGATCAGAGAGGTTAAGTCACTTGCCCACGACCAATGGGTATTAAATGTTAGAGCCAAGATTCCCCCAGGTCTTCTTTCTCCAAATCTAATGCTCTTGTTTCTAGCCCATTCTACCCAATCAATAAGAGGATTGATCCTTGTCATCTGGGACAACTCCTTCAATCTCTTTGAGTCTAACTTCTCCACAATTAAAGTAAGAATAATGATCCTAAAATATAAAAGTTTTGTGCAAGTAAAAGAGAACAATGAGAAGCTGTTGTTTATTGGGTAGAACACTGGAGTCAGAAAGACCTAGTTTAAACCATACCTCATATGATAGCTGGAAAAGTCCCCTTTTCTCTGGAGTATCTTCATTTCCTCAAATGTAAATCGGATTATCGGAGTTAATGAACTTTGAGGAGTCTGCAACCTTGAATCAAGAATTCTATCAGGGTCTATGAACAGAAGGTTTTGCAAACATAAAGTGTTAAATAGTGATATCCTCCTTCCATGAGAGACCTAAGTCCTCTATACACTTGATTTGACAAAGTCTAGAAAAGTTGGTAATAACATAAGATGAGCAAAGGACATTGAAAAAAGGAAATAAACTAAAGATGACTTTTTGCAGATAATATGATGGCAGATGTAACAAATCCTAAAGAATCTATTAAAATTAATTGAAATAATAACTTTGGGAAATTTGCAGGCTATAAAATAAACCCACATAAAACACCATAATTTTTATAACTATTAATAGAACTTAGCACAAAGAGATAGAAAGAAAAATTATCTTCAAACTAACTACATGGTATATAAAATAATGGTAGGGCAGCTAGGTGACATAGTGGATAGAGCTCCACAAGTCACTTAACCCTGTTTCTCTTAATTTTCTTATCTATAAAATTTGTTAGAGAAGGAAATGGCAAACCACTTAAGTATCTCTGCCAAGAAAATCTCAAATGAGGTCATGAAGAGTTGGATATGACTGGAAATGACTGAACAACAATATATAAAATAATTGGAAGGCTATCTACCGAGATAATGCAGAGAATTATATAAATATGACTATAAACTGTTTCTAAAATAAGAACAGGCCTAGCCCATTGGAAAAATATTAATTGATTGCTTATGAGTCGAGTAAGTCAATAAAGTTAAAATGACAGTACTATCCAAAAATAGTTTACTCAATACCATGCTATTCAAATTACTCAGAATTTCAAGACTAACAAAAATAATAATAATATGATTGGTAAGGAGGCAGAAAAAGTAAAGAATTTCTTAAGTAATGATGAAAAGAATTGGAGAAAAAGGGGGCCTAAAAATTCTCAAAACACTGTAAAGCACTACTCAAAGCAAACAGTGGAGTAGATTAGCTATATAACATAAAGGAACAAAAACTCCTGGTACCCTAGTATTCTATAAAGACAAACCATCTACCTAATAGGTCAAAACTGCTGAGAATATTGGATAGGATTTATAGAAATAATTATAATTGAAAGTGTGAAAAAATATGTTTTGATTAGCATTTCTATGACAGAAATGGGAAAAAATTGTATTTCATCCAACATATCATACCAAAATAAGTGCCAAATGGATCCAAACTAAGTAGTAAGTCACATCATTAAAGTAAAAACAACAACAGAGGAACGTAAAAAAAAAATGCCTATCAGATTTATGGATCTAAGAAAAGTTTGTGGTCCAACAAGAAAGAGAGAGAACCACAAAAGATAAAATGCGTAATTTTCATTATGTACAATTTAAAAGTTTTTGCACAAATTCTATAAAGCTAAGATGAAAAGGGAAACAATTTGGGGGAATTTTTTTTTCTTATCAAGTTTCTCAGACAAAAGTCTCATTTCCAAAATATATAGAGGACTTATTCATTTTATTTATTTTTTTTGTCAAGAATCTTGTTTATCAAAATTACTGCAAAACAAAAAGAGAAAGTAGGAAAATACACTTTCCTTTTAATAGAGCTATAATGCAACTCAATGAAGAAAGAGTGTGCCCTTGGTCTCATATAAGGGGTTGTTCTCTGAAGCATCTAAAGCAAAAAGCAGAAGATAGGGAACATAATGGAGACTGCCAATTCCTCTCATGTCTCCCAGGATCTTCTCCTTTAGGACTTTTAAGTGAAGTTGATCTCATCCATTTTTCCTCAAACCCTCAAAGATACTGAAGGAACTGAAGTAACTCAACAATTGAAGAAAACCTGGAACTGATTCAAATTTTTAGGAATAAGAGTCATTTCCCAATTGATAAATGGTCTATAATCTGATTAAGTGATTTTTATGGGATGAAATCCAGACTATCTAGAGCCAAATGGGGCAAGGGAATACTACACATCATTACCAATTAGAGAAATTCAAATTAAAACAATTCTAAGAGTTCACCTTACAACCATCAGACTGGCAGATGACAAAAAAATAAGAATAATTAAATGGGCTGTGAGAAAAGAGACATGTAAATATGTTGTAAGTGGATCTGTGACTGAGTATATCCATTGTGAAAAGCAATTTGGATTATACGTAAAAAGCTACACTCTTTAGCTAAGGTGCAATATTTTCTTAGGCGTAAACCCCAAAGAGATTAAAGACATAAGAAAAGGTCCTATATATGCATTAACCTTTATAGGTGTTCTTTTTGTGGTGGGAAAAATATGGAAACTAAAGGTCTGCCTATTAAGTAAGCAATTATTAAATAAGATCAGATTTATGAATTTGATGAAAGGAATCTCTGCTTTTGAGGAGACACAGAGCTAATACAGAGACTAATGCAGAAAGAAATGGGCAGAACCAGAACCATGTATGTATGACATCAATATTATAACAAACAATTTTGAAGATTTTTACAAAGTATTGAAGCATTAAATGAGTAGAATCAGAACAATTTATACAGCAGCACTAAGACTGTGAAGACAAATAAATTTGAAACCTTCAAAAACTGTGACCAAAGCCATGTCTATCTGTGGTTCCAGAAGACTGATGAAGAAATGCTCTCTGCCTCTTGACGAAGGGGCAATGGACTTAGGAGACACAATGACTTGCAGAGCTCTGAGGAAATGTGTTTGCCTTGACTTTATTCATTACATTTGTTTCAGTGGGGTAGAGGGTTTGAGGGAGAGAAAACGGATTGTTGTTAATTATTTTAAAAAATTAACCAAAGCCTTTCTATCTCAACAGAGTTTTTTGGATCTTGCACTTTGGAGAGCCTAGTGTGTCCTCAATTTCCATACTCAGATTGGGCATAATTCATAGCATTATGTAAAGAGCCCCAGGCTTAGAATGAAAGGACCTGGGTTCGAATTTCAATTCTACCACTTACTCCCTGTGTGATCTTGGACAAATAACCTAATTTTTCTGAGCCTCAGTACCCTCATCTATAAAATGAGGATGGAAGTCCCATCCAGCTGTTGGACTATGATTCTATCTTCCTGTGTGGACAAATTATAGGTGCTTTGTCATGACTCATGGGATGGCCTTCCATATCCAAGAAAATCTGTAATCCACCATGAGTTCCCATTAGTTCTTGCACATCACTGAGCACAAATTCCCCCAAACACTCCCTTTGACTGTTTCTGCTAGGTTCGATGATAACTCTACATTCCCTTTGCCTAAGAAAAGTAAACTGTCAAACCAATTCAGGAAAAAAGAAGTTTTTTTTTTCATTTTACACATTCTCTTCCTCATGACAGACTAATATTTTCTGACAGCTTTTCTTTATGTGTGTGAGAGAGAAAGAGAGAGAAAGAAAAAGAAAAAGAGAGAGAGAAGGAGAGAGTCCCCCTAGCTATGTTTCTCCATCTTTTTCTTCTGCAATTCTATTGCACAAGCATTTGCTTAGGAGAACATCCCACTTCCTTCCCAATCTCTTGAAACTTTCCTGCTGCCAGTCCAGAGTAACCACAACAGGCAGGCAGTTGATGTTTCAGTTGGGAGGATTTCACCATTCTTCCCTCCTCCCTCTTTCCCTCCCTCCTCTCCTCTCAATGAGGCATGAAGTTCCCAGCTGATTTCTCCATCTGCTATTGCCATTCCTGGAAGCTGGCTTCCCAATAAGCCTGGGTGGAGGACTGTGGGCTTGCAAACAGAGGCTCAGGCTGGAGGCAGAGGCAGGGGAGGAGGTCCGGGTGCTGGGGCAAGTGGTTAATTCAGGGGAATGGAAGGGAGGAGTTCGGCTGCCTATTTTTGAATCCGCCAGTTGTCCCTGATTGGGAAACATGACTCCTGGGCTCTCAAAGGAAACAAGTGAACCACGGGCAAGAATATTGCCACAAAACATTTGGTGGGAAAGACATAAACTATTCAATGAGGCTGGGGTGGAGTGGCCTAGACTGGCCTGCCAGCCTAACAGGTTGAACCCATTCATCTCACTTTCTCTTGAGAAGGGTTTTGCAGTAATGTATTTGGAATTTAAATGATGATCCTTTAAAAAGAAAGATTTAGAAGGACCACTGTAACCACAGTAACAAGGGTTACTGGCTCGAGAACCATATAGATAGATAGAGACATAAATATAAATGATTTCTATATATGTGTATGTATACATGCCTACATACATATATAAATAAGAGTCTTGCTCCCAGCCTCCTCTTTATCTGACTGATGACAAAACCCAGAGGATGCTCCATAGTATCAAAAGGAGCTCAGTTGGAGCCTAAAGATATGTCAGGTCTCAGTTAAAAGAAAAGAAAGTTAAATATAGCTTGTGTATGTTCTAAACTTGGGTGGGAAAGGTGCTTAGAAGTCTATTCCCTTAATTCAAGTAGTACAGTGAGGGATCAGGGGAGGAAGGATGTCAGCCAACTATCTCAAAATCAACAGTATTGGTTAAATAAGGATGGGGGTGAAGGCCTTGATTGCCTCTGTTGCTTTGTAACTATGAAAATCAGGTGAGCAGCAGGGTCCACAAAAGGCAGCATGGTGTGAGAGTAGGAATCAGGAGCTTCACAGTTACTCATAGGCTTGCCACTCTCTAGCTACGTAATTTTGAGAAAATCAAATTATATGTCTAGGCTGTGGTTACTTCTAAGGAAAAAATGAAGAATTTCATTGGGATATTTTTCATGTATCTTACAACTTTGCAAACTATAAGTAAACTGATCCTCCAATTTCCACTCTCTTCTTGAATAAAGGGGACAGTGTCCTATTTCTCAACAAAGACTCGGGTTCCAGGAATCAAGGTGCAACAGCTGATAGAATTCTAGAGTTGGAGTTAAGACCTAAATTTGAATCTTGCTGTCAGACATCCATTAATAGTGTAACTCTGGGCAGTGTTCCATCTCTCTCCTGTTTTCCCATCTGTAAAATGGGAATAATAGTATCTACCTCACAAAGCAATTGTGGATTCAAAAGAGATAACATTACCCTAAAGCATCAGATAAATGATATATGTACATAGATATACAATACACATAAACACATAATACACATACACATATGTATGTGTGTGTGTGTGACCTCAAAGACCACGTCAAAAGTCAAAGCTATGTCTAGTTGGGAAATACTGGAAAGGTTTTATGCAGAATATTGCCCATAGACCACTTCTGCTTTCTGAGGACCAGACAAGTTATTGATGTCAACTAAGCAAAATAGAATGATTACTATGAAAGCAATTCTTTATTACAGTCATTCATGAAATAAAGTAAAATATACAATGGGCCATGGTCTGAGTGGCCCCCTTCACATTGGCAGTTACAGTGATGCTGACAAAAAAGAGGGAGCAGAAGTGATATGAATCATCCAGTTTGACGTGACTTTTATCACCCTCAACGTGAAAACAAATGGGTATACTACTGGAGGAATTGAATTGTATCAATTGCAATGCAATGGAAGTATGGATCCCAGATGGTCCTTGGAGCTTTTTCCATTGGACTTTTGGTCAGTTTGTATGGTGGTGCTTGTGAGTCAGCATCTTCAAAATATTATAATGAAGATGCCTATAAGCAATGTGTCCATATTTACTACAGAAGGTGGAGAGCGAGAGAAGTTCTATAAAGAATTTGGTAAATTTTTCTCAGTATTATCAGTACTTTAATATTTGACATATTGGACATCAGTGATTATAGAGGGTTGTTAAAATACATTAGAATATATGATTTAGCAGGTGGAAAAAGAAGGAAAAGGAGGAGGAGGAAAGAAGAAAGGGAGAAAAGAAGGAGGAGAGGATGAAGAAGAGGAGGAGGAGAAAGAGAAGAACAGGAGGAGGAGAAGAGGAGGAGGAGGAAAAAAGAAAAGGAGGAAGAGGAGAAGGAGGAGGAAGTGAGAGAGGAAAAAGAAAAAAGAGAGAAAGAAGAAAAAGAATTTACAGATCACATTGAAGGCTAATACTTCAACATGCTAAGCACTTCCTTTAAGACTAGTGTTAGGGAATATTAGGGATGGCAAGAACTAAACCAGATCCCAGAAATAACATTGATTGCATTTTAATGGATAAGAAAAAACACCTTAGTACTAATGAGGGAATCATTTCCAAAGCACCTGCTCATGTGCAGCCAAACCATAGGAAAAAAGAATAAACCAGTTAAAAAATAAAAGAAGAAGAAGAAGATTGAATAGATATGGCACACAACTGAGACGGCTCTAACATGACTCATTTGAAGCAATTGTTTATGTAGGAAATGAAAGGAATATGAATGGAAACACATCCACAAAGGCTTCCATATCATTAACACCTGAGGAAGTTTATCTTTTTTTTTTTTCTTTTTAGATAAGAGAAAGAGGGAGACGTGTGATGTCATAATATAGGAAACTCCCCATGAGGAAATTCTCTCAAGCAATGCAGATCAGCCTCTTCCAGTCTTAGAGAATTACCTAGGTTAAGTGACTTTCTCAGGATCACACAAACTAATATGTATAAGAAGTAGACTCAAACCCATCTTTTCTTGACTTCAAGACCAACTTTCCAGTCACTAAAACAAGACTGCTAAATTTAATCAATGGAAATAAATTGCCATTATAAGAAGGCCAGGAAAGACTAGATACCACCCTGGTCTACAAACACAATCTCCTCAAATAAACATAGGGCAATCAAGACAATACTAGTTTAGAATATAGATTTGTTTATAAAATATTATAGGGAAAGATAATGAAAGGTTATGAGTAATAGCATGTCATAAAATAGTAAGAATTAGTGTAGGGGAAAATATGTTTACAGAAAGCTTGCTCAGACATTAAAATTCTTTGATTATAAATGAAACGCTAGTTTCAATAGTCTGTCTCATATAGACAACAAATGCTATTGCTGCATCTTTAAGAGACTGGGGAATCTTGGACAGTGACATTTTAATGAACATTCCCAGAAAACTTCTAGAGAGATAGAGTTTTATCTGGGAAAAAAAAAAACAACTTGAGTTTTAACTGTCATTGGTGAAGAGGTGAAGAGTTTAACTGGCCTTCTAAACAGTTGCCTGTCAAGGTTGGGGAGAGACTGTGAGAGGACAGAAAGAAATAACTTATTCCCTTGAGGAGACTGGAGTTAACCTTTATGATGTGAATAAATAGTAAGAGGATTCTTGAGAGAGATTGTCTGCTTTCCTTACAGCTGAATGATGATCTAGAAGTGAGAAGTCATAGAAGAAAATTACTGTGATCTTTTTCTCAGCTGAAACATTATAAATAACTGTTTAGTTTTATTGTTTTTTACATTATTGATAAATTATGTAACAATTTTCATGTTTATTTAAGCCTAGGAGTTTAAGAGTTTTTATACAGAGAAAAATGAACAACTCTTTATGAAAGGAAAAAAAAAGTTTCTATAAAGCAAGATGTTTAATAGATTGCAGTAATGAGCTCAGAAATGATTGATTAATGAGGAAAATGTTAGAATTCTAGAAATTAACAAGAAAATGATCAAACATCTTTGGATTGTGTTTTAGACTTCACAAAGTCTACAAATAGTAGACCGAAAAATAGTAGACCCCAAGCAGGTCACAAGTTGAGTGTTTGACTCTAAAACTTGACTATATCAATATCAAGAGAGACATAAAACTAGGTGACATCTGCTCCCCAAAAGAAGGTGTTTGCCATTGTTATGGAGAGTTTCAAGTGGAGGTTAAGTGAAGTAAAGACCACTCATATCTCCATGTGCTCATGTCAGTGGGTGGCATTCGATCTTGAAATTGGAGAGATTCCCAAACAAGATCTGCAAATACTGAAAATAATTTGGCTTAATGATCTACAAAGGGGAAAACAGGTGGGTCTAATTGAAAAGCCATAGAATTAGTTCATCAGCTTTCCTATCTTGAATAGATTCTGCTGGCAAATAAGGAACAGGACCTAGAATTAAATAGGAAAGTAAACTGAATTGCTTTGGGAAAAATTGTGCAGTCCTCTTATTGAAATTGTATGGTACTCTTAATAACCCCTCAGTGGGTATAGACACTTTGAATTGAAAATAAATTGAGATTCACAGCTTAAAATACCTTTCATGATGTTGATTTTAGAGATGACTAGTTTAGAGATGACTAGCCAAGTTATTCAGATTTTTCTATAAGGAAAAAAAGCTAATGAAATTAGTTAAACTTATGATGCTTGCAAGGGAATAATTCACTGTGTTTCTCTTGTCTTTTTTAAAATTTTATTTTATTTTGTTTTGTTTTTACCTCCTGTCCATTAGTGGAAAGGCAGGAAAAGTAGAAACAAAGGACCTGAGGAACCATTTCTTTTAACTAGTTCCATCAGCAAATCTGAACTTTAAATATATATATGTATATGTATATATGATCTATTGACTTATCTATATGACAGGCAAATGAGTCTACTTCCTATATAACCTTTTGATATTATAATAATTTATAGATTTAGAAAAAGTGATGGATTTTCACTTTGAGAAAAATATTCAACTACAAAAGATTCTATTTAAACCAAGAAAAAATAGACATTGATGACAATATAGGATTAATGTTTAATATACTGTACTATTCCTAGGTACATTTAAAAGGGAAAAGATTGAACAAAAATGAAACAAAACAAAACATTTCACAAACAATTTTCTCCATCAATAACAGTAGAACAACTATACTTGAATACCAATATCACAGACTCCAAAGTGCTTTTAATGGAAGAAAAGCAGCCATATTGGATCAAGTGAATATAGGGGAGACTCATGATGGAAACAAGACAATTAATGAGAAGCCAATGTTCAAGGAATCTGAAAAAAAGGGGTAAATCACCAAAGACATGGGGAAAAACTCAAAACTTAAGAATACTCAAAAAGATAATTAAGAGAATATAAATTATATTAGTAAAAGGATATGAACAGATAATTTTCAGATGAAGAAATTAAAATCATTTCTAATCATATGAAAAGGTGCTCTAAATCACATTGATCAGAGAAATGCAAATTAAAACAACTCTGAG